>NC_052047.1:108138781-108738781 GCF_903992535.2 Arvicola amphibius
TTGATTTGCATTTCCCTGATAGCTAGGGAGGTTGAGCATGACATTCAGTGTCTTTTGGCCACTTGAACTTCTGTTGAGAATTCTCTGTTCAGTTCAGTGTCCCGTTTTTTTAATTGGGTTAATTAGCATTTTGAAGTCTAGTTTCTTGAGTTCTTTATATATTTGGAGATCAGACCTTTGTCTGTTGCGGGGTTGGTGAAGATCTTTTACCAGTCAGTAGGTAACCCTTTTGTCTTAATGACAGTCTCCTTTGTTTACAGAAGCTTCTCAGTTTCAGGAGGTCCCATTTATTCAATGTTGCCCTTAATGTCTGTGCTGCTGGGGTTGTACATAGGAAGTTGTCTCTTGTGACCATGTGTTGTAGAGTACTTCCCACTTTCTCTTCTATCAGGTTCAGTGTATTTAGATTGATATTGAGGTCTTTAATCCATTTGGACTTGAGTTTTGTGCATGGTGATAGATATGGATCTATTTTCATTCTTCTACAGGTTTACATCCAGTTATGCTAGCGCCATTTGTTGAAGATGCTTTCTTTCTTCCATTGTATACTTTGAGCTCCTTTGTTGAAAATCAGGTGTTCATAGGTTTGTGGGTTAATATCCGGGTCTTTGATTTGATTCCATTGGTCATCATCTCTGTTTTTATGTCAATACCAAGCTGTTTTCAATACTGTGGCTTTGTAATATTGTTTGAAGTTAGGGATGTTAATGCCTCCAGAAGTTCCTTTATTGTATAAGATTGTTTTGGCTATCCTGGGTTTTTGTTTTTCCATATAAAGTTGATTATTTTTCTCTCAAGGTCTGTGAAGAATTTTGTTGGTATTTTGATGGGGATTGCATTGAATCTATAGATTGCTTTCTGTAGAATTGCCATTTTTTACCATGCTGATCCTCCCAATCCAAGAGCAAGGGTGGTCCTTCCATTTTCTGCTATCCTCTTCAAATTCTTTCTTCAAAGACTTAAAGTTCTTGTCAAATAGATCTTTCACTTCCTTGGTCAGATTACCCCAAGATACTTTATACTATCTGTGGCTATTGTGAAAGGTGATACTTCTCTGATTTCCCTCTCTGTTTCTTTGTCCTTTGTGTATAGGAGGGCAAATGATTTTTTGGAGTTGATCTTGTATCCTGCCACATTACAAAAGGTGTTTATCAGCTGTAGGAGTTCTTTAGTAGAGTTTTTGGGATCACTTATGTACACTATCATATCATCTGCAAATAACGAAAGTTTAACTTCTTCCTTTCCAATTCGAATCCCCTTGATCTTATGCTTTCTTATTGCTATTGCAAGAATGTCAAGCACTATATTGAAGAGATATGGAGAGAGTGGACAACCTTGTCATGTTCCTGATTTTAGTGGAATGACTTTGTGTTTCTCTCCATTCAATTTGAAGTTAACTGTCGGCTTGCTGTAGCTTTTATTATATTTAGGTATGAACCATGTATCCCTAACCTCTCCAAGACCTTTATCATAAAAGGGTGTTGAATTTTGTCAAATGCTTTTTCAGCATCTAATAAAATAATCATATAGTTTTTTTTCCTTCAGTTTATTTATATGATGGATTACATTGATAGATTTCCATATGTTGAACCAGCCCTGCATTTCTGGGATGATGTCTACTTGATCATATGGATAATTTTTCTAATGTGTTCTTGGATTCAGTTTGCCAGTATTTTATCGAGAATTTTTGCACTGATGCTCATGAGTGAGATTGGCCTGTAATTCTCTTTCTTGGTTGAGTCTTTGTGTGGTTTCGGTATCAGGGTAACTGTGGCTTCATAAAAGAAATTTGGCAATGACTCTTCTGTTTCTATATTGTGAAATACGTTAAGGAGTATAGGTATTAGCTCTTCTTGTAATTTCTGGTAGAATTCTACATTGAAACCATCTGTTCCTGGCCTTTTTTTTTGGTACGGAGGTTTTTGATAACAGCTTCTAATTCTTTGCGACTAACAGGTCTATTTAGATCGTTCACATGATTTTGGTTCAACTTTGGTTTATGGTATTTATCTTTAAAAATGTCCATTTCTTTTACATTTTCCAATTTTATGGCATACAGGCTTTTGTAATAAGATCTAATGATTCTCTGGATTTCCTCTGTGTCTGTGGTTATGTCCCCCTTTTCATTTCTGATCTTATAATTTGCGTGTTCTCTCTCCGCCGTTTGATTAGTTTGGATAGGCATTTGTCAATCTTGTTGATTTTATCCAAGAACCAGTTTTTGGTTTCATTGATTCTTTGGATTGTTTTCTGTGTGTCTATTTTGTTGATTTCAGCCCTCAGTTTGATTATTTCCAGTCTTCTACTCCTCCTGGATGAGTATGCTTCTTTTTTCTAGAGCTTTCAGGTGTGTTGAATGTGTGCAATGTGTGCTTTCTCTGTTTTCTTTAAGTGGGCACTTAGTGCTACGAACTTTCCTCTTAGCACTGCATTCATAGTGTCCCATAGGTTTGAGTATGTTGTGTCTTTATTTTCATTAAATTCAAGAAAGACTTTAATTTCTTTCTTTTTTCTATTTTTATATATTTTTTTTAGTTTATTAAAAATTTCTGCCTCCTCCCGGCCTCCCATTTACCTCCCCTCCTTCCTCCACTCCCCCTCCTTCTCTTGTCCAAAGAGCAGTAAGTGTTGCCTGCTCTGTGGGAAGTCCAAGTTCCTCCCCCATCCATCCAGGTCTAGGAAGGTGAGCATCCCAACAGGCTAACCCACACAAAGCCAGTATGTGTAGTAGGATCCAAATCCAGTGCCATTGTCCTTGGCTTCTCAGCAGCCCTCATTGTCCGCCATGTTCAGGGAGTCCGGTTTTATTCCATGCTTTTTCAGTCTCAGTCCAGCTGGCCTTGGTGAGCTCCGATTAGATCAGCCCCACCACCTCGGTGGGTGGGCACACCCCTCGCATTCCTGACTTCCTTGCTCATGTTCTCCCTCCTTCTGCTCCTCATTTGGACCTTGGGTTCTCAGTCTGGTGCACCAATGTGGCTCTGTCTCTATTTCCATCCATCGCCATGTTTCTAGCCATAAATAAAGGACATTGAGCCTATAATTTGTGATCCTAGAGAAGATAAATAAGAAGGTGAACCCAAAGCAAAACAGATAGTTATCATCCTGGATATTGGAAGTAGTCAAGATTGCCGGGCAAAAATTGGGAACTTGGGGGCAGGGTGGGATGGGGGTAAGGGGTGATGGGGAGAGTAAAGTGTGAAGGGAGGATAGGGAGAGCTTGAGTGAATGGGATGGTTGGGATACAGGAAGGGTGGATATGGGAGCAGGGAAGTATATAGCTTAAGTAAGGGAGCCATTTTAGGGCTGGCAAGAGACTTGACTCTAGAGGAATTCCCAGGTATCCAGGGAGTTGCCTCCAGCTAGTTCCTTGGGCAGTTAAGGAGAGGGATCCAGAAAAGGCCAGTTCCTATAGTCATACTGATGAATATCTTGCATAATTTCTTTATTTCTTCCTTGACCCAGGTGTGGTTCAGTAGTTGACTGTTCAGTTTGCATGAGTTTGTAGGCTTTCTGGAGGTAGCATTGTTGTTGAATTCTAGCTTTAATCCATGGTGATCCAACAAGACACAGGTGGTTACTAATATTTTTTTGTAACTGTGGAAGTTTGCTTTGTTACCAAGTATATGGTCATTTTTCGAAAAGGTTCCATGAGCCACAGAGAAGAAGGTATATTCTTTTCTATTTTGGTGGCATGTTCTATAGATGTCTGTTAAGTCCAGTTGGTTCATTACCTCCATTATGACTTTTAATTCTCTGTTAGGTTTCTGTCTGATTGGCCTGTCCATTGGTGAGAGAGGAGTGTTGAAGTCTCCTACTATTAGTGTGTGTGGTTTGATGGCTGCTTTGAGTTCTAGTAATTTTTCTTTTACATAAGTGGGTGCTTTTATATTAGGGGCATAGATATTCAGGATTGAGACTTCATTCTGATGGATTTTTCCTGTAATGAGTATAAAGTGTCCCTTTCCATCTCTTCTGATTGATTTTAGTTTGAAGTCAACTTTGTTAGAAATTAGTATGGCCACACCCGTTTGTTTCTTAGGACCATTTGCTTGAAAAACCTTTTCCTAACCCTTTCCTCTGAGTAGATGTCTGTCTTTGTGGTTGAGGTGTGTTTCATGTAAGCAGCAGAATGTTGGATCCTGTTTTCGTATCCTATTTCTTAGCCTGTGCCTTTTTATAGGTGAATTGAGTCCATTTATATTCAGTGATATTAATGACCAGTGGTTGTTAACTCCGGTTTTTTTTTTTTTTTTTGGCAGTAGAGTTTGTATGTTACCTTTCTTTGAGTTGTGCTGGTGAGGGGTCGCTAGATGACTGAGTTATTGTAGGCAGTGTTGGCATTGTTGGGTTCCTTGGGTTGTGATTTTCCTTCTATTACTTTCCATAAGGCAGGATTTGTGGCTACATATTGTTTAAATTTGTTTTTATCCTGGTATATTTTGTTTTCTCCATTGATAGTGAATGATAGCTTTGCTGGGTATAGTAGTCTGGGCTTGCATCCATGCTCTCTTAGTTTCTGCAGTACCTCTATCCAGGACTTTCTGGCTTTCATGGTTTCCATAGAGAAATCCAGTGTAAGTCTCATAGATTTACCTTTATAAGTTACTTGACCTTTTTCCTTTGCAGCTCTTAATATTCTTTCTTTTTTTCTGTAGGTTTTGTGTTTTAATTATTATGTGGCAAGGGGAAGTTTTTTTTTTATCTAGTCTATTTGGTGTTCTGTATGCTTCTTAAACCTTCATAAAAATATCTTTCTTTAGGTTGGGAAAGTTTTCTTCTATAATTTTATTGAATATGTTTTCTGGGCCTTAGATCTGTAATCTTCTCCTTCATCTACCTCTATTATTCTTAGGTTTAGTCTTTTTATTGTGTCCCAGATTTCCTGAATGATTTGTGATGAGAATTTGTTGGATTTGCTGTTTTCTTTGATCAGTGCATTTATTTTCTCTATGGTATCTTCAGAATCTGAGATTCTTTCTTCCACCTCTTGTATCCTATTGGTTATGCTTGTTTCTGTAGTCTCTGTTCATTTACCTAGATTTTTCATATCCAGTCAGCCCTCAGTTTCCTTCAGTGCCTCCATTTCAGTTTTCAATTCTTGAACTGTTTCCCTTACCTATTTGATTGTTTTTTCTTGGTTTTCCAGGGTATCATTTATGGATTTACTCATTTCTTTGAACTTTTTATTATATTTCTCATCCATTTCTTTAAGGGAGTTTTTCATATCCAGTTTAAGGGTCTCTATCACTTTCATAATGTCAATTTTTTCCACTTCTTGTAGATTAGGGTGTTCCAGTCCTTCTGTTGTAAGATCACTATGTTCTGGTGTTTTCATGTTGTTTCTCAGATTGTTGGAGGGATTCTTGCCTTGGGGCCTGCCCATCTCTTCCTTCAAATGCTCTCCAATATTTCTTCTGGTACAGGATTATGGCCCCTTGTTGGCCAGGGACCTCTCTGATGGATCTTTTTTTACAGGATAAGGGTTCCTTGTTGGGCAGGTACACCTCCAATGGGTCTTCTGTTACTGGATATTGGCTCCTTGCTGGGCAGGTATCTCACAGCTCACCACCAGCAGGCTGAGTGAAACAAAAGATCTCCCGCCACTCACCACCATGTCCCAGCCCCCAAATGGGCCGAGCAGGGGGGTCTTGTGGCCCCAAAGGAGGGGAGGGGTGCCTTAGGGATGCTGGGATGGGATAGGAAGAGAAGGACAGTAGCCATGGGGAGAAACCCCTGCAGAATGACCAGAAAGATTAGGGGGTCGAGGAATGTCTGTGCTCTGTGATGGCCTTCTGCAGCCCGTCAGTCAGAAAACTCCCCAAAATCTTAAGTTGCATCATTAGGCTGTTTATTTCTGCTCTTTTTGAGGTTTTTAAATTATTTATTTATTTATTTTCTATTTTTTATTTATTAAAAATTTTCACCTCCTCCCCTCCTTCCATTTCCCTGCCCTTCTCCCAGGTTCTCTTCCCCTCCCTTCCTAGTCCTAAGAGAATTCAGGGTGCCCTACCCTGTGGAAAGTCCAAGGCCCTTCCCCATCCCTCCAGGTATAGGAAGGTGAGCACCGAAACAGACTAGGCTCCCAAAAAGCCAGTACATGCAGTAGAATCAAACCCCAGTGCCATTATCATTGGCTTCTCACTCAGCCCTCATTGTCAGCCACCATAATAGAGTCTGGTTTGATCACAAGCTCGTTCAGTTCCAGTCCAGCTGGCCTTGTTGAGCTCCCATTAGATTAGTCACACTGTCTCAGTGTGTGAACACATCCCTCGCGGTCCTGACTTCTTTGCTCATGTTCTCCCTCCTTCTGCTCTTCATCTGGACCTTGGGAGCTCAGTCTAGTACTCCAGTGTGGGTCTCTGTCTCTATCTCCATCCATCACCGGATAAAGGTTCCATCTGAATGGATCTCCTAAGCACAGGAATAGGGAGGGATGATTTTCTTTGAAAGATTTTAAGAGATCTTTACTGAATTGTGGGGATTCAGACCTAACCAAGACTTTCTCAGAGGCTCTCATGAAAAGAAAAAGGGGGCTTTAGTTCTTTGTCCTTGTTTGGGGTGAACGTGGCAAGGCAGGTCTGGAGCCAGTCCTTCCTTAGAGGAGTCAAGGTTTCAGTTTCTGGGAGGCTGACCCTTATCCCTGGGCTGAAGTTATCAGTCAATAGACAGATATGTCTCAGGTAACCTTCATCTTGTTTGCTTGCATTGTTTGAGTTAGCTCTTTGAAGAACGATTAATAAAAACTCAGAGAGAGAAATTGAGATTCATCCTGAAGGTCAGAAAAGCAAAGCAGCTAGCCACTGGATCTTACCTCTGTCTGAAATGGTGACCATGCCTTCAGGAATCTCAGAATGAGATTGTGTCTGAGAGGTGTTGCCTCCCATTTTATAATTCTCTCTAGGGCTTGGATTAAAGGTGTGTACCTCTGGGATTAAAGGCATGGAGAGTCCCATTTCTATGGCAAGCTACTGTGACTACTGGGATTAAAGATATATGTTACCACTGTCTGGTCTGTAAGACTTAACAGTGGGGATGTTTTACCCTCTGATTTCAGGCCAGTTTTATTTATTAAAATACAAATGAAATATCAATACATTTCCCCTTTTTGTCTAAAATGAAAAGGCTATAACTAATATAAGAAAACCATATACAATAAGTACAATGACTCTATATAATATATCAGGCAATAAATACATCAATATTGTCCAGTCCATTTTTTGCATGCTTGTATTGTCTTTGTATTCAGCATTATTTCCTTCTTGGGTCTCTGAGGAAGTTGAAGACAAGGTAGTTATAGTTTTCCCTGTTTACCTGATGCAGAAAGCAAATTTTGATAGAAAGTAAATTAGGTACAAGACTTTGGACTCACCAAGATAGGATAGATATGGAATTTTTTTCTCTGAATTTGTCAAACGCAAATGGACTAGACACTGTTGATTGACTGTGGCTTTTCTATATTGATTTTCTTCTGTTGCAAGGGAAATTTCCTTGATGAGAGGTGAGGAAAACACTTATCTGTTGATATAAGGACAAATGTTTAAATTTTTGTTAGGGAGTTTCCCTCTTACAGAACTTTTGGTTACAGCCTAGGTACATATGTCACTACTGTACTCTTCCTTACCATGTTGGTTGTTGACATGGTTCATATACATCACAACAGACTATGACTTTTGATTGTCTCCTCCCTCTAGAAGCTTTTGGTGCGGGAGACTTGTCTGTATTCTGTCAGTCATGTTTTAAATAAACACTGATTGGCCAAGCAGGAAGTATAGGTGGATCAACCAGACAGGAAGTAGATGTGGGGCAATGAGAACAGGAGTATTATGGGAAGCAGGAAGCTCCCTCCCTAGTCCAGCCCAGATCACCAAAGAAGGAAGATGTGAGCTGTCTCGTGGCTAACATAGGTAAGAATAATGTGTTAATATAAGCTACAAGAGCTAACAAGAAGCTTGAGCTAATGGGCCAATCAGTTTTATAACTTATGGAGATCTCTGTGTGATTTTCTTTGGGACTTGCTGGGAAGATGCATTCAGGTTAGTTCCAGATATGGGTCATCTTGGCCCTGTTTCTGGAATGTGTGCTATGTTCAGCAATAGGGACTTATCTTTGGATAAGTCCATCTCTAGGGGGTTCCTGGGAAGAAATAGGTCCTTATACTCAGAGAGAAGCACAAGGGGAACTAGGATTTTTACTTCAGGGACATCTCCTCAATGGAGGATGCACAAATCAAATACCTAAATTCCATCCAGAAACTTGAGAATGAATTTTGTTAAAAACCTGGTGATCTTTTCAGTCTCAAAAGGGTAAGACCTTACTTTAGTGACACAGAATGATCATCCCAGATTCGTCCTTCCCTAGAAAATTACCAATCCTCAGGGAAGATGTCACATATACTTTGTGACCTGCTGACTCCTATCTTATCAGTCAAAGACCACACTAGATTTTAGGGTTGTTAGTTATAGAACCAACCCTCATGGTCACATGTACTTTGTGTGTCTCTATGTAATTATATCTTAAACTTTATTGTCCATCTAAAATTAGACTGATTGGACTGATTGTTGCCAGGAAACCTTTTCTAAAATTGTACTGTGTATTAAATACACCAACAATGAACCGCCTGGTATTAGACTCTTTGAAGTCTGATCCAGGCTGATGAAGTCAATATATACTGGGTTTTTATTCTGCCTTTTTAAATTTATTGATTTATTCTAATAAACTATATTTTCTCTTTTACATGCCAATCCCAAATCCCACTCTGTCTCCTCCTCCTGTACCTTCTGCCTTCCCCCCATTCCATCCCCATCCACTCTCAGAGAGGGTAAGGCTTCCCATGGGAAGTCATCACAGTCTAGTACATTGCTTTGAGGCAAGACTAAATCCCTCCCCACTATATCTAGGCTGAGCAAGGTATCCAACCAAAGAGAATGAGTTCCAAAAAGCCAGTACAAAGAGTAGGGATAAAGCCTGGTCTCACTGCCATAAAACACTCATCTACATTCGTAGGGCCTAGTTTGGTCCTATGCTAGTTCCCCTGCTGCCAGGTCAGAGTGGATGAGTTCCAATAGCTCAAGTAAGCTGTTTCAGTGGGTATCCCCATCATGGTCTTAACTCCTTTACTTATATTATCATCATTACTCCCTCTCTTCGACTGGACTTTGGAAGCTTAGCCCAGTGCTCTGTTGTGGATATCTGCATCTGCTTCCATAAGTTACTGGATGAAGGTTCTATGATAACATTTAAGATATTCACAATCTGACTACAAGGCAAGGCCAGTTAACGCAACCTCTCCACAATTGCTTAGGATCTTAGGTAGGGTTATCCTTGTGTATTCCTGAAAATTTCTCCACTGCCAGGTTTTTTGCTAACCCCACAATTACTCTCTCAATTAAAATATCTCTTTCCTTGTTCTCCCTCTCCATCCTTCTTCTATCTAGGCCATCCTGTTCCCTCAAGATCTCTTCTCCATTCCATTCTTCCCTCCTCTTTCCCTTGAACCCTCCCTTCTCTCCCCACCTCCATGTTCCCAATTTTCTAGGAGATCTTGCATATTTCCCCTTACCAGGGGATCCAAGTGTGTCTCTCTTAGGTTTCTACTTTATACCTGGCTTCTATTAGGCTCCTTATCCTTTGCTTTATGCCTAATATCACTTATGAATGAGTACATACTGTGCTTGTCTTTCTGGATCTGAGTTACCTCACTCAGGATTTTTTTCTAGTTCCATCTATTTGCATGCAAATTTCAAGATATTATTGATTTTTTATCACTGAATTGTATTTCATTGTGTTAAAACAATCTTATTTTACATACCAATACCAGTTCGCTCTCCCTCCAACCTCCCGATTTTCCGACCTTCTCCTAACGCCACCCCTCAGAGAGGGTGAGGCATCCCATGGGGATTTAACAGAGTCTGTCACACCACTTAAGATAGGAGCAAAGCCCTCGCCACTGTATCTAAGCTAAGCAAGGAGTCCCTCCTTAAGGAATGGGATCCAAAGAACCAGTTCATGCAATAAGGATAAATACTGGTTTCATTTCTAGTGGTTCCATCAACTGCCCATGCCACACAACTATCACCATCATTCAAAGAGCCTAGTTCTGTCTTCGACTGTTTCCTCAGCTGTCAGTCCAGGGTCAGTGAGCCCCCACTAGCTTGAGACAGCTGTTTCTGTGGGTATTCTCATCATGGTCTAGACCCCTTTGTTGTAATGTAGCTCCACCCTCTCTAAGACGGGACTATAAGAGTTTGGCCCAGGGTTGGTGAAGATCTTTTCCCAGTCAGTAGGCTGCCTTTGTGTCTTAGTGACAATGTCCTTTGCTTTACAGAAGCTGCTCAACTTCAGGAGGTCCCATTTATTCAATGTTGCCCTTAAAGTCTGTGCAGCTGGGGTTATGCATAGGAAACGGTTCCCTGTGCCCATTTGTTGTAGAGTACTTCCCACTTTCTCCTCTATCAATCTCAATGTGTTCAAATTAATATTGAGGTCTTTAATCCATTTGGACTTGAGTTTTGTGCATGGTGATAGATATGGATCTACTTTCATTCTTCTACAGGTTGACATCCAGTTATGCCAGCACCATTTGTTGAAGATGCCCTCTTTTTTCCATTGTGTACTTTTGGCTCCTTTATCAAAAATCAGGTGTTCATAGGTTTGTGGTTTAAGATCCGGGTCTTCTATACAATTCCATTGGTCAACTTCTCTGTTCTTATGCCAATACCAAGCCGTTTTCAATACTGTAGCTCTGTAATAGAGTTTGAAGTCAGGGATGGTAATGCCTCCAGAAGTACCTTTATTGTATAAGATTTTTTTGGCTATCCTGGGTTTCTGCAACTGACAAAGGTCTGATCTCTAAAATATATAAGGAACTCAAGAGACTAGACGGTAAAATGCCAATTAACCCAATTAAAAAATGGGGCGATGAACTGAACAGAGAATTCTCAACAGAAGAAGTTCGAATGGCCAAAAGACACTTAAGGTCATGCTCAACCTCCCTAGCTATCAGGGAAATGCAAATCAAAACAACTTTGAGATATCATCTCACACCTGTCAGATTGGCTAAAATCCAAAACACCAATAATAACCTTTGCTGGAGAGGTTGTGGGGTAAGGGGCACACTCATCCATTGCTGGTGGGAATGCAAACTTGTGCAACCACTTTGGAAAGCAGTGTGGCGGTTCTCAGGAAATTCGGGATCAACCTACCCCAGGACCCAGCAATTCCACTATTGGGAATCTACCCAAGAGATGCCCAATCATACAACAAAAGCATATGCTCATCTATGTTCATAGCAGCATTATTTGTAATAGCCAGATCCTGGAGACAGCCTAGATGCCCTTCAGTGGAAGAATGGATGAAGAAACTGTGGAATATATACATGCTAGAATACTACTCAGCGGTAAAAAACAATGACATCTTGAATTTTGCAGGCAAATGGATGGAAATAGAAAACACTATTCTGAGTGAGGTAACCCAGACCCATAAAGATGAACATGGGATGTACTCACTCATATTCGGTTTCTAGCCATGATTATAGGACATCGAGCCTATAAGTTTGGGATCCTTGAGAAGATAATAAGAAGGTGAACTCCCAAAAAAGATATAGTAATCCTCCTGGATATTGGAAGTAGACACGATCGCCAGGCAAAATTGGGAACTTGAGGGTTGGGCAAGACTGGGCCAAGGGAAGATGGGGAGAGAAAAGTGTGAAGGGGAGAGCGGGGGGGAGCTCGGAGGAATGGGGTGCTTGGGATATAGGAAGGGTGGATATGAGAGCAGGGAAGCATATATCTTAATTTAAGGAGCTACCTGAGGGTTGTCAAGAGACTTGACCCTAGAGGGGTTCCCAGGTTTCCAGGGAGACGCCCCCAGTTAGTTCCTTGGGCAGCTGAGGAGAGGGAGCCTGAAAAGGCCAGTTCCTATAGCCATACTGATGAATTTCTTGCATATCACCATAGAACCTCCACCTGACGATAGATGAAGAAAATGACAGAGCCCCACCTTGGAGCACCGGACTGAGCTCCCAAGGTCCTGATGAGGAGCAGAAGGAGAGAGAGAACATGAGAAAGAAAGTCAGGACCGTGAGGGAACCTCCAGCTGGCGACAGATGGGGAAGGTGACTGAGCCCCACATTGGAGCACTGGACTGAGCTCCCAAGGTCCCGATGAGGAGCAGAAGGAGCGAGAACATGAGGGAGAAAGTCAGGAACGAGAGGGGTGCGTTCACTCATGGAGACGGTGGGACAGAACTAATGGGAGATCACCAACTCCAGTTGGAATGGGACTGATGGATCATGCGACCAAACCTGTCTCTCTGAGTGTGGCCAACAGCGGGGGCTGACTGAGAAGCAAAGGACAATGGCTCTGGGCTCTGATTCTTCTTCATGGACGGGCTCTGTGGGAGCCTTCTCAGCTTGGTCGATCACCTTCCTGGACCTGGGGGGAGTTGGGAGGACCTTGGTCTTAGCATAGAGTGGGGAACCCTGATGGCTCCTTGGCCTTGAGAGGGAGGGAGGGGAGGTATGGGTGGAGGGGAGGGGAGGGAAGGGGGAGAAGGAGGGGAGAGAAAGGGGAGAAGGAGGGGAGGGAGGGGGGAGGAGGAGGGAAGGAGATGGAAATTTTTAAATATAAAAAAAAATAAACCATGAGAAAAAAAAAAAAAAAAAAAAAAAAAAAAAAAAAAGAGTTTGGCCCAGTGTTTAGCTGTGGATCTCTACATTTGCTTCCATCAGTTACTGGATGAAGATTCTATGATGACAACTAAGGTATTCATCAATCTGATTACAGGGGAAGGGCAGTTTAGATGTCTTCCCTACTTTTGTTTATATTCTTGTCTGGGATCATCTTTGTGGATATTTGGGAGTTTCTAGTTTCTGGTTTCTTGCTAACCCCACAATGTCTCCCTCTTTCAAGGCATCTCTTTCCTTGCTCTCATCCTCTGTCCTTTCACTAACTCAGTCTTCTCAAACCCTCATGTTCTCCTTACTTCCCTTCTCCCCTCCTCACTCCTCTACCACACTCCCCCTTCCCCCATACTGCCAATTTACTAAGGAAATTTTGTGTACTTCTCCTTCCCAGGATAATCCATGTAATGTCTCTCTTAGGGTTCTTCTTGTTTCCTGTCTCCTCTGAGGTTGTGGACTATAGGATGATTATCCTTTGCTTTATGTCTAATATTAACTTATGAGTGAGTATATACTGTGTTTGTCTTTCTTTATCTGGGTTACCTCACTCAAGATGATTTTTTCCAGGTTTATCCATTTGCCTGCAAATTTTATGACATTGCCAATTTTTACCACTGAGTAGTACTTCATTGTGTAAATGTATCACATATTCTTTATCTATTCTTCAGTTGAAGGGCATCTAGATTGTTTCCAGATTCTGGCTATTATGAATAGTACTGCTATGAAAATAGATGATCAAATGTTCTTACAGTATGACTGAGCATCCTTTGGGTATATGCCCAAAGTGTTATTACTGGGTCTCAATGTAGGTTGATTCTCAATTTTCTGAGTAACTGCCATACTGATTTCCAATGTTGCTATACATGTTTCCACTTCCATGAGCAATGGAATAATGTTGCCCTTACTTCACATGCTCTCCAGCATAAACTGTCACTAGTGGTTTTGATCTTAGCCATTCTGAATGGTGTAAGATTGTATCTCAGAGTTGTTTTGATTTTCATTTCCCTGATGGTTAAGGATATTGAACCTTTCCTTAAGTGTCTTTCATCCATTTGAGATTTTTTTTGTGTGTATTGAGAATTCTCTGATTACACCTGTGTCCTATTTTTTTTAATTGGATTATTTGTAATTTTGATATTTAGCTTCTTAAGCTTTTTATATATTTTGGAGGTCAGGCCTCTGTCTCATATGGCCTTGGTGAAGATCTTTTCCATTCAGTGGGCTGCCCTTTTGTGTTTATCAGATGTGTTCTTTGCTTTGCAGAAGTTTCTCAGTTTCAGAAGGTCCCATTTATTTATTGTTGCTCACAGAATCTGTGCTACTGCTGTTATGTTTAAGAAGTTAAAACAAGATATTCCAGGACAAAAACAGATTTAAACAATATGCAGCCACAAATCCAGCCTTGCAGAAAGTAATAGAAGGAAAATCACAAACCAAGGAGTCCAACAACGCCGACAATAACTCAGGCATCTAGCGACCCTTCACCAGCACAACTAGAAGAAGGGAAACACACAAACTCTACTACTAAAGATGACTGAAGTTAACAACCACTGGTCATTAATATCACTTAATATCAATGGACTCAATTCACCTATAAAAAGGCACAGGCTAAGAGACTGGATACGAAAACAGAATCCAACATTTTGCTGTTTACAAGAAACACACCTAAACCACAAAGACAGACATCTACTCAGAGGAAAGGGTTGGGAAAAGGTTTATCAAGCAAATGGCCCTAAGAAACAAGCGGGTGTGGCCATACTAATTTCCAACAAAGTTGACTTCAAACTAAAATCAATCAGAAGAGATGGAAAGGGACACTTTATACTCATAACAGGAAAAATCCATCAGAATGAAGTCTCAATCCTGAATATCTATGCCCCTAATATAAAAGCTCCCACTTATGTAAAAGAAACACTTCTAGAACTCAAGGCAGCCATCAAACCACACACACTAATAGTTGGAGACTTCAACACTCCTCTCTCACCAATGGACAGGTCAATCAGACAGAAACCTAACAGAGAATTGAAAGACTTAATGGAGGTAATGAACCAAATGGACTTAACAGACATCTATAGAACATTCCACCCAAATAGGAAAGAATATACCTTCTTCTCTGCGGCTCATGGAACCTTTTCGAAAATTGACCATATACTTGGTAACAAAGCAAACTTCCACAGTTACAAAAAAATATTAGTAACCACCTGTGTCTTATCGGATCACCATGGATTAAAATTAGAATTCAACAACAATGCTACCCCCAGAAAACCCACAAACTCATGGAAACTGAACAGTCAACTACTGACCCACACCTGGGTCAAGGAAGAAATAAAGAAAGAAATTAAAGTCTTTCTTGAATTTAATGAAAACAAAGACACAACATACTCAAACCTATGGGACACAATGAAAGCAGTGCTAAGAGGAAAGTTCATAACACTAGGTGCCCACTTAAAGAAAACGGAGAAAGCGCTCATTGGTGACTTAACAGCACACCTGAAAGCTCTGGAAAAAAAAGAAGCAGACTCACCTAGGAGAAGTAGAAGACTGGAAATAATCAAATTGAGGGCAGAAATCAACAAAATAGAAACGAAGAAAACAATCCAAAGAATCAATGAAACAAGAAGCTGGTTCTTGGAGAAAATCAACAAGATTGACAAACCCTTAGCCAAACTAATCAAACGGCAGAGGGAGAACACGCAAATTAACAAGATCAGAAATGAAAAGGGGGACATAACCACAGACACAGAGGAAATTCAGAAAATCATTAGATCTTACTACAAAAGCCTGTATGCCACAAAATTGGAAAATGTAAAAGAAATGGACAGTTTTTTAGATAAATACCATATACCAAAGTTAAACCAGGACCAGGTAAATGCTCTAAATCGTCCTGTTAGTCGCGAAGAATTAGAAACTGTTATCAGAAACCTCCCTACCAAAAAGAGCCCAGGACCAGATGGTTTCAATGCAGAATTCTACCAGAACTTCCAAGAAGACCTAATACCTATACTCCTTAAGGTATTTCATAATATAGAAACACAAGAGTCACTGCCAAATTCCTTCTATGAAGCTACAGTTACCCTGATACCTAAACCACACAAAGACTCAACCAAGAAAGAGAATTACAGGCCAATCTCACTCATGAACATTGACGCAAAATTCTCAATAAAATACTGGCAAACCGAATCCAAGAACACATTAGAAAAATTATCCATTACGATCAAGTAGGCTTCATCCCAGAGATGCAGGGCTGGTTCAACATACGAAAATCTATTAATGTAATCCATCATATAAACAAACTGAAGGAAAAAAACCATATGGTCATCTCATTAGATGCTGAAAAAGCATTTGACAAAATTCAGCACCCTTTTATGATAAAGGTCTTGGAGAGATTAGGGATACAAGGGTCATTCCTAAATATAATAAAAGCTATTTACAGCAAGCCGACAGCTAACATCAAATTAAACGGAGAGAAACTCAAGGCTATCCCACTAAGTTCAGGAACACGACAAGGCTGCCCACTCTCTCCTTATCTCTTCAATATAGTGCTTGAAGTTCTAGCAATAGCAATAAGACAACATAAGGGAATCAAGGGGATTCAATTTGGAAAGGAAGAAGTTAAACTCTCATTATTTGCAGATGATATGATAGTATACATAAGCGACCCCAAAAACTCCACCAAAGAACTCCTACAGCTGATAAACTCCTTCAGTAACGTGGCAGGATACAAGATCAACTCCAAAAAATCAGTCGCCCTCCTATACACAAAGGATAAGGAAGCAGAGAGGGAAATCAAAGAAATATCACCTTTCACAATAGCCACAAATAGCATAAGATATCTGGGAGTATCTCTAACCAAGGAAGTGAAGGATTTATTTGACAAGAACTTTAAGTCTTTGAAGAAAGAAATTGAAGAGGATACCAGAAATTGGAAGGATCTCCCCTGCTCGTGGATTGGGAGGATCAACATAGTAAAAATGGCAATTCTACCAAAAGCAATCTATAGATTCAATGCAATCCCAATCAAGGTCCCATTAAAATTCTTCACAGAGATTGAGAGGACAATAATCAACTTTATATGGAAAAACAAGAAACCCAGGATAGCCAAAAAATCTTATACAATAAAGGTTCTTCTGGAGGCATTACCATCCCTGACTTCAAACTCTATTACAGAGCTACAGTATTGAAAACGGCTTGGTATTGGCATAAGAACAGAGAAGTTGACCAATGGAATCGTATAGAAGACCCGGATCTTAAACCACAAACCTATGAACACCTGATTTTTGATAAAGGAGCCAAAAGTACACAATGGAAGAAAGAGGGCATCTTCAACAAATGGTGCTAGCATAACTGGATGTCAACCTGTAGAAGAATGAAGGTAGATCCATGTCTATCACCGTGCACAAAACTCAAGTCCAAATGGATTAAAGACCTCAATATTAATTTGAACACATTGAGCTTGATAGAGGAGAAAGTGGGAAGTACTCTACAACAAATGGGCACAGGGAACCGTTTCCTATGCATAACCCCAGCTGCACAGACTTTAAGGGCAACATTGAATAAATGGGACCTCCTGAAGTTGAGCAGCTTCTGTAAAGCAAAGGACATTGTCACTAAGACACAAAGGCAGCCTACTGACTGGGAAAAGATCTTCACCAACCCTGCAACTGACAAAGGTCTGATCTCTAAAATATATAAGGAACTCAAGAGACTAGACGGTAAAAAGCCAATTAACCCAATTAAAAAATGGGGCGCTGAACTGAACAGAGAATTCTCAACAGAAGAAGTTCGAATGGCCAAAAGACACTTAAGGTCATGCTCAACCTCCCTAGCTATCAGTGAAATGCAAATCAAAACAACTTTGAGATATCATCTTACACCTGTCAGAAAAATCCAAAACACCAATAATAACCTTTCCTGGAGAGGTTGTGGGGTAAGGGGCACACTCATCCATTGCTGGTGGGAATGCAAACTTGTGCAACCACTTTGGAAAGCAGTGTGGCGGTTTCTCAGGAAATTCGGGATCAACCTACCCCAGGTCCCAGCAATTCCACTATTGGGAATCTACCCAAGAGATGCCCAATCATACAACAAAAGCATATGCTCATCTATGTTCATAGCAGCATTATTTGTAATAGCCAGATCCTGGAGACAGCCTAGATGCCCTTCAGTGGAAGAATGGATGAAGAAACTGTGGAATATATATATGCTAGAATACTACTCAGCGGTAAAAAACAATGACATCTTGAATTTTGCAGGCAAATGGATGGAAATAGAAAACACTATTCTGAGTGAGGTAACCCAGACCCATAAAGATGAACATGGGATGTACTCATTCATATTCGGTTTCTAGCCATAATTAAAGGACATCGAGCCTATAAATTTGGGATCCTTGAGAAGATAATAAGAAGGTGAACTCCCAAAAAAAGATATAGTAATCCTCCTGGATATTGGAAGTAGACACAATCGCCAGGCAAAATTGGGAACTTGAGGGTTGGGCAAGACTGCGCCAAGGGAAGATGGGGAGAGAAAAGTGTGAAGGGGAGAGCGGGGGGAGCTCGGAGGAATGGGGTGCTTGGGATATAGGAAGGGTGGATATGAGAGCAGGGAAGCATATATCTTAATTTAAGGAGCTACCTGAGGGTTGTCAAGAGACTTGACCCTAGAGGGGTTCCCAGGTTTCCAGGGAGACGCCCCCAGTTAGTTCCTTGGGCAGCTGAGGAGAGGGAGCCTGAAAAGGCCAGTTCCTATAGCCATACTGATGAATTTCTTGCATATCACCATAGAACCTACACCTGACGATAGATGAAGAAAATGACAGAGCCCCACCTTGGAGCACCGGACTGAGCTCCCAAGGTCCTGATGAGGAGCAGAAGGAGAGAGAACATGAGAAAGAAAGTCAGGACCGTGAGGGAACCTCCAGCTGGCGACAGATGGGGAAGGTGACTGAGCCCCACATTGGAGCACTGGACTGAGCTCCCAAGGTCCCGATGAGGAGCAGAAGGAGCGAGAACATGAGGGAGAAAGTCAGGAACGAGAGGGGTGCGTTCACTCATGGAAACGGTGGGACAGAACTAATGGGAGATCACCAACTCCAGTTGGAATGGGACTGATGGATCATGCGACCAAACCTGTCTCTCTGACTGTGGCCAACAGCGGGAGGCTGACTGAGAAGCAAAGGACAATGGCGCTGGGCTCTGATTGTTCTTCATGGACGGGCTCTGTGGGAGCCTTCTCAGCTTGGTCGATCACCTTCCTGGACCTGGGGGGAGTTGGGAGGACCTTGGTCTTAGCATAGAGTGGAGAACCCTGATGGCTCCTTGGCCTTGAGAGGGAGGGAGGGGAGGTATGGGTGGAGGGGAGGGGAGGGAAGGGGGAGAAGGAGGGGAGGGAAGGGGGAGGAGGAGGGGAAGGAGGGGGGAGGAGGAGGGAAGGAGATGGAAATTTTTAAATATTAAAAAAAATAAACCATGAGAAAAAATAAATAAATAAATAAATAAAAAGAAGTTGTCTTCTGTGCCCATGCATTAAAGGCTACTTCCCACTTTCTCTTCTATCAGGCTCAGAGTGGCTGGATTTATATTGAGGTCTTTGATCCATTTAGACTTGAGTTTTGTGCATGGCAATAGCTATGTATCTATTTGCATTCATCTACTTGCTAGCATCCAGTTATGCCAGCACTATGTGTTGAAGATGCTTTCTTTTTCCATTGTTTAATTTCAGTTTCTTTGTCAAATATCGTGTATTCATAGGTGTGGGGATCAATATCTGGGTCTTTGATTCAATTCCATTGTTCTAACTGTCATTTTATGCCAGTTTAACATTACTAACCCCACAATGGCTCCCTAATAGCTCTATAATAGATCTTGATGATGGGGATGGTGATGCCCCCAGAAGTTTCTTTATCATACAGAATTGTTTTGGCTATCCTGGGTTTTTTGTTTTTCCATATAAAGTTGTGTTTTGTTCTTTTGAGGTCTTTGAAGAATTGTATTTTGATTTTGATGGGAATTGAAATGAATCTGTAGATTGTTTTTGGTAGGATTTTCATTTTTATTGTGTTGATCCAACCTACCCAAGAGCATGGGAAGTCTTTCCATTTTCTTATATCTTCTTCAATTTTTTTTTTCTTCAGCGACTTAAAATTCTTGTCATACAGACCTCTCACTCCTTTGATTAGTGTTACCTCAAGATATTTTATGTTATTTGTCACTATCATGAATGGTAATGTTTCTCTAATTTCTTTCTCAGTCCGTTTATAATTTGTATATAGGAGGGATAGTGATTTCATTTAGTTATTCTTGTATCCTGCCACATTACTGAAGGTGTTTATCCACTGTAGGAGTTCCTGCATCAAATTTTTGGGATTACTTATGTATACTATCAAATCATCTACAAAAAGCCAAATTTTGACTTCTTCCTTTCCAATTTGTATTGCTCTAGCTAGAACTTCAAGAACTATGTTGAATAAATATGGAGAGAGTCGTCTCTTTCCTGACTTTAGTGGAATTGATTTGAGTTTACTCCATTTAATTTGATGTTGACTATTGGCTTGTTGCACATTGCTTTTACTATGTTTGATACATTCTTGTATCCTTGATCTCTTCAAGACCTTTGTCAGGAAGGGTTTGTTGGATTTTGTTGAATAATTATTCAGCATCTAATGAGATGATCATATGGGTGTTTTTATTTCAGTTTATTTATATTGTGGATTACATTGATAGATTTTTGTATGTTAAGCTATGCCTGCATCTCAACAATGAAGCCAACCTGATCATGGTGGATAATTCTTTTACATGTGTTCTTGGATTTGTTTTGCCAATATCTTATTGAGTTTTTTGCATCTATGTTCAAGAAGGAGATTGATCTGTAATTCTCTTTCTTTGGTGAGCCTTTGTGTGGTTTCAGTATCAGGGTAAGTACAGTCTCATAAAAAGAGTTTGACAATATTCCTTCTGTTTCTATTGGGTGAAACAATTTGAGAGGGTATAAGTATTAGGTCTTCTTTGAAGTTCTGGTGGAATTCTTGGCTGAAACATCAGGTCCTGTGCTTTTTGTTTTTTTGGTTGGGATTCTTTTGAAGACAGCTTCTATATCCTTACAGATTATAGGTCTATTTAAGCTGTTCATTTGGTCTTGATATAATTTTGGTATGTGGTACCTATCCAGATAATTGTTCATTTCTTTTACATTTTCAATTTTGTGGAGTACAGGTACAGGTTTTTGAAGAATGACCTAATAATTCTCTGGATTTCCTCCGTATCTATTGTTATGCCCCCCCTTTTCATTTCTGATTTTGTTAATGTGGATATTTTCTCTCTGCCTTTGATTAGTTTGGATGATGGTTTGTCTATTTTGCTTATTTAAAAAGAATAGCTCTTTGTTTCATTTATTCTTTGTATTGGTTTTGTTGTTTCTATTTTCTTGATTTCAGCTCTCAATTTGATTATTTTCCTATCATTTACTCCTCCTGGTGAATCTGCTTCTTTTTGTTCTAGAGCTTTCAGAAGTGCTGTTAAATCAATAATGTGAGATTTCTCTACTTATTTTAAGTAGGCACTTAGTACTATGCACTTTTTTCTTAATAGTGCTTTCATAGTGTTTCATAGCTTTGGGTATGTTCTGCATTTATCTTCCCTGAATTCTAGGAAGTTCTTATTTTTTTTTATTTCTTCCTTGACCCAGGAGTGATTCAATTGAGCACTGTTCAATTTCCATGAGTTTGTAGGCTTTCTTCAATTAGTGTTGTAGCTGAATTCTAGCTTTAAGCTATGGTGATCCAATAAAGTACAGGATATGATTCCATTTTTTTTTCTATCTGTTGAGGTTTTTTTTTTGTCACCAAGTATATGGTCAATTTTATAGATGGTTCAATGAGGTGCTGAGAAGAAGATATATTCTTTTGTGTTTGGGTGAAATGTTCTATAATATTAAGATAATATCTTAATGGATTAATATCTCTTAAATCCATTTGAGTCATTACATCTGTCAGTTTTCTTATTTCTCTGTTAATTTACTGACTGGTTGACCTATCCATTGGAGAGAGTGGGATGTTGAGGTCTCCTACTATTAGTGTGTGGGGTTTGATATGCAATTTATGCTTTAGTACTGTTTCTTTTACATATGTGTGTTCTCTTGTATTAGGCACATAGATGTCCAGGATTGAGACTTCATCTTGAAGGATTTTTCCTGTGATGAGTATGAAATGTCCTTCGCCATCTGTTCTGATTGCTTTTACTTTGAAGTATATTGTGTTAGATCTTAGGATAGCTGCACTAGCTTGTCTCTTAGATCTATTTGATTGGAAAAAATCTTTTCCCAAACCTTTACTCTGAGATAATATCTGTCTTTGAGGTTGAGGCGTGTTTCTTGTTTGCAACAGAAAGATAGACCCTGTTTTCATATCCCATTCTCTTAGTCTGTGTCTCTTTTATAGATAAATTGAGTTCATTGATATTAAGAGATATTAATGAGCTATGATTGTTAATTCCTATTTTTTTCAGTGTTAGTGTTTGTGTGTTTTCCTTCTTTGGGTTTTTCTGGTGTGAGGTTATGTGTTGCCTGTGTTTTTGTGGGTACAGTTAGCTTCATTGGGTTGGAGTTTTCCTTCTAGTAATTTCAGTAAGGCTGGTTTTATGAATAGGTACTGTTTAAATCTGGTTTTCTCATGAAATATCTTGTTTTCTTTTATCCATGGTGATTGAAAGTTTTACTGAGTATAGCAGTCTGGGCTTGCGCCCATGGTCTCTTATTATCTTCAGCAAATCTGTCCATGACTTTCTGACTTTTAGTGTTTCCATTAAGGAGTCTGGTGTAAGCCAGGCAGTGGTGGTGCATGACTTTAATTTCATCACTCAGGAGACAGAGGCAGTTGGATCTCTGTGAGTTCAAGGCTAGCCTGATCTAAAAGAGCTAGATTCCTGGACAAGATCCAAAGCTAAAAAGAATGCCCCCTTCCCCCAAAAAAGAAGTTTGCCTTTATATGTTACTTGGCCTTTTCTTTGCAGCTCTTAATATTCTTTCTTTATTCTGTAAATTTGGTGTTTTGATTATTATATGGAAAGGAATTTTTTCTGGCCTAGTCTACTTTGTGTTTTGCCTGCTTCTTTTCTTTTCCTAGGCATAAACTTCTTTACGTTTGTAAAGTTTTCTTCTATGATTATGTTGAATATATTTTCTGTGTCTTTGAGTTGGAGTTCTTCTCCTTCTTCTATCCCTATTATTCATAGGTTTGATTTTGTCATAGTGATCTTGATTTCCTGGATGTTTTGTGTTAAGAATTTGTTGGATTTAACATTTTCTTTGACTGATAAGTTTATTTTCTCTACCATATCTTCTTCAACTCCTGGGTTTCTCTCCTTCATCTCTTAATCTGTTGGTTATTCTTGCATCTGTAGTTCCTATTCTTTTACCCAGATTTTTCATTTTCAGAATTCTTTGGCTTGTGTTTTCTTTATTGACTCTATCTCAATTTTCAAGTCTTGAACTGTTTGAACTGTTATCTTCACCTGTTCATTTTTTCTTGATTTTCTTGGCTTTTTTAAAGTGAATTATTTATTTCTCCCAATTTTTTGTTTGTTTTTTTCCTCTATTTCTTTAAGGGAATTTTTCATTTCTTCTTTAAGAGTCTCTATCATCTTAAGAAAGTTTTATTTAAATACCTTTTCTTCTGTTTTATTTACTGAGTTAGGATGTTCAACCTTTTGTAAAACCACTAGGTTCAGGTGTTACCATATTGTTCTTTTAGTTGTTGAATGTATTATTGCATTGGGACCTACCCATCTTTTCCTCCAAGGGATGTAGGTGGTGCCTGTTCTTTAGGGGGCCTCTCTCAATTTTTCCAATTGGTACAGGTGGAGCCTGTGACTTGGGTGGTCAATCTTTCTCCTGGTGCCAGTGGAAATGTGCCCCTGGAAGCCCCTGATGCAGCTTTGAGGGGTCCTCTCCAGATGCAGCCAGGGCCAAAGCTCCAATGGTCATAGGTATAGTGGGGGATGGCTGCAGGTGTAGGGAGGCTGTTCCAGTGTCTCTGAGGTTTGGTGGTTTGGGGTGGGGCATGGGATGTTCCCTTATGGGTTAGAGTCAGAGAGTTGAATGCTCCAGCCATGACATTCAGACACTCACCTCTCCAAGGGCAGTCAGGGCCAAGGCTCATGTGGTCATAGATATGGCGGGGGATGACTGCAGGTGTGTTCTTCAGCTGCAAACCCAGACACTCACTCTCCAGGGGCATCAGGGCCAAGGCTCTCTTGGTCAGAGATGTGGTAGGTGATGGATGCAGGTGTGAGGAGACTGCTCCCAAATATTTGGGGCCTACCTGGGTGGTGGTGGTGCATGGAATGTGTCTCTGGGGGCTAGGATCCAGAGAGCTGAGCCCTCCAGCTGTGACTGGTTTTTCTTTTTGTCCGATTGTTCAAATTACTACCCTTTATGATATCTGCAGAAACCCCCACAGGAACAATCAAGGGAAATAGTAATAGGGCCTCTGTTTGGGATAATCTTGCCTAACAAGTCAAAAGAGAACTTTTCATGCTTGGCTCTGGGGATTTTGTTAGGTGGTCTTTGGCTTTTAGAGGGAGCATTATTAGACCAGGTAGGTACAAGTTTATTAAAACTGTAATGTGTATTTATGTAAAGAATTACATGTACTATAGGGTTTTTTCTTAGATAGTGAGTAGTATGATTCTTTATGACTTTTTTAGACATCCATACTCTTATTTTACCCCTCCTCTTTCTTCTGTATTTCCCTCTTTTTCCCTTTCTAGAAAATATTCCATTTCCCCTTTCTCCTATGAAATCATCTGTACCCTGCTATTCACCTTTATCACCCCTTCTTTTGTGTTTACCCCCTTCCTGTCCCTCAACTCTTTATCCATTTACCTGATCAGATCATATTTACCTTGCTGCCTTGCCAGTGCAGCCCGATGCCTAGACTGTAAGGGGGTACCAGGATTGAGACACAGAGGCTTCTTTTCTGGTGGAAGAACAACAACCTTTATTTTACCTCAGCTAAAGCCTTTTATACTACTGCTTCTGTATACCTCTACAGCTTCTGTGGAAAACCACCATCCAGAAAGAACACAAACATCTTTGTCCATTATAGACCACAAGGAAGTTCTGCTGTAGGTCACAGGGAGTGAGGGCAGCTACATCACAACAACTCCTCCTGTTTTATTTTATAAAATAAATGGTGCCTATCTTGTTACTTTGGGTGGAATACCTTGCCTGTCATGGTAAATAGCCCTCTAATATTCCCTGTCTTAGGTGGCATTCTGCCCCCTAAATATTGCCCGTCCGTGGCTATCTAGACACATAGTCCTAAACCAAGTATCCCCAGGACTGACAACACCAATGAGCCAGACCAGCACTGCAACCATCTAGCATGCACTAACTGGGTGGTAAAATTAACAAAAGCAGTATTCCAAACCCCTCTCATATGATGACTGAGTTCCATAACAGTAGCAGAAGCATGCAATATAGTGCCATGAGTAATACATATAACATGATTGACTGTTGATGAGTCCAAAGATAGTCCACTTGCTCCTGAACCAGAGCCACTTGTTGGTTCAAGGTCAATATCCCAATTGAATATGTCCATTAAGATTATTTTGAATGTCCAAAGCATTGCTGATTCTTTCAGCCAGCTGGTTGATAGTCTCAGCCATCTGCACAGTCTGGGAGAGAGCAAATCCGGCAGCAGTATATGTGGTGGCAGAAATAGCAATAACAGCAATCACAGCTGTGGTGATTCCAAGATCTCTCTTCTGCCCATCTTCTGTGGTCCAGCACTTGTTGCCATATTTGCTGATACTCCTGACACCACCATGGTGTCCCCCAGGCCAGGCACCAACTGGGCCAGGGCAACATGCCTTTTGCCACAGCCACCTATCAAAGCTCTGCTCCAGCTGTCTTTTGGCCCTAGATGCACTCACTTTGGATCCAAACTGCTGCATGGAGCAGAGCAGAACTCAGGGAATCAGGCTCACTGCTTCTGCTCCAGAACCATTAAAGGGTTCCCACTTTAACAATCTTTTAGGGAATTTGGGCATCCTCAACCTGTCTGGCTACTTCTTGCTGATCAGGGGTGCTGCATTCTTGCGGGTATTTTACATCAACATTTCAGGGGTCTTGGTGAATCAAACCACATAAATTTGCAATGAATCCACAGGCTCTCATCCGCTGTGGAGACAAAAGCAGAACCTCTTGTCCAAAGCATCAAATCCTTAGGCCCATATTTTAAAGTCAAAGTACCTTTCTTAGCAGTTCCAGAATCAAATGTCTTTCTCCAGTCCAGAACACAAAAGACAACATAATCAACACCACAACATACTTGTATACACATTCTATCTTTCTGAGGCCTTCAATTCACCTTCCTGCCTCTTTATTACTCCCCTACTGGCCAGTCTTCCAGAGGGCATTCCTCAGAGCATCTCTGGGGATGAAGAAACACATACTCCTTTTAATATGACTTGGCTTGTTAACATTTAAAACCCCTCCCATAATAAACCAGGGGCTAACTTCAGCTATTGTTTATACAAAATCTTTGGCTGTCTTCCTTGTTACTTCTGTGCCTTGTTGCTTTAAGAGTTTCAGTTACTTTTTGAGGCCTTCAATTCACCCTCCTGCCTCTTTATACTTGTTAATCTTTTGGAGAATGTCCCTTAGAGTATCTCTGGGAAAAATTACCTTCCTCAATAAGCTCCTCTATTTAGCTGGCAGATGGAGTGACCCCATTCACATATCCCCACTTTCCAGATCTCGATGGAACCTCCACTTGCCTCGCCAGCAAGGTGAGGGGTGCCAGGATTGAGACACAGAGGCTTCTTTTCAGGTGGAAGAACAGCAACCTTTATTTTGCCTCAGCTAAAGCCTTTCATACCTTTACTGCTTCTGTATACTTCTACGGCTTCTGTGGAAAACCACTGGCCAGAAAGAACACAAACATCCTTGTCAATTACAGACCACAAGGAAGTTCCACTGTCAGTCACGGGGAATGAGGGCAGCTAGATCACAACACCTTGCTTGCTATTCCCCAACTCTGCTGCTCACCAGACCATTTTCCTGACAATAGATCTTTTTGCTTTCCTGGATTCTGCAGTTACTCCTTGATATTTCTCAGATCTGAATATTTGGATCTAGGAGCCTGTCATGAGAAAAAACATGTGACATTGTCTTTCTGGTTCAGGGTTACCCTATTCAATAAGATCTTTTCTAGTTCTATTAATTTACATACAAACTCAATTTTTCTTTACAGCTGAATACCATTCCACAGTGTTTGTATACTCAATTTTTGTTATCCATCCATGGGTTGAAGGACATTTAGACTGTTTCTATTTCTTAAGTATTGTGAATAGAGAAGCAGTGAACATGGCTGAGCACCAGTTTTTTTTTAAAAAAAAACTTGGATAAATTCATCCTTCAAGTAAGTTGAATTTCTCCTGTCTACAAAACAGTTTGTGAGCTAGACTTTTGTTCTTTAATATGTAGCTATAGTTATCTTGCATAAACTTATCCAAGTTATATCAAGAAGATGAAATGAAAAACAGATTCTATTTCATTGAGTTAACACTTTTAATATTTTAAATGCACATCTACTTATCTATTATCTATTTATGTTATGTATGTCTGGGGGCACTCAAGTCATTACATGCATGTGGAAATCAGAGAACAACTGAGTCACTTCTTTTCTTCTGCCATGTGAGTCCTTGTAATTTAACTCAGATTCCCAGACTTGGCTGCAAGTGCCTCAACCCACTGAGATGCCTCACTAGACAGAGATAGTACTGTTTTATAAAATGTAAATATACAGTGACATAGCAGCTTCTTTATATATTGATCTGTTAGTCATTGGATATTGTAATTATTTCAGTCTGTGTTTCTTATAAATAAATAATAAGGCTTAAATATTTTTGTATGTCTGATTAGTAGACATTTATATTTGCATCTCATCAATAGATAACTGAAAGTATAGTGTCAGAATTATGTGGTCAATAGGAGTTTACTGTCAAATACTGATATGGTGTTTTCTGAAGTCACAAAACCATTTGTCATCCTCACAGCAGTGTATGTAAAGTATTCATGGGCCACCTGCAGGTCCTTACTGGTACTGCTAGTGATTTGAATGGGCCTCATTATATCATTGTGGTTTAAATTTACATTATATGGGACTATATTGGATACATCTTCATGTTCTTATTAATCTTTAACATACCTTCTATTATGGAATGTGTCTTCAAATATTATGGCTGTTTTTCTACTTTTGATTTTTCTGGTTTCTTTATGGATTTTAAGTCTTTGGCTCGACACCTTCATGAAAAACTTTCCCTTGATCTATGGTTTGACATTTTGTCTTTTTAGCTGTCTTTCTTACTTTAACAATTTTCATTTTTAAATGAAATCTATTTAATAATTATTTCATTGTTTAACTGTAATTAACTAATTAGTAGATTTACTTATTAAAGATATATTGTCTAAAAACTTTCATCCAGATGTTTTGTCATGGTTTTCTAACAAGTCAATAATTCTGTGATCTACTTTGTTTAATATTATCCTTTGTATGAGATGATAAATGAAAATCCTCTTATTGCACACACAGCTAACTTCTACAAGCTGCTTATTGTGGAGACCTTTTAAATCATGACAGGGATCCCTTAGAAGCTGGACTTTTAGGGACCTATTACATGGTGGCTTGAACTCAGTACCCAGGATTCAAAAGAAGTAGGCATACAAGCAACCTGAGGAAAGAGGTGTCTCTTGTTTGGAAGTTGTCCCTGAGAGATGAAGCTTCTATGGAGGTACAAATCAGGAGACCTTGCTGGAGGAAAGAACAGGAGACCTCCTTTGAGGGATGATGAGGAGATCCCAAAGCATCAGCCACAATTAAGACCTCACCAAGGATGCTGCAGACAACAAGGACACTGACTGCCTCCTTGGATTGGTGAGTAGGATTGAAACACACACACACACACACACACACACACACACACACCCTATGTCATAGGATACCCTAGAGAGTTCCCTTCCAGCACCCTAGAGACACTTCTGAATCAGCATCACCATCAGAATGCTACTGGTTCAAAGGACATCAATGCTCTGTTAAGGATGAGCAAGTTTTTTTTCCCTAACTCCCCCCTTAGTGTTCTCTTTATGTAACTTTCTCTCTTACTAGTGTTCAAACAAAATCTACAATGCAACAGACAATTGTTCAGATTAATTGTTCAATAGATGATAAATCAAGCATGGAAAATTTACCTTGAAGGATATGATTGTAACTCAAACTTTCAGACAAAAAAACCTCATTATTTTTCTTGGGGTCGAACAGAGGCAGTGAAATGCTAATAGGTGTTCCTTGTTACTTCTAACTAGCCATCTAACAAGACTCCTTCAGAACACATGCAAGGGCCAATAATGTTTTTGCCACATTCTCCCTAAGCTTTACAAACTGGCATTTCAGAGTCCTGCCTCTCCCAAATAGCTTTCTTTACTATGACTCCTGGAAGCTAAACGGTAAAGTTTTGCTCTACAACTCCAGAAACTGCCTGCCTCTGCAAGTCCAGCAGGTGCCCTTGCTGCTCCTCACTTGAGTGAAAAGCAGGTTTAGCTGACAGGCAGACAGACAGTGCCTTGGCCTACAGGGAATCAAACTTCTCAACGATGATTTAAGAACTCAACATTCATAAAGTATTTCTCTAGGCTGATTCTCCTATCACTGCACTAAAATATATCTCTCCTTTTCTTTATTTATATATGGATGACACTACCTGGTTTGTTTACTAAAAAATTGTGGCTGCACCCAGAAACTTCCTGTTAGCCCATCTAAGACAAATTCAAGAGAGAGGATGCTCTGTCAGATGATTTGTAAAAATTCTACAATTTTTTTCCATTTGATTGAAGATGTTCAACAAAACTGAATAAATCTTACTTTCTAACACTTATTAACTCTTTGAGTCTACCTTTTATTACTTACACTCTCTGCCTTCATTTTGGTCTGTGTCCTTCCCCAACCCAGTGCTCTTTCACTGTCTTATCTCAGATTCAGGAGTCTGCACTTCCCCTGGCCTCTAGGAAAGTATGCTGCTGCTTGCTTTTTAAGGTTAAACCCTATAGTCTTCTTTTAACTATAAAATGCTCTCATCCAAACACTAGAAAACTATTTGTTCAGCTGTCTAATCATCTTCTTATTAAACACCATCTACCTTAGATTTATACCTTATCTATAAATCATACCTTTTATCTGTGCCTTAAAAGTATAGATAAAAATTTAGTCACAAAATATTTGCCTCTTTAAACTGATATTTTAAAAATGTCCAAGCTCACACCTTATCTCTATTTTTCTGTTATCCTCATAACAGTTTAAATTACGTTTTTGCTTTTTCTTCCCTCACAAAGCAGTTGTTTAATCTCTTTACTGTGCCTGACTCACCTCATGATACATTATAAAGGATTTATAATTATCAATCTCCTATGTATTACTGGTTAAGAACTTTTGTTTCCATATTAAAATAACTTCATGATCATCTTTTAGGATAAATTTAACAAAGATAAAACACAAAGTTCCAAGCTTATAAGTCAATTAACTTATAAACTATTAACAGTAATAGTAAATAATGAAAGTTTGACTTCTTCCTTTCCAATTCCAATCCCCTTGATCTCCTGATGTTGAATTATTGCTATTGCTAGAACTTCAAGAACTGTGTTGAAGAAATATGGTGAGAGACGACAGCCTTGTCTTGTTCCTGAATTTAGTGGAATGGCTTTGAGTTTCTCTCCATTTAAATTGATATTAGCTGTTGGCTTGCAATATATTGCTTTTGTTATATGTAGGTATGATCCTTGTATCCCTAACCTCTCCAAAACCTTTATCATAAAGGGGTGTTGAATTTTGTCAAATGCTTTTTCTGCAACTAATGAAATGATCATATTTTTTCTTTCAGTTTATTTATATGATGGATTACATTGATAGATTTCCATATGTTGAACCAGCCCTGCCTCTCTGGGATGAAGCCTACTTGATCATAATGTATAATTTCTTGGATGTGTTCTTGGATTTGGTTTGCCAGTATTTTATTGAGAATTTTTGCATCAATGTTCATGAGTGAGATTGGTATGTAATTCTCTTTCTTGGTTGGGTCTTTGTGTGGTTTTTTTTTTAATTAAAAATTTCCATCTCCTCCCCTCCTCCTCCCCCTTCCTTCCCCTCCCTTCCACCCATACCCCCACTCCACCCCTCTCCAAGACAAAGAGCCATCAGGGTTCCCTTCACTATGTTAAGTCCAAGGTCCTCCCAGCTCCCCCTAAGTCCAGGAAGGTGAGCAAACAAACTGACAAGGCTCACAGTGAGCCCGTCCATGCTGTAGAGTTCATGCTCATTGCCATTGTCCTTGGTTTCTCTGTCCTCCTCCACCGTCAGCCACATTCAGAGAGTCCAGTTTGGTCCCCTGTTCCATCAGTCCCATTCCAACTGGACTTGGTGGTCTCCCGTTAGATCTGTCCCACCGTCTCAATGGGTAAATGCACTCCTCCCGGTCCTGACTTCCTTGCTCATGATCTCCCTCCTTTTGCTCCTCATCAGGACCTTGGGAGCTCAGTCCAGTGCTCCTATGTGGGGCTCTGTCATTTTCTCCATCCAATGTTAGAATTCAACAACAATGAAAAAAAAAAGAAAGCCTACAAACTCATGGAAAATGAACAGTCAACTACTGAACCACACCTGGGTCAAGGAAGAAATAAAAGAAATTAAAGTCTTTCTTGAATTTAATAAAAATAAAGACACAACATACTCAAACTTATGAGACACTATGAAAGCAGTGCTAAGAGGAAAATTCATAGCACTAAGTGCCCACTTAAAAAAAACAGAGAAAGCACACATTGGAGACTTAACAGCACACCTGAAAGCTTTAGAAAAGAAAGAAGCAGACTCACCTAGGAGGAGTAGAAGACTGGAAATTATCAAACTGAGGGCAGAAATCAACAAAAGAGAAACACAGAGAACAATCCAAAGAATCAATGAAACCAAAAGCTGGTTCTTGGAGAAAATCAACAAGATTGACAAACCCCTAGCCAAATTAATCAAACAGCAGAGAGAGAACACACAAATTAATAAGATCTGAAATGAAAAAGGGGACATAACCACAGACACAGAGGAAATTCAGAGAATCATTAGATCTTACTACAAAAGCCTGTATGCCACAAAATTGGAAAATGTAAAAGAAATGGACACTTTTTTAGATAAGTACCATATACCAAAGTTAAACCAGGACCAGGTAAATGCTCTAAATAGTCCTGTTAGTCACGAAGAATTAGAAACTGTTATCAGAAACCTCCTTACCAAAAAAAGCCCAGGATCTGATGGGTTCAATGCAGAATTCTACCAGAACTTCCAAGAAGACCTAATACCTGTACTCCTTAAGGTATTTCATAATATAGAAACAGAACAGTCATTGCCAATTTCCTTTTATGAAGCTACAATTACCCTGATACCTAAACCACACAAAGACTCAACCAAGAAAGAGAATTACAGGCCAATCTCATTTTGTTTGGTTTTGGAATCAGGGTGACTCTAGCTTTATAAAAAGAGTTTGACAATGACTCTTCTGTTTCTATTATGTGAAAGACATTAAGGAGAATAGGTATCAGCTCTTCCAGGAAGTTCTGATAAAATTCTGCCTTAAAACCATCAGGTCCTGGGCTTTTGTTTTTGTTGGGAAGTTTTTTATGACAGCTTCTATTTCCTGATGACTTATAAGTCTATTTAAATTGCTCACCTAGCCTTGATTTAATTTTGATAAGTGGTACTTATCTTTAAAAAAATATCCATTTCTTTTACATTTTCCAACTTTGTGACATATAAGCTTTTGTAGTAAGACCTAATGATTCTCTGGATTTCCTCAGTGTCTGTTGTTATATCCCCCTTTTCATTTCTGATCTTGTTAATTTGCATGTTCTCTCTCTGCCTTTTGATTAATTTGGATAAAGGTTTGTCAATCTTGTTGACTTTCTAAAAGAACCAGCTCTTTGTTTCATTGATTCTTTGGATTGTTTTCTTTGTTTCTATTTTGTTGATTTCAGCCCTCAGTTTGATTATTTCCAATCTTCTACTCCTCCTGGGTGCATCTGCTTGTTTTTTCTAGAACTTTTAGCTGTGCTGTTAAGTCTCTAATGTGAGCTTTCTCTGTTTTCTTAATGTAGACACTTGGAACTATGAACTTTCCTCTTAGCACTGCATTCATAGTGTCCCATAGGTTTGGGTATGTTGTGTCTTTATTTTCATTGAATTCAAGGAAGACTTTAATTTCTTTCTTTATTTCTTCCCTGACCCAGGGGTGGTTCAGTAGTTGACTGTTCAGCTTTCTGGGGGTAGAATTATTGTTTAATTCTAACTGTATTCCATGGTGGTCTGATAAGACACAGGTGGTTACTATTATTTTTTTGTATCTGTGGAAGGTTTCTTTATGGTCAGTTTTCGAGAAGGTTCCATGAGCTGCAGAGAAGAAGGTATATTCTTTCCTATTTGGGTGGAATGTTCTAGATGTCTGTTATGTCCATTTGATTTATTACCTCTATTAATTCTCTTATATATCTGCTAGGTTTCTGTCTGACTGAACTGCCCATTGGTGAGAGAGGAGTGTTGAAGTCTCCTACTATTAGTGTGTGTGGTTTGATGGCTGCCTTGAGTTCTAGTAATGACTCTTTTACATAAGTGGGTGCTTTTGTATTAGGGGCATAGATATTCAGGATTGAGACTTCATTCTGATGGATTGTTCCTGTTATGAGTATAAAATATCCCTCTCCATCTCTTCTGATTGATTTTGGTTTGAAGTCAACTTTGTTGGAAATTAGTATGGCCACAGCTGCTTGTTTCTTACGTCCATTTGCTTGAAAAACCTTTTCCCAACCCTTTACTTTGAGTATATGTCTGTCTTTGTGGTTGAGGTGTGTTTCTTGTAAACAGCAGAATGTTGGATCCTGTTTTCATATCCAATCTCTTAGCCTGTGCCGTTTTATAGGTGAATTGAGTCCATTGATATTAAGTGATATTAATGACCAGTGGTTGTTAACTCCGGTTATTTTTTTTGGTAGTAGAGTTTGTGTGTTTCCCTTCTTTGAGTTGTGCTGGTGAAGGGTTGCTAGATATCTGAGTTATTATGGGCATTGTTGGACTCCTTGGTTTGTGATTTTCCTTCCATTACTTTCTATAAGGCTGGATTTGTGGCTACATACTGTTAAATTAGTTTTTATCCTGGTATATTTTGTTTTCTCCATTGATATTGAATGATATTTTGGCTGGGTAAAGTAGTCTGGGTGTTTATCCATGGTCTCTTAGTTTCTGTAGTACATCTATCCAGGACCTTCTGGCTTTTATGGGTTCCATAGAGAAGTCCAGTGTATGTCTGATAGGTTTACATTTATAAGTTACTTGACCTTTTTTCCTTTGCAGCTCTTAATATTCTTTCTTTATTCTGTATGTTTTGTGTTTTAATTATTATATGGTGAGGGGATTTTTTATTTGATCCAGTCTATTTGGTGTTCTGTATGCTTCTTGAATCTTCATAGGAATATCTTTCTTTATGTTGGGAAAGTGTTCTTCTATAATTTTATTGAATATATTTTCTGGGCCTTTAAACTGTAATTCTTTTCCTTCATCTACCCTTATTATTCTTAGGTTTGGTCTTTTTATTGTGCCCCAGATTTCCTGAATGTTTTGTGATGAGAATTTGTTGGATTTGCTGTTTTCTTTGATCAGTGCATTTATTTTCTCTATGGTGTCTTCAGAATCTGAGATTCTTTCTTCTATCTCTTATATTCTGTTGGTTATGCTTATTTCTGTAGTCTCTGTTCATTTACCTAGACTTTCCATATCCAGCCAGCCCTCAGTTTGTGTTTTCTTCATTGCTTCCATTTCAGTTTTCAAGTCTTGAACTGCTTCCATTATCAAACATTATGTTTGATTGTTTTTTCTTGGTTTCCTAGGATATCATTTATGGATTTACTCATTTCTTCAAACTTTTTGTTATTCTTCTCATTCATTTCTTTAAGGGAGTTTATCACCTCCTGTTTAAGGGACTCTATCCCTTTCATAAAGTCAAGTTTTTCTACTACTTCTTGATTAGGGTGTTCAAGTCCTCCTATTGTAAGTATGCTGGTTTCCAGTGTTTTCATGTTGTTTTTCATATTGTTGGAGGGATTCTTGCATTGGCGCCTGCTCATCTCTTCCTCCGAATGATCCCTGATGGATCTTCTGATTCAGGATCAGTTACCCTTCCTGGCCAGGCACCTCGCAGACAAATACACAAAGGATAAGGAAGCAGAGAGGGAAATCAGAGAAGTATCACCTTTCACAATAACCACAAATAGCATAAGATATCTGGGAGTATCTCTAACCAAGGAAGTGAGGGATTTATTTGACAAGAACTTTAAGTCTTTGAAGAAAGAAATTGAAGAGGATACCAGAAAATGGAAGGATCTCCCCTGCTCGTGGATTGGGAGGATCAACATAGTAAAAATGGCAATTCTACCAAAAGCAATCTATAGATTCAATGCAATCCCAATCAAGGTCCCATTAAAATTCTTCACAGAGATTGAGAAGACAATAATCAACTTTATATGGAAAAACAAGAAACCCAGGATAGCCAAAAAAATCTTATACAATAAAGGTCCTTCTGGAGGCATTACCATCCCTGACTTCAAACTCTATTACAAAGCTACAGTATTGAAAACAGCTTGGTATTGGCATAAAAACAGAGAAGTTGACCAATGGAATCGTATAGAAGACCCGGATCTTAAACCACAAACCTACGAACACCTGATTTTTGATAAAGGAGCTAAAAGCACACAATGGAAGAAAGAAAGCATCTTCAACAAATGGTGCTGGCATAACTGGATGTCAACCTGTAGAAGAATGAAAGTAGATCCGTGTCTATCACCATGCACAAAACTCAAGTCCAAATGAATTAAAGACCTCAATATTAATCTGAACACATTGAGCTTGATAGAGGAGAAAGTGGGAAGTACTCTACAACAAATGGGCACAGGGAACCGTTTCCTGCGCATAACCCCAGCTGCACAGACATTAGGGGCAACATTGAATAAATGGGACCTCCTGAAGTTGAGCAGCTTCTGTAAAGCAAAGGACATTGTCACTAAGACACAAAGGCAGCCTACTGACTGGGAAAAGATCTTCACCAACCCTGCAACTGACACAGGTCTGATCTCTAAAATACATAAGGAACTCAAGAGACTAGACGGTAAAATGCCAATTAACCCAATTAAAAATTGGGGTGCTGAACTGAACAGAGAATTCTCAACAGAAGAATTTCGAATGGCCAAAAGACACTTAAGGTCATGCTCAACCTCCCTAGCTATCAGTGAAATGCAAATCAAAACAACTTTGAGATATCATCTTACACCTGTCAGATTGGCTAAAATCAAAAACACCAATAATAACCTTTGCTGGAGAGGTTGTGGGGTAAGGGGTACACTCATCCATTGCTGGTGGGAATGCACACTTGTGCAACCACTTTGGAAAGCAGTGTGGCGGTTTCTCAGGAAATTCGGGATCAACCTACCCCAGGACCCAGCAATTCCACTCTTGGGAATATACCCAAGAGATGCCCAATCATACAACAAAAGCATATGCTCATCTATGTTCATAGCAGCATTATTTGTAATAGCCAGATCCTGGAAACAACCTAGATGCCCTTCAGTGGAAGAATGGATGAAGAAACTGTGGAATATATACATGCTAGAATACTACTCAGCGGTAAAAAACAATGACATCTTGAATTTTGCAGGCAAATGGATGGAAATAGAAAACACTATTCTGAGTGAGGTAACCCAGACCCAAAAAGATGAACATGGGATGTACTCACTCATATTCGGTTTCTAGCCATAATTAAAGGGCATCGAGCCTATAAATTTGGGATCCTTGAGAAGATAATAAGAAGAACCTCCACCTGACGATAGATGAAGAAAATGACAGAGCCCCACATTGGAGCACAGGACTGAGCTCCCAAGGTCCTGATGAGGAGCAGAAGGAGGGAGAACATGAGAAAGAAAGTCAGGACCGTGAGGGAACCTCCAGCTGGTGACAGATGGGGAAGGTGACTGAGCCCCACATTGGAGCACTGGACTGAGCTCCCAAGGTCCTGATGAGGAGCAGAAGGAGCGAGAACATGAGGGAGAAAGTCAGGAACGTGAGGGGTGCATTCACTCATGGAGACGGTGGGACAGAACTAAAGGGAGATCACCAACTCCAGTTGGCATGGGACTGATGGATCATGCGACCAAACCCGTCTCTCTGAATGTGGCCAACTGCGGGGGGCTACTGAGAAGCAAAGGACATTGGCGCTGGGCTCTGATTCTTCTGCATGGACGGGCTCTGTGGGAGCCTTCTCAGCTTGGTCGATCACCTTCCTGGACCTGGGGGGAGTTGGGAGGACCTTGGTCTTAGCATAGAGTGGGGAACCCTGATGGCTCCTTGGCCTTGAGAGGGAGGGAGGGGAGGTATGGGTGGAGGGGAAGGGAGGGAAGGGGGAGAAGGAGGGGAGGGAAGGGGGAGGAGGAGGGAAGCAGATGGAAATTTTTAAATATAAAAAAAAAATAAACCATGAGAAAGAAAAAAAAAGAATAGTCAAGAGCATAAGATCAGCAAAATGACTCGATAGTTAGAGGCACTTGTTACAATGGCTGTAACATGGATTTGATTCCCAGTCCCCCACCTGATAAAAGGAGAGCATTGTCTGCTACAAGTCCTATTTTCTCACTTGTACTGTGCCCCCTACATACAAATGCCCTTGGCACTCAATAAACAAATGTAATTTAAAAAAAATAATAAAATAAAATAATTATAGAAAAAATATTTGGGTGACCCCAAGTCCACTTAAATTTAGTTTAAAAATGTGTGATTTTGACAAAGATACAGCTGTGATTTCAGGAAACAAAAAGAGATGTAGCAAAAGGCTAATATTATGGGACACTTTTAAAAAGTATCAGAATAGTTAAGAGGGCTCTCTTTTTCTTTTAAATGGAACTCAGGGTAGCTGGGATGGAAATATTCTCCTTTTTCCACTTCATTTCAACAAAGTACTCCTTATTCTAGGAGAAAAATTTTAACTATATTAAAACAATCTATTCTCATTTCCTGATGAATTTCAAGTAAGTTGCCTTTTGATTATGTTATCCACACATATAACAGTGATTCTGATGTAGAAGACATGAACAGTACATCAGACAAATGCATTTTCTTACTTTTATGTTTCTTTTTTTCAAACCCATTTTATTGGATGTGTGGGAGTTTCACATAGCACACCATGATCACACTCACTCCCCAGCCCTCCCAGGTCCACCATTCCTAGAGATCTCCCCAAAGAAAAGAAGAAACACAAAAAAATTAAAAGAAAGAAAAAAATACCACGTTCAAATTGTTTTGCCCATATACTGATTGTGTTGCAGGATGCCACTTGTTAGTTCCCGGCTACTCAGCCCTGGAATAATCACACAGAAACTGTATTAATTAAATCATTGCTTGGTCCATTAGCTTTAGCTTCTTATTGGCTAACTCTTACATATTAATTTAACCCATTTTTAAAATCTGTATATCACTATGAGGTTGTGGCCTACCAGCAAAGTTTTAGCATGTCTATCTCCTGTGCCAGCACCATGGTGTCTCTCTGACTCTGCCCTTCTTTCTCCCAGCCTTCAGCTTAGTTTTCCCTACCTACCAAATCTTCCCTATCAACAGGCCAAGCCAGTTTTCCTTATTCATTAATGGTAATCACAGCATACAGAGATAATTCCCACATCATCATTGGAGCATGATCCAACTCCCATTTGCCAGCCCCTTAAATAAAATTGAGTCCTTCCCCACCCTCACCCCTGCTAGAAATCATACACTGCAAAGAGCTACACCCCAGAATCCCTGTTACTATTTTAGGGGTTCTCTTCAATGGCTTGCTGTCTAGTCTGTTTCTTTTTGTGGGGGGGGTTGAAGTGTGGGAGAGAGGTTAACACAGAAGCCTTCTATGTCTCTCATTCTCAACAGTGAATCTGCAGTCATCCATACTACTGCAAAAGAAGTTACCTTGCCTTTTATAGTCAGTTGTAACTTGGATAATATACTTCTACATTGTTTCTGGCAGCAGTACAAACTGGAGACATCAGAAGAATGCTTAGTCAAAGTATGGACCACTATGGGAGTGGTAGTAGTATGGTTTTTTTTTTTTTTACTCTTTTTTGACTCTTTTTACTTTTTGGGGGGATCCACCACCCAACTTTCAAATAAGTCACAAGGAGGCTTATTATTAGAAATGTTTGATTTTAGGTTGGCTTGTTTCTAGAAAACTATCCTTAAATCATCCTGTCTACCTTTTGGCCTCTGGTTTTTTCCTGTTCTCTTATGTCTGTAAATCTTACTCATTTCATGTATCGTTGTGTAACTGAATGACTGGCCCCTGATGTCCTCCTCCTTCTCCGGCTGCTTCTTCAAACCTTCCAAATTTCTCCCTCTATTTATTCTCTCTGCCTGCCAGCCCTGCCTATCCTTTGTGTTGCCTATTGGCTGCTCAGATCTTTATTAGACCATCAGGTGTTTTATACAGACAAAGTATCACAGCTTCAGAAACAAATGCAACATAAACAAAAGTAACAAACCTTAATGGTGTAGGAGGTTATTCTGTCTATGTGTTGCTTTTATTGGTTGAATAAAGAAACTGCCTTGGCTCTTTGATAGAGCAGCACTTAGGTAGGTGGAGTAGACAGAACTGAATGCTGGGAAGAAGGGTAGAGAGAAAAACACCATGGATCTCCTGCCTGGTATGGACACTGGTTAGAATCTTACCAGTAAGCCACAGTTATGTGGCAATACAGAAATTAATGTAAATGGGTTAAATTAAGATGTAATCATTAGCCAATAAGAAGTTAGAGCTAATGGGCCAGGCAGTGTTTAAATGAATACTGTTTCTGTGTTATTATTTCAGGGGTTAAGGTAGCTGGGCAGCAAGGATGAAAAGCAGGCCCTCTGTCTATCAACACCTTAACATAATATTTCCACCAAACCACAGACACTATCATGGACCATGCTTATAGCAAAGGCCACAGATATCAACATGGCCTCTAGCAGAAGCATAGACCACAAACATCCACAGGGTCTCTGGCAGCAACACAGCCCATGAATATCAACCTGACTTCTAGAGGTAACACAAGCCATGGAAATCAGCATGGCTTCAGGTGGCAACACAGACCATGGACCTCAACATGGTCTCCATCAGCAACATAGACATCAATGTAAGCTTCATTGGTAATACAGATTGCAGATGACAACATGGTCTCTAGGAGGAGTTTAAACCATGGACATCAATACAACCTCTTGCTGCAGCATAAGCGATGAAAGCATCATGGTCCTCAGTGAGAGTAAAGTCTATGAATATCAACATAGGTTCAGGTGGCAGCTCAGGCCACACACATCAACATGGCTTCTGACACCAGCATGAACCATGGGCATCAACATGGCCTCCAGTGGTAGAACAGACTATGGGCATCCATATGGATATGGACCTCAGGCATCAACAAAGTGTAGGGCAGCAGAATGGACCATGGAAACCAGTATGTCCACTTCTGTAGCACAGATCACCCATGCCAACATGGTTTCTAGGGAACAGCATGAACCCTGAAGGTTGTTTGAGGAGTTCCAATCCAGAAAATGAACTGGTCTTCATCTTGGACATCTGGTCATTGATCAGAGTCAGTATGATTGTGTGACAGTGCACCGTGTTTGAGAGCTGAGCTTGTGCAAGCTCCAGAATGCTGCTCTGATAGCTCTAATTGGCAAAGACATGGTTTGTTTTTAATCTATTATAGCCTTCTCCCACACCTGTCACTGTCTTTGCATCTTTAGTTCCAACCCTCACGACCTCATACATCTTGTTAACTTTCTTTATCTTTCCCACCTCTACATCTTGTATTTGTTAATGCAAGTGTCATTGCAAACAAAATTGTAAAGCACACTATATATATTTTTGCCCAAACAGCTTCACATGCAAGCACTCATTGAAACAAGTTAATAGTCTGGTTCAAGGTTTCTGGTCTCTGAAGCACCATAAATACTGGACCATCCCCAGAGACTCTTATCAGATATCCTGTTATAGCCCAGAGCCAGGGTGGTCTTGCAGCTAGGCATCCAAGAGCAACATCCACAGGAATACCAAGTAGTGCTGGAGAAGGGGGCTGCTTGTTTGTTCCTGGCCTCCTGGCTAGCTTAGACATGAAATAATCACACAGAAACTGCATTAATTAATTCACTGCTTGGCCCATTAGCTCTAGATTCTTATTTGCTAACTCTTACATCTTAATTTAATCCATCTCCATTAATCTGTACATCTCCACAAAGTCATAGCCTACCAGCAAAGTTTCAGCATGTCTATCTCTGGAGGCGGTGGCTCCATGGCATCTCTCTGATTCCCCTCCTCTTCCTCCCAGCATACAGCCTATCTTTTTCCACATAGCTCTGTTCTTCCCTGCCATAGGCTCAAAGCAGTTCTTTATTTATTAACCATTAAAAGCAACATATAGAAGGACTTCCCACACCAAGGTAGCTACACTCTTCACTGCCCATGGTGCTGGCCACCCTGAGGTTCACTCTATGTGACCATTGTGATTTCAGTCTATGTGTTCTACCATTGCCTTCACCCCCCTCCTTCCATCTAGGCAAGCAGCAAGGGCTGCAACTACTGCAGCTCAATGCTGCAGGTTGACTAGGTAGTGTGCCATGGGTAAGTACTATTCAATAATGACATGTGTGTTGGTCCAGGCCCCAGCACACCTCCCTGTCTTCTGTGTGAGCCACTCCACATCTCACTGGGCATGTTGTGCTTGAGTACTCTCATTCTTTTTCCTGGATGAGCAGAAGCAGTGGATTTATTCTGTAGACACACATTCCGTATTCTTTGATCACTGCATCTAAAGTTTTGTCATTCTCTTCACCACTGGAGCATCTTGCTCTGCCATCTTTCCTTCCAATTTTGTGAAACCCTTTTTAAAAAGCATCTTTCCATCAGTCCTGTCTTTTAGTTGTTCCAAAGATACTGGTCTCTGCAGACTCCTTCTTACAGCAAGGCAAGTTCTGGTTCATGCTGTGTTCGGCTACCTTAGCTCCTCCATGGAGGACAGAGGATTGACAGTGAGGGTAGGAGCAGGCATTGGCTTGGTGGTGGCTTCTCTTATCCCTACACTGAGCCCTACATGGCCTACATGAGTCATTGACTATGCCCTGATATGGGATACACAGAGGGGGGAATGATGGGGTGACAACTATGTCTCTGCCTATAGCCTGCAGCAGCAGCCTTAGGCACTGCAATCATCTTGACTCTGCTCTTTTATGTTCCTATAAGAGAGAACTTTTTAAATCAATTTATGGCCTATGTTATGAGGACTACATAACTTAGATGTGTCTATACTAGGAGTCAATAAAACATGAGTGCATTCGTGGTGTGTGTGTTCTTAAATCTTTTCAAAGCAGCAGCACCTAAAATGTGTGATATCTAACAGGTGATTGACAGGGCATCACTGTATGAAAGATTGGAGCCTTGATGTCATAAATGTAGATTTGATGAAGAATGTGAAGGAGTGTCTGGAGACAGAGAGGAGCCAAAGATAGGAGAGAAAGTCCAGGATACACAGGACTCTGGATAGTAGAAGGAGGACCTTTAGAGGGAGGGGAGTCATGTGCAAGTCAGGCCATGTCTTGGACCTTTTGGGGTCTTCCAGATAGGACATTACATTGGGGGAAAAAGCCCACACTGGCAGCTAGCAGCAGAGTCTTGCTCCCCTGCTAATCACAGGTGGGTGGTAAGTGACAATAAGCAGGCTGTCTTCATCAGGGTTTGTATTGTTGTAAACATTATTACTGAAAGCAACTTGGATAAGACAGGCTTTATTTGGCTTATACTTCTTCATCCTGTTCCATCACTGAAGGAACTCAACCAGGGCAGGAACCTGAAGGTGGGTGCTGAGGCTTTGCTTCTTATGGCTTGCTCAGACTGCTTTCTTATAGAACCCAGGACCGTCAACCTAAAGATGGCACCACCCACCAATAAATTGGGCCTTCCTTAAAATAAATAATTAAGAAAATGCCCTACATGCTTTCCCTTAGGCCATCTTATAGGAGCATTTTCTTAATAGAGTTTCCCTTCATTCACACTACTTTCTTCAGTTTATATAAAACTATCTAGCACCTAGACAGATCCAGGAAGACACTGAAAAATGAGACACATTTGGCATCTCTAATGATTTTGCCCAAGTAAGAAATGACAAGGGTCAAAGATAGGATTGTGTCAGGAGAGAACAAAAAAAAAAAACATATACTGAAATAAAACCTATTTCAGTGTTCAATAAAGCAGAAACTTGTTGTTTGTGGAACTATAATATAGGAGACTCTAAAAGTAATTACTAACTTTATACATGGTATTTACTTGGGGGAGGTGTGTCTATCAGATTGATACAGGTTTGAGTAGCTTTGGAGGTACTTGTGGAAGAAGATGATGGATTCATTTGATAAACTGCATCCCAGATTAATATAATAATTAACATGAATGTTCTGTAGTTTTTCAAGTGCTTTTTATGTAGTATTAAGCTGAATAATTTTAAAAAATCTTATGTCACTGGGCTACCAGGAATACCTGATTCTGTGCTGTGGAGTTCCATCTGGACAGGTAAGTGTGTGCTATCCTGGGGCAACCTGCCCTGAAAGAGAGAACAGCCCCCCTTCCCCAGCTCCTGGGGCAGGGGAGTCTTTGGTACACATGTCCCTGCCTCTCCCAAGCCTTCCCTAGTGTATTCAAGTGCCCTGCTCCTGTACCAAGGCAATCCACCGAGAGGGGTGAGAGGCTGCCCTCCAGGCAGGTCTGAAGATTCCAGCAAGGGAGTGAAGGCTCCTTCAGATTGTGAGGCAAGGAATAGCTCCTGCTCCTGCACTGAGGAGATACAACCAGATTCAGTCACAGCAAAGATTGGACTAAGACACCAAGTCTCTCCTGGCTTGATTTGAAGGAGCAGATGGGCAGATGCTAATGCAAGAACTCCTCCAACAACATGAAAGGCAACATGACATCACCACAATCCAGAAATCCCAAAACAACAGGAATTGAACACCCTACTCCAGAAGAAATAGAAGAAATCAACCTTAAAGAGTACTTTATGAAAATAGTAGAGGACCTTAAACGGGAGGTTAAAACTGCCATAAAGAAATGGAGATGACAAACAAAAAGGTAGATGAAATAAATAAATCTCTCAAAGACACCCAAGAAAAACAGGAAAAAAACAAAAAGGAATCAAACAGGTAAGGGAAAGAATGCATGACCTGAAAAATGAAATGGAGGTAATGAAGAAAACACAATCCGAGGGAAGACTGGAAATGGAAATTCTGAGTAAACGAATAGAAACTACAGAGACAAGTATTACCAACAGACTACAAGAGATGGAAGAAAGAATCTTGGACTCTGAAGATACTATAGAGGAAATAAACTCACAGATTAAAGAACAAAACAAATCCAACAAATTCTTAACACAAAACATCCAGGAAATCTGGGACACCATGAAAAGACCAAACCTAACAATAATTGGGGTAGAAGAAGGAGAAGAATTACAACTCAAGGGCCCAGAAAATATATCCAACAAAATTATAGAAGAAAATTTCCCCAACCTAAAGAAGGATGTTCCTATGAAAGTACAAGAAGCCTACAAAACACCAAATAGACTGGATCAAAAGAAAACATCCCCACGCCATATAATAATCAAAACACAAAACATACAGAATAAAGAACAGATATTAAGAGGTGCAAAGGAAAAAAAGTCAAGTAACATAAAAGAGAAACCTATCAGAATTACACCTGACTTTTCAATGGAAACCATGAAAGCCAGAAGGTCTTAGATGTTCTACAGACACTAAGGGAACATGGATGCAAGACCAGACTACTATACCCAGCAAAACTTGCATTCACCACCGATGGAGAAAACAAGATATTCCAGGACAAAAACAGATTTAAACAATACGTAGCCACAAATTCAGCCTTTCAGAAAGTAATAGAAGGAAAATCAAAAACCAAGGAGTCCAACATTGCCCACAACAACTCAGACATCTAGTGACCCTTCACCAGCACAATGAGAAGAAGGGAAACACACAAACACTACTGCAAAAATAATTACTGGAGTTAACAACCACTGGTCATTAATATCACTTAATATCAATGGACTCAATTCACCTATAAAAAGGCACAGGCTAAAGAGATTGGATACGAAAATGGGATCCAACATTCTGCTGTTTACAAGAAACATACCTCAACCACAACGACAGACATCTACTCAGAGTAAAGGATTGGGAAAAGTTTTATCGAGCAAATGGACCTAAGAAACAAGCAGGTATGGCCATACTAATTTCTAACAGAGTTGACTTCAAACTAAAATCAATCAGAAGAGATGGAAAGGGACACTTTATACTCATAACAGGAAAAATCCATCAGAATGAAGTCTCAATCCTGAATATCTATGCCCCTAATATAAAAGCACCCACTTATGTAAAAGAAACACTACTAGAACTCAAGGCAGCAATCAAACCACACATACTAATAGTTGGAGACTTCAACACTCCTCTCTAACCAATGGACAGGTCAATCAGACAGAAACCTAACAGAGAATTGAAAGACTTAATGGAGTTAATAAACCAAATGGACTTAACAGACATCTATAGAACATTCCACCCAAATAGGAAAGAATATACCTTCTTCTCTGTGGCTCATGGAACCTTTTCGAAAATTGACCATATACTTGGTAACAAAGCAAACTTCCACAGTTACAAAAAAAATTTAGTAACCACATGCATCTTATCGGATCACCATGGATTAAAATTAGAAATCAACAACAATGCTATCCCCAGAAATCAAACAAACTCATGGAAACTGAACAGTCAACTACTGAACCACACCTGGGTCAAGGAAGAAATAAAGAAAGAAATTAAAGACCTTCTTGAATTTAATGAAAATAAAGAAACAACATACTCAAACCTATGGGACACAATAAAAGCAGTGCTAAGAAGAAAGTTCATGCTGTAGAGTTCACATTCATTGCCTTTGTCCTTGGTTTCTCAGTCCTCCTCCACCGTCAGCCATATTCAGAGAGCCCGGTTTGGTCCCCTGTTCCATCAGTTCCATTCCAACTGGACTTGGTGGTCTCCCGTTAGATCTGTCCCACCGTTTCAATGGGTAAACGCACTCCTCACGGTCCTGACTTCCTTGCTCATGATCTCCCTCCTTTTGCTCCTCATTTAAACCTTGGGTGCTCAGTCCAGTGCACCAATGTGTGGCTCTGTTCTATTTCCATCCATCGCCAGATGAAGGTTCTATAGTGATATGCAAGATATTCATCAGTATTATTATAGGATCTGGCCTTTGCCGTCTCCCTCTCCTCAGCTGCCCAAGGACCTAGCTGGGGGCGTCTTCCTGGACACCTGGGAACCCCTCTAGAGTCAAGCCTCTGCCAACCCTAGAATGGCTCCCTTAAGTAAGATGTATAATTCCTTGTTCCCATATCCACCCTTCCTATATCCCAACCATCCTATTCCCCCAAGCTCTTCCCATCCTCCACTTCACACTTTTCTCGCCCCATCCCCCCTCCCCCATCCCACCCCACCCCTATGTTCCCATTTTTTGTCCGGCAATCTTGTCTACTTCCAGTATCCAGGAGGATAACTATATGTTTTTCTTTGGGTTCACCTTTTTATATGGCTTCTCTAGGATTTTTACGAATTATAGGCTCGATGTCCTTTATTTATGGCTAGAACCCAATTATGAGTGAGTACATCCCATGTTCATCTTTTTGGGCCTGGGTTACCTCACTCAGGATGGTGTTTTCTATTTCCCTCCATTTGCATGCAAAATTCAAGATGTCATTGTTTTTTACCGCTGAGTAGTATTCTAGCATGTATATATTCCACACTTTCTTCAACCATTAGTCAGAACCATGAGGGACGCGTTCACCCACTGAGACGGCAGGACAGAACTAATGGGAGACCACCAAGTCCACTTGGAATGGGACTGATGGAACATGTGACCAAATCGGACTCTCTGAGGGTGGCTGATGGTGGAGCCTGACCGAGGTGCCAAGGACAATGGCGATGGGCTTGGTCTCTACGACATGGTCGGGCTCTGTGTGAGCCTTGTCAATTTGGTTGCTCACCTTCCTGGACCTGGGGGGAGTTGGGAGGACCTTGGACTCAACATAGTGTAGAGAACCCTGATGGCTGTTTGGCCTCAAGAGGGAGGGAGTTGGGGTGTGGGTGGAGGGGAGGGGAGGGAAGGGGGAGGAGGAGGGGAGAAGATGGCAATTTTTAATAAAAAATAAATAAACTGGAAAAAAAAGAAGAAAGTTCATAGCACTAAGTGCCCACTTAAAGAAAACAGAGAAAGCACTTAAGTGCCCACTTAAAGAAAACAGAGAAAGCACTCATTGGAGACTTAACAGCACACCTGTAAGCTCTAGAAAAAAAGAAGCAGATTCACCTAGGAGGAGTAGAAGACTGGAAATAATCAAACTGAGGGCTGAAATCAACAAAATAGAAACACAGAAAACAATACAAAGAATCAATGAAACCAAAAGCTGGTTCTTGGAGAAAATCAACAAGATTGACAGACCCCCTAGCCAAACTAATCAAACTGCAGAGAGAGAACAAACAAATTAATAAGATCAGAAATGAAAAGGGGGACATAACCACAGACATAGAGGAAATTCAGAGAATCATTAGATCTTACTACATAAAGCCTTTATGCCACAAACTTGGAAAATGTAAAAAAAGGACACTTTTGGGGGGCTGGAGAGATGGCTCAGAGGTTAAGAGCATTGCCTGCTCTTCCAAAGGTCCTGAGTTCGATTCCCAGCAACCACATGGTGGCTCACAACCATCTCTAATGGGGTCTGGTGCCCTCTTCTGGTGTGCAGGCATACACAGAGACAGAATATTGTATACATAATAAATAAATAAATAATAAAAAAGGACACTTTTTTAAATAAGTACCATATACCAAAGTTGAACCAGGACCAGGTGAACAATCTAAATAGTCCTGTTAGTCACGAAGAATTAGAAACTGTTTTTCTGTATTTTTTGATTGTTTGTTTTTCGAGACAGGGTTTCTCTGTAACTTTGGAGCCTGTCCTGGAAATAGCTCTTGTAGACCAGGCTGGTCTCGAACTCACAGAGATCCGCCTGCCCCTGCCTCCCGAGTGCTGGGATTAAAGGCGTGTGCCACCACCGCCCGGCAGAATTAGAAACTGTTATCAAAAACCTCCCTCCCAAAAGAGCTCAGGACCTGATGGGTTCAATGCAGAATTCTACCAGAACTTCCAAGAAGACCTAATACCTATACTCCTTAAGGTATTTCATAATATAGAAACAGAACAGTCATTGCCAAATTCCTTTTATGACGCTAGAGTTACCCTGATACCTAAACCATACAAAGACTCAACCAAGAAAGAGAATTACAGGCCAATCGCACTTATGAACATTGACACAAAATTCTCAATAAAATACTGGCAAACTGAATCCAAGAACACATTAGAAAAATTATCCACTACGATCAAGTAGGCTTCATCCCAGAGATGCAGGGCTGGTTCAACATATGAAAATCTATCAATGTAATCCATTATATAAATAAACTGAAGGAAAAAACCATATGATCATCTCATTTGATGCTGAAAAAGCATTTGACAAAATTCAACACCCCTTTATGATAAAGGTCTTGGAGAGATTAGGGTTACAAAGGTCATTCCTAAATATAATAAAGGCTATTTACAGCAAGCCGACAGCTAACATCAAATTAAACAGAGAGAAACTCAAGGCCATCCCACTAAATTTAGGAACACGACAAGGCTGTCCATTCTCTCCTTATCTCTTCAATATGAAGTTCTATCAATAGCAATAAGACAACATAAGGGAATCAAGGGGATTCGATTTGGAAAGGAAGAAGTTAAACTTTCGTTATTTGCAGATGATATGATAGTGTACATAAGCGACCCCAAAAACTCCACCAAAGTACTCCTACAGCTGATAAACTCCTTCAGTAATGTGGCAGGATACAAGATCAACTCCAAAAATTCAGTTGCCCTCCTATACACAAAGAATAAGGAAGCAGAGAGAGAAATCAGAGAAATATCACCTTTCATGATAGCCACAAATAGCATAAAATATTTTGGGGTAACTCTAACCAAGGAAGTGAAGGATCTATTTGACAAGAACTTTAATTCTCTGAAGAAAGAAATTGAAGAGGATACCAGAAATTGGAAGGATCTCCCTTGCTCATGGATTGGGAGAATCAACATAGTAAAAATGGCAATTCTACCAAAAGCAATCTATTGATTCAATGCAATACCCATCAAGATTCCAACAAAATTCTTCACAGATCTTGAGAGGACAATAATCAACTTTATATGGAAAAACAAGAAACCCAGGATAGCCAAAACAATTTTATACAATAAAGGAACTGCTGGAGGCATTACCATCCCTGACTTCAAACTCTATTACAGAGCTACAGTATTGAAAACAGCTTGGTATTGGCATAAAAAAAGAGAAGTTGACAAATGAAATCGAATAGAAGACCTTAACCCACATACCTATGAACACCTGATTTTTGATAAAGGAGCTAAAAATACACAATGGAAGAAAGAGGTCATCTTCAACAAATGGCGCTAGCATAACTGGATGTCAACCTGTAGAAGAACGAAACTAGATCCATATCTATCACCATGAACAAATCTCAAGTCCAAATGGATTAAAGACCTCAATATTAATCTGAACACACTGAGCCTGATGGAGGAGTATGTGGGAAGTACTCTACAATAAATGGGCACAGGAGACTGCTTCCTCAGTATAACCCCAGTAGCACAGACATTAAGGGCAACATTGAATAAATGCGACTTCCTGAAGCTGAACAGCTTCTGTAAAGCAAAGGACACTGTCACTAAGACACAAAGGTAGCCTACTGACTGGAAAAGGTTCTTCACCAACCCCACAATAGACAAAGGTCTGAACTCCAAAATATATAAGGACCTGAAGAAACTAGACTTTAAAATGCTAATTAACCCAATTAAAAACGGGGCACTGAACTGAACAGAGAATTCTCAACAGAAGAAATCCAAATGGCCAAAAGACACAAGGTCATGCTCAACTTCCTTAGCGATCAGGGAAATGCAAATCAAAACAATTGTGAGATACCATCTTACACCTGTTAGATTTGCTAAAATCAAAAACACCAATGATAGTCTTTTCTGGAGAGGTTGTGGGGTAAGGGGTACCACTCATCCATTGCTGGTGGGATTGCACACTTGTGCAACCACTTTGGAAAGCAGTGTGGCGGTTTCTCAGGAAATTCGGGATCAACCTATCCCAGAACCCAGCAATACCACTCTTGGGAATATACCCAAGAGATGCCCTATCATATTACAAAAGCATTTGTTCAGCTATGTTTATAGCAACATTATTTGTTATAGTTTTAACCTGGAAACAACCTAGATCACCTTCAATGGAAGAATGGATGAAGAAACTGTGGAATATATATATATATATATATATATATATATATATATATATATATATATGTACTACTCAGCGATAAAAAACAATGACATCTTGAATTTTGCATGCAAATGGATGGGAATAGAAAACACTATTCTGAATGAGATAACCCAGGCCCAAATAGATGAACATGGGATGTACTCACTCATAATTGGTTTCTAGCCATAAATAAAGGACATTAAGCCTATAATTCGTGATCCTAGAGAACATAAATAAGAAGGTGAACCCAAAGCAAAACAGATAGTTATCTTCCTGGATATTGGAAGTATTCAAGATTGCTGGGCAAAAATTGGGAACTTGGGGTTGGGGTGGGATGGGGGCAATGGGAGATGGGGAGAGAAATGTTGAAGGGGAAGATGGGGAGAGCGTGGATGAATGGGATGGTTGGGATATAGGAAGGGTGGATATGGAAGCAGGGAAGTATATATCTTAACTAAGGGAGCCATTTTAGGGTTGGCAAGAGACTTGACTCTAGAGGAATTCCCAGGTATCCAGGGAGATGCCCCCACCTAGTTCCTTGGGCAGCTGAGGAGGGGGAGACGGCAAAGGCCAGATCCTATAATAATACTGATGAATATCTTGCATATCACTATAGAACCTTCATCTGGCGATGGATGGAAATAGAACAGAGCCACACATTGGTGCACTGGACTGAGCACCCAAGGTTTAAATGAGGGGCAGAAGGAGGGAGAACATGAGCAAGGAAGTCAGGACTGCAAGGGGTGCTCCCACCCACTGAGTTGGTGGGGCTGATCTAATTGGAGCTCACCAAGGCCAGCTGGACGGGGACTGAAAAAAACACGGGATAAAACCGGACTCCTTGAACATGGTGGACAATGAGGGGTGCTGAGAAACCAAAGACAATGGCACTGGATTTGGCTCCTACTATATATTCTGGCTTTGGGGTGGGGAGCTAGCCAGATTGGATGCTCACCTTCCTCGACTTGGATGGAGAGGGGAGGAACTTGGACTTCCCACAGGGCAGGGAACCCTTATTGCTCTTTGGACAGGAAAGGGAGGGGGAGTGAGGAGGGTAAATGGGAGGCGGGGAGGAGGCAGAAATTTTTAATAAAATAAAAAAAATAAAAATAAATTAAAAAAAGCAAAAAAATCTTATGAAGAATATTTATATAAAATACATGAATCAGGGGATGCAGAGATGACTCGGGGTTAAGAGTACTATTTGCTCTTCCAGAAGTCCTGAGTTCAATTCCCAATAACCACATGGTGGCTCACAACCATCTGTTATAAGATCTGGTGCCCTCTTTTGGCCTGCAGGCATACATGCAGGCAGAACACTGTATACATAATAAATAAATAAAGCTTTAAAAAGTCTATCCAGATAAAATAAGTAAGTTTTAACAAATGCATGAATCAGTAGTACAACTTGTCCATAGATTGGTGAAAAATTGTTTTTATGATCAATTAACTCTTACACTAGCATTGAAAACAAATAAATAAACAAACAAAAAGCAAGAACTCTAATATTAAACTGCCCACATTATCCTGAGTTTGAGAAGACATTATCGGCTGAATATATGGAAGAGGGAATTATCAGCTTGTAGATAACAGTTGAGACCCATAAAAAGTAGAACACTGTCAGTCATGACAAATCTGTGAGAGATTAGTAAGCCAGGGGTTGTCTATAAGCAGAGTCAATGTTCATTAGAATGTGAGATGATGTTATCACCTGCCAAATATAGAAACCTAGTGCTCCCCTACTTGATAAATAGATTCTTCTCTCACTCCCATGTTTCTTTCCTCCCAGGGGTTCCCAGACAATTCTGTGTTGGAGGAATAATTTTTATTTTATTATGAATATTTTACTTTTCTTACATAATTATTAATTAATGTATTGAATGATATTGTTTTAGGCAATGGAGAATCAAAGGCAAATGTATCATCCTTCTTATTTTTAATTTAGTTTTATAAAAGACAAACACCCAAATAACATGCATATAATAAGGCTTGACTATAATTATTTCAGAATATAGTATAGGAACACAGAGGATGAAATAGTTCAAATAATTTATTCATTAAATCCATTCTTTCCAAAGTAAAATAAGCTTCCCACTATGAATCCATATGCACAAATGAGGTAAAAAACAAAGAGGGTAAATTAGAATAGAGAAGCCTAAGTTAGAAACAAGATGAATGTTCATGTTGTAGCAAAAGAAGCAGAAACATGTAACATGGGGATATGCAAGACTTGAGCCAGCCAGTAGTAGAAAATTTGAAATGACCTGATATTACAAGTTTTACAAGTTCTTTAAAATTTCCATACCCCCAGTAGAATGACTAGTCTGGCATCTTTTCAGAATGGAAGAAGGGTGTTTACAGAATATCAATAAGTTTTTCATTTCTTGACAATGTCTATGCAGAAATTCCTTGCTGCCAATAGATCTCCCAGGCTTACAAACAGGTGTTTGTATCATATTTAAACATTCTACAGTCACTTATTATTAATCATCACCCCTTTATAAAAATGTCTTCTAAAATTTTTATTAAAAATAGATTATTTTCCCAGACAATATATCATGATTATACTTTCCTCTCTCTTTATTTCTCCCCATTTTCCCACCTCCCCTACCCTTCAGATCCACTCCCTTTCTGTATCTTGTTGCATGAATAATAAAAACCTAGAGGCAGATATTGGGTTTTAAGCTGAAGATCAGAAAAGCAAAGCAGCAAGCCACTGGAGAGTTCTTACATATACCAAAGCTCAGACAAACAAAAGGGCCATCCTGTCCTCCATGTGACTGCAGACTTCAGTGCTCTCCATCACACTTCAGTCTGCACTGAGATGGCACTGGGCTCCTGCTGTATATTTCCCTCTAGTGCAGGGGTTAAAGGCATATTATCCCAAGAGCTGGGATCAAAGGCGTGAACTCTGTTTCTCTTTGAGACTGATTAACTATTGTGTATCCCAGGGTGATGTTGAACACACAGAGATTCATTTGCCTCTGTCTACCAAGTGTTGGGATTAAAGGTGTGACCACCACGGTCTTTCATCTATTGTTAATTGGTGGCCTAGATAGATTTGTGACTGACTAGTGATTTAGCTCTTAACTAAGTGTGTGGCTTAGCTCTGTATTGTGATTTTCAGGCAAGCTTTCTTTGTTAGATTACCAACAAAGTATACAGTATCTCATTAGAAAAGAATAGGCTTCTAAGAGATAACAAGTCAACTTGACAAAATAAAGTATAAAATGAAACAAAAACTATATTTCAAAGCTTGATATGGTAACACAACAGGAGGAAAAGAGTCTGAAGAGCAAACACAAGTGACAGAGACATACTCATTCTCACAGATACGACACCCATAAACATACTAAACTAATAGCTATAATATATACTTAGAGGACCTGGCTTACAATAATGTAGGCCTTGTGCTTAATTGCTTTAGTCTCTGTGAAATCATATGCTCCTTACTTAGTTGATTTATAGGACCTTGTTCTCCTGGTGGCCTCAATATTCTCTTAGTTTTAAAATATTTTTGTCTCCTATTTCCTGTGATTCCCTGAGATCTAAGGGAAGGAATTTGATAGAGACCTCCAATTTAAACTCTTTCTGCAAATAATATCTGGCTGTAGATCTCTGAAACTCTTCTTTTCTGATGCCAGAGGAAGCCTCTCCGATGTTGACTAGATAAGGTACTGAACTATGAATATAGCAGAAAGTCATTATGAATCATTTTTTATACATTTTTATATGAGTAATATTTGGTTTTACCCTAGGTCTCTGGGCTATTTCGTCTCTGGTTCTTGGTTACATTGGTGTAGTGGGCTTTAAGGTAATCCAGATATTGATGGCTAATTTCTGTGTCACCACTGTCCTAGCATATGTGGCAAACAATACATATTGTAGGTTGAAGGTTTGGGGCCTGGGTTGAGAATTACTTTTCTCTTTTGGTAACCTGCAGAGTTTCTTCAGGCACCAAAGGCACCAGAGAAACTAGAAAGTTGTGGCGAAGGCTCTGTGTAGGCACTAAGTTGACTTTTCAGTGAGTCGTGTGGATGTTATACTCAGCAACAGGGTTCCACTGTCTGGTTGAGGGTAGTAACCCATTGTCTTGGCAACAACCTGGGTTGTTTGGGGAATTCCATGGGACTCCTTTGGTCACCAACATAACTGAATGCAAACTCAGTCCTTCCCCTGGAAGCCACACATGGCTAATAGAAAAGACTAGTATGGACTCCTTATCCTCCATTACTAGGAGTCCTCATTAGAATCACTTTTACAGATTTCAGAAAGTTCCCACTGCCATTGGTTTCCACATCACCTGCCAAAGGCACCCGATTTCCAGCCTTCTCTCCCAACACTCTATTCTTTGATGACTTCATCCTTGCCACCTTACCCACTTTATCTATGCCCACCATCACCCAGCCTGCTCATAAAATCCATACTATTTCCCCTCCCAGGAGGATCCATGTATCCTTACCATACTCCTCATTCTTTACCTAATCTCTCTGGGTCTATGGACTATTACCTTTGTTATCATTTATGTAACAGTTAATATCTACATGTAGTGAATGCATACCATATTTATCTTTCTGTGTCTGGGTTACCTCTTTCAGGATTACCTTTTTTTTTTCTAATTCTATACATTTGCCTTCAAATTTCACGATGTCATATTTTAAAAAGCTTGTTAATATTGTGTAAATATACCTCATTTTCTTTATTCATTTTTTTGTTGAAGGACAACAAGATTGTTTCTAGTTTCTGGCTATTATGAATAGAGCAGCAATAAACATGGTTGAAAAAGTGTCCTCATGGTAGGAAGAATCATCCCTTGGGTATATGTCCAAGAGTGGTACAGATGGGTGTTGAATTAAAAAGATCCTCAATTTTCTGAGAAACTGCCATATTGATTTCCATAGTAGTTGTAAAAGTTTTCACACTCACCATCAACAGAGAACTGTTTTGCTTGCTCTACATCCTGAACAACATGAACTATCAGTTGTATTATTGATCTTAGCCATTCTGACAGATGTAGAATACAATCTCAAACATATTTTGATTTGCATTTCTCTGATGATTAAAGATGTTGAACATTTCTTTAAATATTTCAAACCATTTGAGATTCCTTTATTGGGAATTCTCTGTTTAGATATCATTATTGTTATTTTTAAAATTGGTTACATTTTTTGATATCTGGATTATTGTGTTAATAATGTATTTTGGATATTAGTATTCTGCTGGAGGCAGAGTTGTTAAAAATCTTGTCCCATTCTGTAGGTTGCCATTTTGTTCTGTCTAGTGTGTCCTTTGTCTTATAGAGCTTTCAGTTTCATGATTTTTTGTTTAGCAATTGTTGATTTTAGTGTCTATGCTATGCTTTCAAGGCTGTCTCTACTGTTTCCTCTAGCAGATTCAGTGTATCTGGTTTTATGTTGAGGACATTTGTTTGTTTGGAGTTGAGTTTTGTGCAGAGTAATAAATATGGATCTATTTGCATTATTCTACATAAAGACACCCAGTTTGACCAGTACTATTTGTTGAAGATGCTGTCTTTATTCCAGTGTGTATTTCTGTGTTCTTTATAAAAATCTGGAGTCTATATATGTTTGGATTCATGTGTTGGCCTCCAGTTCTAGTTCATTGATCAGTGAGTCTGTTTTTATGCCAATACAATACTGCTTTTATTACTATGACTTTGTAGTACAACTCAAAATTGGGGCTAGAGATACCTTCCACATTCTATTGTTCATGACTGTTGTAGTTATCTGTTGTTGTTATTCTTGTTGTTCATTTTTTTTAGTTTTCATATGAAGCTGAAAACTGTCCCTTCAAATTCTTTCAAGATTTGTGCTGAAATTCTAATAAAGATTGCATTGAATTTGCAGATTTCTCTTTGCAAGAATGGCTTTGTTTGCTATATTAATCCTACTGAAACACAGCCATAAAAGATCCTATCTTTTGACTTTTTCTTCAATTTCTTCCTCCAGTCTCTTAATGTATTTGTCATAGAAGTCTTTCACTTGCTTGGTTAGAGTTGCCCCAAGATATTTTGCATTATTTGAAGCAATTATGAAAGGTGTTTCTCTGATTTCTTTCTCAGTCAATTTACTGTTTGCATATAGAAAGGCTATTGATATTTTGAGTTAATTTTTATCCATTTAATTTGCTGAAAGTGTTAATAATCTGTAGGGGTTCTCTGATTAAATTTTTAGAGTCACTTATGTATGTTATCTTATCATATGCACATAATGATATTTTGTATTTTTGTTTCAAGTTTTATCCCTTGATATCCTTCATTTGTCTTATTGCTCAAGTACTATAGCAAATAGGTAATAGAGATATTGGACAATGTTGTCTTGTTCCTGATTTTAGTGGAATTGCTTTGATGTTCTGTCCATTTAATTTGATGTTGGTAATTTCCAAATTAAAATTCCTTCCTCCTGTAAAACCCCAGTTTGTGTCAAGTGGAAGATATTTAACCAGTACAATCTCATACTCTGAATCCAATAGAAGATAAAGTAGAAAATACAATTCAGCTTATAGACAAAAGAAAGGACTTTCTGAACAAGGACTTTTTTTCTAATAATTTACTTAATTTTATTTTATGTGCATTGGTGTTTCGCTTGCATATATTGTGTGAAGGTGTCAGATCCCCTGGAACTGGAGTTACAGTCAGTCATGTATTGCCATGTAGGTGCTGGGACATAAACCCAGGTCCTCTTGGAAGAACAGTCAGTGCTCTTAACCACTGAGCCACCTCTTCAGGCCCTGAACAAGGACTCTTATATCACATCCACTAAGACAAAAACTGTCAAATGGAATCACATGAAACTAAAACACTTCTGTATAGCAAAGAATGCAATCATGATGGTAAATAAGAAGAAATGGAAAATAGTTTTTACCAGATTTACATCTGAGAGAGGGTGACTGTCTGGAATATATAAAGCACTAAAACCTGAACAAGAAAACAATCCCAGTATGGATGGGATATGAAACAAAACAGAGAGTTCTCAGAAGAAGAAACACAAATGACCAATAAATGTAATCTTTAAAGTGGTCAATATTCTTAACCATCAGGAAAATACAAAGTAAAACTTGTTTGTACTTCACTGTGCAACAATGCACAGAACGGTCAAGGTGAAAAATACAAATCACAACAAATGCTGGTGAGTATTATAGGGGAGAAAAGAGCACTTCTATGAGTGGGAGTGTAAACTGTTGCACTTTGTAGTTTCAAACTGTAAGAATCAATGAGAATATTTCTCAAAATGTTACAGACAAATATTATAGCACATGTTCCCAAGATATAGGAGACATCCAAGGTGTGAGGCATTGGCCAAGGGCTGCTGCATACAGAGAGTGGAACAGATATAAGCAAGAACTGGATGATACATGCAGCAAAGATGGAGGTCTGGAGCCTTTGAGAATGAAGCCTCATACACTAGAGACAGAACAACAGGATTTGGTGTTTTCCCTGCTTGCTTTGCTCCACTCTTTTTACCCTTTATTCTACATTTGGAACTGGTAACATAAGTCTGTGTCATTGTTTGAAATATATAGTTCTTTTATAAATTTTTATTTAATTTTTATTATTGTTTATTTGAGACAAAGTTAAGAGTTTGTCTGACATCTCATAATTTACTTAGACTTTGTTGTTTAATCAATGCTGAGACTATTAAATACTATGGGAATTTTTATGTTGAACTAAATGTGTTTTGAATTATGATATAGCCATGATCCTTTGGAGGTCATGATTGGAAACTGTGATTTGAATGAGAAATGACCCATAAGCTTATTTATTCCAGCACTTGGTACCTTTTTGGTGCCACTGTTTGGGGAGATATGAAAATTCTAAGAAATACCTTGTTTTTTCTCAGCCTATGCACATTTGCTGTAGAAAGTATAACAGTGGAATAAGGTTTGACATTTTGTAGCCCCATTGGCTTACAATTTGATATCAGTTTGGTGTATGCTGTTGAGATGTGATCTCTTAGCTTCTTGCTCCTGCTTCTTGTTGTTGTGTTTCCCCATAGTGGTGAAACTTAGACTTCTGGAACCTTATTCAAAACAATCATTTTCTTCTGCAACTAGCTTCTAGTTATGGAATTTTATCCCAAGAGCAGAAAATTGTCTCATATAATTATGAAACATTACACCTTACTGGGACAAAATCAACTTAAGCAGAATTCCTGCTCACAGATTGAATTCAGATTAGGAGAAATTACAGAGGCTGGAACTTGAGCCAGATAGTCTCACCTCATCACTGGTCAACAAACAGAGATCAGAGAATGATAGATACTCAGATAACTCTTTCTTTTATATTCAGTATGAAACTGCAGGCCAGGAAATGGGGCTGCCCAATTAGGGAAGGTCTTCCTACTTATGTTATTTTATTCCTTATCCTTCATAAGCACAGACTGATTTAACCTCAAAATGCCTTTCACTTGTGACCTGGAGTCTTGATTCCTAGGTGAATTAAGATCAGGTTAAACAGACAATCAGTGTTATACATAAGCCTTGATTACCTGATCATGATAATATAATCCGGGAATGATTCCTTCTTGGACCTACATGCAAATGAGGTTTTTAAGTTTTTGACAGTCTTTATTTTATTGAAAACCTTGTTCATACACTGTATTTTGATCATGTTTTCCACATTCCCAAATTCTTTACCAGTCCTCCCCATTTCCCTATCTACACAAGTTTTTATCTCTCTCTTTCAAACAAGCACAAAAAACAGGAAAAATGAGAAATACATGAAAATCACAACACCCCAACCCCAAAAATAGAAGTTAAAGTAAACAAGGCAAAATCATTAGCATATATAGTACATTATGTATAAAGCAAAAAATATCAAGTCTGAGAGAAAGTTATTTTAATAGAAAATCTTCAAATTTTGAAATAGCAAGTGATTTAGTTTTTACTTATTTAATTTGTAAGATGGAAGAATGAAAATGGGATGTAAATCAATACTAGATTCCCTTGAATAATGTGAAATTATTATAGCAGTGTTAGTGTCCTATTTGTGGCAAATGTTATTTTTCAAATCATCAAGCACTTCTTGCTTTGTGATTTTGGTCCACGAATCTGGAATAGTACCCCACTTTTTAAATTTATTTCCATACTTCTCTTCTAGCTCTGATCTGAAATGACAGACAAACCATTTCCAATATGGCTGGGTAGATGAGTCTGGGGTGATGCTCCACTTGGCAAAATTACCTCCTGCTTCTCGATATTTCTTATATGGGAATTTTTGGAGGTCATGTAAAATAAATGAATGATCACTTGCTACTGAACTAGTACAGCAGTCAATGACAAAGTAGTCTGTTTTATGCTTATGCCATCCATTGACAGCCTGAGGATGGTGGAATGGCACACTGTGGTCTCCATCATGTTGGGGAATGGTGTTTGTACAAACTGCTTTACAAAAAGAACAATGATTCCAACAGCCACAGAGATGCGCAGAGAGAATTTTCTCAATGTCAGAAAACATTTCATCTATGGGCTTATTTGAGAAGTCTTCTTTGACTTTCCTCATTGCAGGATCCAAAGCTGCACTCATGGCTTCTTTGAGAAACTCAGTGTCCTTTATCTCCTGGTGCTGGATGCTTATCAGGTCGCTTTTTGGAAAGATCAGGTTGCTCCCTAGATGATCATAGAACAAATCCAACCAGCGAGAAGCAGTGCTGCTTTCACCTTTAGCTTCTGCTATTGCCTCATTAATGGCAGAGAGGATAGCATTCTTGATGTCATCTAAACTTATTTTTAAAAATGTCTTTATTTTTTCACCTCCTTTTTTAAAACAGTGTCTTCTAATATGGTAATGAATATAACTCTTGAAAAAGGATTCTGGATGATGAATGTATTGCCAATACTTATCAAAGTTTTCTTCTTCAGCTAGAGAGTAGAGAATATGCTTTTCCAGGTTAGCCCTGTTGCCATTAAATTCAGGGCAGGTAGCTCGCATGTCCCCAGCTACTTTAGGACCCATCATTTCCCATATGGTGGTAGAGACAGCAGGAGTGAGCTTGAGCCACAGGAATTCAACAAAGGATGTGATAGAGGTAGCACCTTGGCAGGAGATCTTAAAACTCATGAAGAAACCATCTTTCTTTCTCTCCAGATAGTTCACAGGATCATTTTCTCTCTTGAACACCTTGTGCATTTCCTTGAAACTCTTAGATGCTCTTTGGAATAAGCACAAGGATAAGTCTATGGTGTAGTCTCTGGTAAATGTGTATTCTTCCTCAGGGGGAACAGATTTCAGTTCATTTTCTATTATCCTCAGGATTTCATGAAAATCACTCTGACTGTAATCATGCATTTGCTTCCAAATGTTTGTTATTGTTTCATTATTTCTTGAGTAAATGTTATTAGTAGTTTTACTAATAGATTCTTGATGACAGACTTCTAAACTCCTTGGAAATATAATACATTTTTTTCATTTGGACATGTTTGGAATAATTGATTTCAAACATCTCTCCTGACTTCACTTTCAGTCTTTCCATGATGTTTTTCTCTTTCTTGAAATATTCCAAAAGGATATTTTCAGCATCCAAATCAATGTCAGGGTCTTTGACAGGAGGTGCAGTCACAGACACATTGTAGTTCCAATTTGTCCAAAGTTGATCAAATTTCTCACGCAACTCTTCATCACTTAATTCTTTACCCTTCACATCTAAAGCCAACTCTCTGCTCCTCTCTAACAGTTCATTTTCATATTGTGAATTTTGGTTATCTAGTCTTTCTTGGCTTTGTTTAAGACTGATGAGCTCATTGCATTTCTTTCTGGTGTCTGAAATAAGTGCATCTTTAAGGAATACTAGCATGTTTTCAAAATTTGCTTTCCATTGAACCAATATTTCACTATCTGGATTTTCTTCAAAATACTTGTCAAAATCTTGCTTGATAGTTTCATAATTTGTACTGACTGGACCCTCCAGTGTATTAGTTGTGAGAGTCAGGATTTTCCCATTATGAATCCAATTATACAGCTGAATTTGTAAGTCCAGCACATGGCTCCTCAGCTCCCAGGTCCAGTGGTTATGCATGGTTTCCAGATAACTCATGGCTTTGACCTCTTGGGTGTTCCTGAAACTGAAAATGAAGTTCTCACTGACCAGGGCTTTCCACAAATCCTGAATTCAGAATTTTACATCTGAAATCTTTATGATCCTTCCCTTGGATTCCTGCTGGGCAGTCCTAAGAATCCCAGCCTTCGACTCCTGGACATTGTGGCTATAGTGAGGATTGGGAGGGGCCATTGGGGGATTGCCATCCCAGAGGTGGGCAAAGTAGAGATATGACTATTGGCATCAAATTTAATTACATCACTGAAGCGGGTTATGTCTGCGCACTCTTTCTGTCCAGCAGCTAATGCTGTCATCTCATCCAGTCTCTGCTCCAGTCGCCTTCGGCCTTCCATAGTTTGGTCTTTAGCTGTAACTTCTCCCACATTCTGATGGACAAAGATGCAACTTGTGGAGATTTTCACTTGTTTTATCCTTAGAAAGGCTTGGACAACTATTTGTAAGATATCCTGCATCTCTGATGGATTCTCTCCAAAAATATTGATCAGAGTCAAGTTTCCAAGGCCAATGACAAATGTTGCCAATTCATTGTCCCAGTTCTGGGATTTGTTCTTGAGTTCTGGAGCCCGAAGTCCTTCTGTGTCTACTGCTAGAATATAATCAAGCCAAGTTCCTTTGTGAATGTCTCATCTACCTTCAGAAGCTGCATATAGGTCCCCCTAGTGCACCGGCTCACACTGACTGTGAACTGCAACCCGAACAGGGCATTCAGCAGAGTGGACTTCCCTGAGCTCTGCAATCCAAGGATAGAGAGGACAAACAGCCTTTTTTCTCCAAGTTTCTCTGAGATCTTCTCAGAAACAGCTGCCACCCATTTTAGAGGCACATATGAAGCATCCCCATCTATCAGCTCAATGGGAACACCAGCTATCATCAGGTCTGCAGCAATCTGAGGGAAAGAGAGAAAACTTTTATCTCTAGTGGGAAAAGTTTCTTCCAGAGCTTCATAAATCTGGCCAACTTCTCTGAGAAGATGATCAATTCCAAAAGTACAGTCGTGAATCTCTGTGGAGATGGCTTCTATCTGATTCTGCAAGATTGTTAGGGAGTTACTTTTATATTTCTGATGTTTTTCTGTTTGTACCATTGACCACAATGTTTCTGCTGTAATTTTTCCAAATGTCCTTTGGTCAAGTTGTGTAATAAATGACCCAGCCACTACAAGATGTAATGTTTAGCAGGAGCTTCTTCATGTTCTTGAAGGATTGTAAAGAATGCATTACATCATTGGGAGGACAGGCTTTCTCTAATTGTTCATATCATATTTTTTGTTTCTGAATATCTATATCACTTTTATGTTGTTCAATACTCCGATTTCCCTTTTCTCTCAGATGATAGAGTTCTTTGTCCTTCTTACACCACATATGCCACAGTTGTCCCTGAAGATGTAGTAGGTTTTTCTTTATCATGGATAATGTCTGTTTTCTTAGTAGGGCCATTATAATCTCAGCCTTTTCTTTGGCATCCTTGCAGAGTCTCTGGTCTTCATCAACCAGGAATCCTTGTGTTCGAGCTATCTGTGAACAGTCCTCTAAGCTAAGAGAATTATGAGGGACCTCTAGTAAATGTTTAATGGCATTTGTGAGTTCCTCAATTAATTCTGCCTCATTTCTTTTCCTGATGCCAATTCTTACTCTTCTACCAGAATTGTTGGCCAAGACATTTTTTTATCATCTAACAAGCAGACTAGATGTATTGATGACTGACATAAGTGTCTGACAAGATTCTGGTTTTCTTTGTTGTCATCAGAAGATGACATGACGACCACAATGACAGAAGAAATTTCCTGCAGGAAGCTGAGTTGTTGCCTATGGTACTTGGCATCTCCATGAAGATTGGTGAAGGCCACACACTTATCAAATGTGTCCTCATTTTGACCCCCAGGACAGAACCAGGAGATTTTCACCACTCCCTCCATCAGAAGACAATCTTTGCTACTTCCTCTGCAGTGCCTGTGAAAAAACACATTATGTTTATGTTTACTGAGGAGAGAGTTCATGATCTGAGATTTGGAAGCAGGAGAGGCCTTTTCCAACTCTAATGAAGGACACTCTGGGGGTAGAGACACAGCACATCTGCTGATTCTTGTGACTGTAGCTCTTGCCATATAGTGATTTACTTGACTCTTGCCAACTTCTCCTGATTTGTCTGAGAGACCAGAGAGAGAATTCCATCTGAGAAGTGTTGGGATTTGGCACCACAAGGGGGAGTGCAAACTGACAAATGGAAAGTTTGCCCAAAATGTATTGCCTGGCAAGATAATCTGCACAGTGGAAAATGGCCATCTGGAAGTCCATTGGGTGAATGTGGGGCTGGGACATTTTTGCTGATGACTTAACAATATCTTCAGTCTCTTCAAATAACTCTTCATATGGATCAAAAGCCTCATTATCCTGGTTGTAGGAGCATCTAGAGACCTGGTGTCTCCATCATCCTTGAAGATCAGTTGTCTCAGCCTGCAATCTAATATCAGTAGTTTTTGCAGGAAGTAGAAGGGAAGTTCCTGTTCAGATCTTGGCTCAGACTTGTAGACAGACATCTTATAGATCTGGTGGAAATCAGCTTTGCTCATCTTTTTTGGATAGTGATGATCTAGGCCTAGACGTTGGAGTAAGTGTATGAAAGATTCATTGTCCATCACTACCTTTTTGATGTTTTCAATACTTAGTTGTTTATAAGACTCTTTAATTTCATTACGAAGACTTTGCAATTTTGTTTTCACTATGTCCATAGGCAAAGAAGGGGTAATGGCTTTATAGTCCCCATAAATGAGTAATCTCAAATCATTCTCAAGATTTTCCCAATCATGGTGTGCTCCATGTTTTGTGAGGATGTTTACAACTTCTTCAGATAAGAGTTGTCCTATATGTTGTCTTACTAATACCAAACGTTTTATTTTCTCACCTATAGAAATATCTGTGCTTCCAACTGTGGCTCTCAGAGCTGTGAGCACCAGGAATGCCTGGGCTCTGTAATTACAGACATTTTTAAGCTCTTGGTATTTCTGTTGGGCAGTTTGTATTTCATCCAAGAGGAAGTTTAACTCTGCCCACCCCAGAACAGGCTGAAGAGCATTGTCGTCCAGCCGATAACCTGCACCAGCTGCAATGGAGTGCAGTAGCAGCTGCATGTCAGGCTGCTCTGATTCTCTGAGAAAGTTCAAGAAGGATGTCAGAGCTGTGGTGACATCACATGTAGCTTTTCTCTGAGCCTCTTCCACTGTTTGTGAAGACTTATTTTTCATATTCACTCCTACTAGTTTCTTTTTAATTTGCTTTAAGATCTTTTTTGTTTGACCTTTGAATTCTTTTTTTTTCATTATTTTTTTCTCATTTTTTTATTAAAGATTTCCATCTCCTCCCCTCCTCCTTCCCCTTCCCTCCCCTCCCTTCCACCCATACTCCCACTCCACCCCTCTCCAAGACAAAGAGCCATCAGGGTTCCCTTCACTATGTTAAGTCCAAGGTCCTCCCAGCTTCCCCTAAGTCCAGGAAGGTGAGCAACCAAAATGACAAGGCTCACAGTGAGCCCGTCCATGCTGTAGAGTTCATGCTCATTGCCATTGTCCTTGGTTTCTCAGTCCTCCTCCACCATCAGCCACATTCAGAGAGTCCGGTTTCGTCCCCTGTTCCATCAGTCCCATTCCAACTGGACTTGGTGGTCTCCCGTTAGATCTGTCCCACCGTCTCAATGGGTAAATGCACTCCTCATGGTCCTGACTTCCTTGCTCATGATCTGCCTCCTTTTGCTCCTCATCAGGACCTTGGGAGCTCAGTCCGGTGCTCCTATGTGCGGCTCTGTCATTTTCTCCATCCAATGCCAAGTGAAGGTTCTATGGTGATATGCAAGATATTCATGAGTATGGCAATAGGATCTGTACATTTCTGGCACCTTCTCCTCAGCTGCCCAAGGACCTAGCTGGGGGTGTCTTCCTGGACACCTGGAAGAGTCAAGTCTCTGCCAACCCTAGAATGGCTCCCTTAACTAAGATATATAATTCCTTAACGAATTGAGCAAAGGAGATGATTTTGACCTTTTCTTCCTCTTTCTCTGAGTGGTAGATACACTCCATAGTAGATGATGCCTGTGGGAAGTTTGTCACTTTGTAGACATGAGGTTCTAGAAATCTACACACTTGAGTGACTTACATAAGCAGCTGCTTCTTTGAGAAAGTTGATTGTGCTAATTAGAAAATTCTGCAGTTGCCAATCTGTAAAAGACATATAAGTCCAAATGTTATAACTTGTGGTTTTTTGACTTAAGGCTTTCATGGAATTTATCAGTCTCTTAAGTTTCCTCTCATCAGAAACTTCTTGGAAATTCATATTTTTTGGAAAAGTCTAATTTCTTGCCCAAGACTGCACAAATATTCTTCATCTGGGATTTGAACAGCAAGGCCAGTCAGGACAGTGTAGTTTTCATTTAGACATTTAGCCAGTTGAAGTGGGTTCTTAAAATCACTTCTGTGGTTGCTAAGGATGATGTCCCAAACTGGTACCAACTGAAGTTCCTGGTCAATGATAATCAGGTTTTGTTGCTGGCAAGAAGACCAGTTGTTCAGTGAACAATTCCATTTGTTCTATTGGTCCACCTATCTGGGCCACAGATAACTGGACATTGAATTGAAACATTTCGTTAGCTACATTCTGACACAATCTTACATAATGTGAGTGTGATGCTTTCACCCTTCCAACAACTTTAATCCCAAAGCCACTGGAGCTCCTTCTTATGTATTGATCCAAGGCGTCTGCTGTCTGCTGCTTCACATGACCCAGCTGGTCACTGTTGAAACCCTCTGAAATGGCCTTCCAGCAGTAGATTCCCCCAAGGTGTAGACTGCCTTGATTAGCATGAGAGCCAAACCTATTAAAGAAGTTTTCAATCCTGTTTCTTAGTAAGAGGAATCTGTCTGGTCCATCAGTGTGTTCCAGTTGTTCCTCGATGATTTTCAGTTCTCTGAGAGCAGCAGGGGAGAGCTGAAGCTGATCAGTTTGAAAGTGCAAGGAGGCCAGGGGCACATAACTGAACTTCGCTCTGAATATGACTGTTGTGTGTCCTTGGATTCTGAATGTTTGCTTTCCAGACTAAATCCCCAGCATCCTCCTGTGGCTGATGTCATTGCTCCAAATCCCAGCTTCTCCACAGCCTTGGTGAACAAGGATTCTGCTTGAGATGATGTGAAGTCTCTTGTTTCCATCCTTTTACCTTGCTCAGGTCCAAAGAGGAAGAATTCCTTGGGGACCCTGAGTAGCTCTTCTCTCTTCACTACCAGGTCCCCTTGTTTGCTTGTCTTATAAATTCCCTGCAGAGCCAGTCCTCCAGATGCCCATCTTACCAGGTCTCTATCGGGGAAGTTTCCACTGTAGGGAAGTTTGGGATCCATATCCTTGAGATGTCTCACCATTGTTTCAGTGACATCATTGAGGGGTACTTCCAGCCCTGGCCAGCACTCTTCTGGGATCTCCATTGCTAGCCTCAGTTCTGCTTCTTTCTTCCTCACTTCCTTTTCCTGTCTGTGTTTCCCTTCTGACTGCAAGGCCCTCAGTTCCTGCAGTGCCTGTTTTGCTTGCTGGTGCCTGTTCCTATCATCTTCCCAGAAGTCTCTACAACACTGTTTGGCTGTGAGAGGTCAAGCAGCTTTTTCAGAGCCCGTTGCTCCCAGGTGTGTTGTATATGGGACTTCAACTTCTGGAGGTCTTTTTCTTCTAAGTGTTGTAAAGCCTGGACACAGGTCACACCCAGATCTTTCTGAAGCTTAGGCAGCCAGTAGTCAACAGACAAACCCACTTCAGTCAGCATCTCCTGAAGATTTTGCTGTTTTCTGTGTCTCGGCTGAGACTTTTCAGGAAACTTCTTTGCTGTGTTCATGGCTGTGTGAAGAGCAGGTACTAAGTTAATCAATGCCCGATTCTTTTGTAGTATTAGTTTCTTGGCTAATAGAATGAGTGTCCTGGGTCTATAAGTCTGCAGGAACTTCTCATCTTTGCCTTTAATTGTGAAGTTGTATTTTCATTAGTAAGTTTTTCACATTATTGTCCACATTTGAACTAAATGTTGCTAATGTATCTAGTTGTTATTGTGATGTACAGTGTAATACACTACTTTATAGCACTTCCTCCTCCAGGGTATAAAAAGGAGCAAAACAATGGCTCAAATGCAAAAATATGTTAGTTGATTTTCATTTCTAAAACACGACTTTTCTATCAGTTCTTTAGCTTTTCTATACTGGTTTCTGTGAAACATATCTACTCTTGCCATTCATAATTTTGTCACTGTTTATTAAATCATGCAATATTGGTTTTGTCTCCCATGATTCTAAACACACCTCTACCTTGGTTGATGCTTGTTTATTTGTGGCTTCTCATTTTGCTCTTTGATGTATTAAACAGCTTCCAATGTACTGGTATCAGCCATATTTGTGTGTGCATATTCTAATCCACTACTCTATCCAACTAATTTCCTTGAGTTATTTTCACACCTCTACACACACACACACACACACACACACACACACACACACACCTCAGTCCATTTATGCATGAGACAATGAAGACTGTATTTGCTTCAATTGCATATATTACTTATGTTTCTAATTCTCTTATATTCCTGTCCTATTCAGAGGTACCCTCATATTAACTAATTATTATATTTATCTTTCTTCTACTTAATATAAATTTAGTACCATATGGTTTTTAAATGATTTCTCCAATATCTCTTTAAACTTGTTTTCTTTGCATTCCTATGAAATCTTCATTATATTTTGCATTTTTTTGCATTCATTATAATGGCTATAACAGGCATCACTTCTGATACTTGTCTCTTTTCTACTCTTCAAGATTCATTTTTAACTCAATTATAATTCAACATTATTAGGGTGCATATGTCTTACTTTGTAAAGCTTCTTTTCCCATATATTGTACTTATATATACTGCCAGTGGTGAGGAATTTGGAAATATGAAGAAGAGAAAGAACACACAGAGTGTTTTCTACCAGTGTTTTTAAGTTTTCATTTCCATAGAAAAGGATGTCAGACATACAAAACAAACACTGAATACCACACAAAGGAGAATTTGTTCTCAAAGTTACATAGTAGAGAGTTACTGGGAGTTTCTTAAGTAGGAGATAAATTGAACAGGCTTTTAAATTGTGTGCCTCTTATCAGTTGCAGAGGATAGTTAATGAGGTTATGTATTTGTTTGCATGTTATTTTTCATTAGGGTGGCATAACAAAATCATTTAATTTATTGTAATACTTAAATGTAGATAAGAATGTTAGACATGTTTTTGGTTTAGTTTCCTTGCAAGACCTAGTTTTGTGGTTACTGATCTTATGCATAGAGATTATATTACATACATGACATTTTTCTCCTTACTTCTCTCTGCTCACCAATAAATCCTCATCTCAGAAACATGAGATTAACATCATTATTGAATGGTGAGTTCAACTGCTTTTCTACTCTTTGTATTTCTTCTGTGTGAAAAAACAAAAGAAGGCTCACTCTGGGTGCTTGTGTGCTGATCTTTGATTTCTCAGTATCCAAAATGGTGAACCTTAAATTGTTTTTATTGTAAATTTTTATTCTCCATGCATCTGTTAAAAAACTGATTGAAGAAGACAAAAACTGGTGTGAGTGGAGCTAAACTGTTATGAAAACACCTGAGAGATGAAGTATCATGATAAACATCTGGGAGATGAAGTGTCATGATAAACACATGTGAGATGAAGTGTCATGATAAACACCTGGGAGATGAAGTGTCATGATATAAACCTGGGAGATGAAGTATCCTGATAAATACCTGAGAGATGAAGTGTCAGGATAAATACCTGAGAGATGAAGTGTCAGGATACACACCTGGGAGATGAAGTATCATGATAAACACCTGGGAGATGAAAGTATCATGATAAACACCTGGGAGATGAAGTGTCATGATAAACACCCGGGTGATGAAGTGCTAGGTTAAACACCTGGGAGATGAAAGTATCATGATAAGCACCTGGGAGATGAAGTGTTAGGATAAACACCTGGGAGATGAAAGTATCATGATAAACACCTGGGAGATGAAGTGTCAGGATAAACACCTGGGAGATGAAAGTATCATGATAAACACCTGGGAGATGAAGTGTCAGGATAAACACCTGGGAGATGAAGTGTCGATGATAACACCCTGGGAGATGAAGTGTTCAGGATAAAACACCTGAGAGATGATAGTGTCAGGATATACACCTGGGAGATGAAGTATCATGAAATAAACACCTGGGAGATGAAGTATCATGATAAACACCTGGGAGATGAAGTGTCATGATAAACACCTGGGAGATGAAGTGTCATGATAAACACCTGGGAGATGAAGTGTCAGGATAAACACCTGAGAAGATGAAGTGTCCAGGATATCACCTGGGAGATGAAGTGTCCATGATAAACACCTGATGATGTGGAAGCAGCATGACAAATAAGTGTTGGAAAGAATTTGGAAGTACATGGGGAATCAAGACTACATTACAGCCCATACAGGGCTGTGGGCAGTTTTGTGAGGACCCTGGCTAAGAGAAGAAACTATTGAAAATATCTGTGATTTTTGGGAATGAAAAACTAAGTTGTCATGATTCAGACAATGGTTAGAAATGTGTGCTGTATGTAGTACTGCGAAATCTCTGGCAGAAATGAGGAATGAGCTGTTGGAAGCCAGATGTAAGACCAATCTTATGATGAGGCAAACAACACCAATAAATTGTTAGTAAAGAAGAACAGGATAAAAGATCATTCAAGAAGGATTAGCTTAGATATATGAGAGTCCAGATTTACATCTGCCATAACAAAGAAAATGAAAAAAAATAATTATTTTCTAAATTCACCTTATAATGTTTTAATCAACAATGAGTAACTTTCAAAAAGGAAACACTTGACCTAGATTACACCTGGTGAAATATGTGATGTATGCAAGAAGATATGACACCAGATTAAAAATAATTTTCTTCCTAAAAATAAATACATACCTCCCCAATTGATTCTCTGGGGCCATTGTTATCCTACCTCTAAAGTGTGATTAAGACATGACAGAAAAGAAATCTGTAAACAAATATATCTTATCTCTCAAAAATATTATTATTTTAAATCCAACAATATATAATAGAATTTTGACCTGGACAACAGGGGTGTATCTACTGTGGCAAACTAGTTTTTACAGTAAAAACAATGAACATACATCATATAGAGCACAGTAAAGAAAAGTATATGATTATATCCAACTGACAAAAGAGCATTTTAAATATAAACTCCAATCATGATTTTAAAATCTCAGCATAGAGGGAAATACTTCAATTTGGTGAAAAAAAAAAACATATGCAAAAAGCATATAGTAACATCATACTTAATATTGAAAAAAACATGCTTTTTGTGTGTAAGATCAAGAACAAAGCAAGGATCTGATTGTCATCAGTCTTATTCAATAGCCTACCTGAAGTCTTAGGTGTAAAGAAGGTAAGCAAAGCAACTAAAATGTAGACACAAGAGAGAAATAGCTGAGAGAAACTACCTTTATCCGAGATAATATCACTTGGTATGTAGAAAATAAAACCTGCCTTAAACTAACATGAATATAAGAAAATCTCCCTTATAATGGGTTAAATTAGAAAAATTGCTCCTTGTATATAAAAGAAGGAATAGTGAGTAGTATTTCAAATTGAAAGCACATTGCTATTTACAGAATACCAAGAATAAACATTCAATGTAACATAAAAATATGTACAGACATATGAAGAAGACTGTAAAATCCTGATGGAGCAGATTAAAGAGTATGTAAAGTAATGAGGCCAAATACCTTAATTTATGCTCCTAAAATTCTAATTGCCGTATGGATCCCTAGATGAAAAGAATCAACAGAATGTAAGTACAGCTAAATTATAAAAATAGATTCATTACATTGGCTCATGTGATATGAAGAGGGCACCTGGACAATGTTCAACTACATGCTCCAGAGACTGAGAACTTGTTCCCAGTCCAGGAAGGATGCCTTTGCACTCTCGGTCTAATGCTGAAAGCCTTGGGGAGTTGCTGGAATTGAGTCCATTGTGAAGAGCTGAAGAACTGGCCTTTAATGTCAGCAGGTGTAAACAGCAATAGAAGCCATCACTGTTAAAAGTAAGACTGACACTCTGTGTGCTGCCTCCATCCCACTTCTTCATGGAGTAGTTTACCCTATAGATAATCTCATCCTTATTCGGAGCAGGGGCTTCCTCACTGTCTGACATGTCAACGCTACCTGAAAAGTTCTTTATAGCCATACAAATGCATTGCACAAGTTCTAGAGTTCTACCTGGTTCCATTGTCACTTAACGGCAACTATGACACTAGCTCTTTACAACTTGTTCATTATAGACTCTCTACAACCTTATAAAAATCCCCACCAACTTACTTTCTGAATAACAAACCAAACAAAGTTTATATGAAACAACAAAAGGTACAGAACAACCAGTATACAATAAATAAAGGAGAAAAGTATAATATTGACATCTCAAGGCTTAATAGAAGAAAAGATACACCAATCAATGGCACATGGAATTGATAGAGATTTTTAAAAAAAAATCAGTGGAAAACAATAGGGTCCAAATGTATAATATGCAAATAGATTTAAATATCCTTAGACCAAGGGTCAAGGACATTATCACAGAGAAAAGGCTAATTTTTTTCCAGCATATGGCCCTGGAAATTTTCATATCAACAACCATATATATCTAAAAATTCATGGTGTATGCATACTTCTTGAAACAATGAACTAAGAGAAGAATATGGAATCAAAAACTCACAGATTACATCTATATATCTATTGTTCAAAACTTTGATACTCCTTTGCTACTCTTATTATATATAAACCCAGGAAACTGATATTTTAAAGTCCATTTTATAAATTACTACAGTGGGTTAAGTACAAACTTAGATAATTTCTATTTTTAAAGCTCTAATAAACATCTGAAATACTCTATTTAAGACATAGCTCATTTAGAACAATACTCTTAATTCATAAAATATTTTTATTAAGCTATACATTTATGACTACATAAATATTAATATTTCTAAGCATTTTCATAAAAAAATCAATAAATTGAATTTTACTAATTAATTAATTAAAAAATAGTCAAATGTAGATGTAATTAAAGAAGTCCACAGGACCTCAGAATAAAGAATAACAACTGTCTATTTAGGGAACACTCAAAATAAGAAAGCAGCCAGTCCTCTTGTAGGCGCTGGGAGCTGCATACAGAAACTTAGACCACCAGCCAAGAGAGAGAGCATGCTTCCTGTTTGTACTTATCAGCCTACACATTTTACCTCAGACCACACCCTAATGGGCCAGTTCCCAAAAGGCTATTGGCTGAATGAATTCCCATATCACCTCCCACTTTTGTCTAAATAAGAGGGTTCAAAATCTAATCCAAAACTATATGCAATTAACAAGTATTGTCCAGTAGAAGGAAAGGCAAAAACATACACAAAAATAGAACTACAACCAATATGAACAACATCAAGCAAGAAACACATGTTAAGGTAATCTAACCAGTCTAAGGTAATCAGCAAATAATAAAGATTATTTCAATAATTGTTCTATCCTGAGGAGTCTAAGTCTTATACAAAAATGTCTTAGTTAAGTTATGAGAGGAAAGTAGGTATGACTATCTAGTCTTGAACCCCATCAAAGACGTGAGAGAGTAAATAATATTACCTGAGTAAGCAGGAAGTGAAAGCAAGCAATTTCAAAAATGGTGTAAGAAATGACAGAGACAGCTGACTTCCTGAGCAATCACCCAAAGTCTCATTTGTAACATTGAGATCACCAAGTTTGGCCAAGGACTAGGGTATTTGACTCACCATTTTCAGAAAGAGGAAAATTCGAAAGAGAGTCCTAACCTATGTTGGCAAGGTTTGGCAATTATTTTTGCTTGTATCTTGCTTGTCCAGTTTAAACAGTGCACATATTGTCAGTAGTTGAGGCAAGGGAAGTTCTTTGCCCACAGGCCAGTCTTGCTAAGAAGAAAACAAGCTCCAAGTGCATCCACCATTCTCTTGGGAATAGACCAGTTCTGCTGGGAGCAATTGTGTCTCATGTCAATAGAATCCTGAGTTATTTAAATGCCATATTCTGTAGGTCTTCGAAGTGCTTGAAGATTACCTATCTATGTAGAGCACATCTATGTACTAGAGAACCTGACTAGCCTAACTATGAATATGACAAACATGGATGACTATTGACCTGTAATTCTTAATACCTATATATCTTAAAGACAAAGACTTCACATTATCAAAATAAACAGTCTTTAAACAGATGTACAACAAATGAGAACAATGACCTCATAAATGTAAGCTATATATCAGAGGTAGAAATACATAGTACATTATGATATATATATATATATATATATTAAATTGCTTCAATATGCAAAATACCTTAAGCAGAGGTATAAATATACATACACACAATAAGATAAAATAACTTTGCATATGTACACAGATATCATAAACAGAAATAGAAACATATATATATAACATAACAAATGCAATTTAAACTTATATCAATATGCAAATTGTCTTAGAAATATAAAGATAATTTAATGTATGTAAAATCTAAAAGAATCTATACCAATATATATTGTCTATAACTAATAGTTCACAAGTAGATATGCTAATCTATTAGTTATCCATTCCCATCAATTCCCTGCTCCTTTTTTAAGGATATTATATGAAGTATCAAACTAATAACAGCTATGGCTATGTTGGGGCAGCTGGCCCAATCCCTGCGTTCAGGGGCGTGGCTGCTCCAGCGTGGTAGCATTCCCCTTAAATAGGATCGGGGCGCCGGAAGGTGCCCCGTTCTTTGCTCTCCCCCGCGTACCTTCTGCTCCGCTGGACCCTTGGTTCTGTAAGTTCCCTTATCTCCCCTTGTATTAAAAACAGATTAATTATAAAAGGACTACCGTGGTTATTTTCCTAAACCCTATAACCGCTGGTACCTTTGCCGGTACATCTGGCGCTGCAATGTGGAGGCTAAATCCACTTAAAACTCGCGGGCGGTGGTGGCTTGGCGGGCCGGAGCAAGCCGCGGTTTCATTTGGGAGGGAGGGGGAACGCGCGCTCGCAGGACTCCCAACGACCGGCTGCTGGACGACCTCGCGCCGCGGGGCCGGAGCGAGCCGCGGTTTTGTCTGGTCCCGCGGTGCAGAGTGGTCCGCGTTCTGTCCCACATAAGGTTTTTAAGTGGATTTAGCCCCCACGTTGGAGCGCCAGATGTACCGGCAAAGGTACCAGCGGTTATAGGGTTTAGGAAAATAACCACGGTAGTCCTTTTATAATTAATCTGTTTTTAATACAAGGGGAGATAAGGGAACTTACAGAACCAAGGGTCCAGCGGAGCAGATGGTACGCGGGGGAGAGCAAAGAACGGGGCTCCTTCCGGCGCCCCGATCCTATTTAAGGGGAATGCTACCCCGCTGGAGCAGCCACGCCCCTGAACGCAGGGATTGGGCCAGCTGCCCCAACATCTCCCCCTTTTGTCTAAATAAGACAGATTCAGAAACCAAATACAACTATATACAATGGGAACAGATCATATAAAATTACAAAAAGTAAACAATATCAGGCGAGAAGTATATAACGAAAAATTTTTCTAATCACTCTACTTTGGGAAGTCTAAATAATCTAGAAGGTAGCTACCATTATCTAATCTTTAACCCCATCAAAGATCTGAGAAGGAGAGTAAAATTACCAAAGCAACCAGGAAGCACAAACAAGAAACTTCCAAAATGTGCAACAGAAGACAGAGACAATTGACTACCTGGGCAACCACACGAAGTCTTGATAGCAATGTTGAGGCAACCAACTTTGGCTGAGGCCTGAAAAAACCTGACATACCATTATACAATGGCAAGGAACCTTTAGTAGAACTATCCTATCCTGTCTTGGCAAGATAAGACAATTCTGTTTTATCCACTTATGGATATTTCGTAGTTTAGTCAGTAATGGAGGTATGGGCTTTTCTTTGCCCCAAGGCCAGTTCTGCCAAGTAGAAGACAAACTCCCAGTGGAGTGTCTTTGGTGCTCAACGTTCTCTCGGGAGTAGAGCATTGTTGCCAGGAGTGATTGTGTCTCATATATATAAAACTCTAGGTTAGCTTAAAGGCCATGTTCTACAGCTCTTCAAAGAGGTCGAAGATTATGCTATCTATACTAAATACAACCTCTATGTGTCTAAAAAACCTGATTGTCCTAAATATAAATATGACCAACATATAATTCTCAACACTTATGTAACTGTATGATTAATAGAATAGACAACTGTGCAATAAATGAAGACAATGATTTCCAAATGTAAACAGGGTCCTTACATAAATAATATCTGAGGTAGAAATGTACAGTGCAATATGGTAAACAATGTCATTACATAAATAATATCAGAGGTAGAGATGTACATTGCAATATAGTAAGCAATGTCAATATAACAATTGTTTCAAACAGAGGTAGTATCATACTCTCATACAATGTTCAATATATCAATATACAAGAATCAACACTCATATAGTTTTTTTTAAAAAACAATAACTCACAAAAATCAATTATTCCTTCAGATCACCAGTTAATCCCTCCCTCCCCCTTTTTTTATATATATATACATATAGTTATACACATAATTTATACCCCTGAGTCCATATAAAGCCTTCCACAACCCGACCACACTATACCAGCCACCAATTAGTGTCCCTAAATCTGAGGGTAAACTTTGTTGGGAGGGGGGGGGGCGTCGTCATCCAAGATTGCTTCCAGCTGACATAGGGGCGACTTTTTTTCCCACAGGTTCCTGTGAAAGCAAATGATGGTAGAATACCCAGGGTAACATTTCATCTAGGAAAAATGTGTCCAGCCTCTGAATTTTTTTTTTTTTTTAGAAAATGAGGCCAGAATGTTGTCAAAAATGTGCACCATTCAAAAGTGTTCTGTGCAATTGGTACCAAAAAACAGGCCAAATATTAGCGCTACAAAACATGACGTCATAATAACCAGTTGGAGTTGATGTTGCCGGGCCCCGTCTTCATCCTGGAAACTGCAAAGATTACTGAAGAAAAAAATTTTGTCGTTTGTTGCGAGAGAGATAAGCATTATCTACAAGGACACATACAGACGTATACGTGCATATCTTCAATGAAAGGTGCATTAAAAACAACCACAGATATGAATGAAGGAAAAGAAGGCAAATATATTGGTACCATTATCAACATTATTGTTATTAATATTCTGTCTCATAATTTTACTTCTAACCTGAGACAGAAACTCTGAGAAATCTCTTATAAACAAGCTTGGAATTGGAGAGGGACTGGGCCAGAGTCCAACTCCAAGAAACCAGCTCTAAATATCTATGAAGAAATGCATATTGACACACATACAAAAATTGTTTTTTATACTCACAGAGCTTACCCAATGTTAATGCTGATCCTTGTTGGGTTGCAATTGGTTCCAATTCATCAATATTCAAGGTATCCAGGGTCCCTCAGGTCCTTTGAAGGTGAGTGTCTTCCTGTGGGGATAAGAAAAGAACCCTGCCCCCGAACTATAGGTCTCTTACCATCAGTATGTTCACCATCCTTGTGCATGAATTGTTATTATTCTTTTCCAAAGGGCTTCTCCTCTTCAAACCGAACCTTTATTAACTTTGATGGTATCCACGATTTTTCTTCTCCTGTGGAGACAAGAGCAAAACCCCTTCCCCAACGCAGCACATCCCCTGGCTTCCATTGTGAGGTTAGCACATCCTTGAAATAAACTGGTTGATTTAATTCAACAGACTTTTCCATTATCCAATGTCTCTCTGCAGCCGTTGTCCCCTTTTCATTAGCATTGAGAAAATTCAAAGTCAGTAAAGCATTATATAATCTATTTCTGGGGGTATTCTCCACCCCTTTTTGCTTGTTCAACATATCCTTTATCGTCCTATTTGATCTTTCAATGACTGCTTGACCTGTAGGATTGTAGGGTATGCCTGTAACATGCTTAATATTGTAATAGGCAAAAAAAACGTTTCATTTTTCTAGAGACATAAGCTGGACCATTATCCGTCTTTATTTGCGCAGGTATACCCATGATGGCCATGACTTCTAATAAGTGAGTGATTACTGAATCTGCCTTTTCTGAGCTTAAAGCAGTTGCCCATTGGAATCCTGAATAAGTGTCAATGGTATGGTGTACATATTTTAATTTTCCAAATTCTGAAAAATGGAACACATCCATCTGCCAGATTTCATTCCTTTTGGTGCCCTTTGGATTAGTCCCTGCAGGCAGTGGTGCTTGGTTATAGAAAGAGCAAGTAGGGCATTTCTTTACAATCTCCTTAGCTTGTTGCCATGTAATAGAAAACTCTTTCTTCAAGCCTTTGCTATTGACATGATGCTTTTCATGAAATTCGGAAGCCTGCAGCACACTACCAATCATAGCTGATCAATATCTGCATTGCCACGTGCTAAAGGACCTGGCAGACCCGTATGGGATTGGATGTGTGTTATATACATAGGGCAAACTCTGTTCCTGATCATTTCTTGTACCTGGATAAACAATGAGGTTAGTTCAGTATCATCAGGTATGAATTTGGCAGTTTCAATATGTAAGATAACTCTTTCTGCATATTGTGAGTCAGTAATAATGTTAAGAGGTTCCTTAAAATCCCTTAGTACCATAAGAATGGCAAATAACTCTGCCTTTTGGACAGAATCGTAAGGACTTTGTTCCACCTTACTCAAGTCTTCTGATTTGTAGCCTGCCTTACCTGATTTATTAGCATCAGTATAAAACGTGCGGGCTCCAGTTATTGGAGCATCACGGACAATTCGAGGAAGAATCCAAGAAGTTCTCTTTATAAAGTTAAGCCTTTTGCTTTTTGGATAGTTGTTATTAATTTCTCCTAAAAAGTTAGCACAAGCTCTTTGCCATGGTTCATTATCTTCCCACAATTTTCATATCTCATCAGCGGTGAAAGGCACTATGATTTCTGCTGGGTCTATGCCTGATAGTTGACGAAGTCTCAATTTACCTTTTATGATTAGTTCAGAAACCTTTTCCACATAGGTTTTTAATTTCTTACTTGGCTTATGAGGTAGAAAGATCCACTCTAAAATAATATCATCTCTTTGCATTAGAATTCCTGTAGGAGAAATTTTTGAAGGCAATATAACGAGAATACAACTGAGTTCTGGATTCACCCTATCCACATGTGCTTCTTGCAATCTTTCTTCAACCATTGTCAGTTCTTTTTCTGCTTCAGCTGTTAATTCTCTGGGACTGTTTAGGTCTCTTTCCCCATCTAAGGTTTTGTTTAAGTGAATTATCATATCAGGTGTTATCCCAACAGTCAGTCGAAGGCTGGAAATGTCTCCCAACAACCTTTGAAAGTCATTAAGAGTTTGCAGTTGATCTCTTCTAATTTGTGCCTTTTGTGTCTTAATTTTTTGCAAACCTATTCTATAACCTAGATAATCAACAGAATCTCCTCTCTGAATTTTTTCAGGAGCAATCTGTAATTTTTTTAGGTAGAACTGTTTTTACCTCTTCAAACAGTCTCTCTAAGGTATCCATGTTTGAATCAGACAATAAGATATCATCCATATAATGATAAACAACGGATTTGGGAAACATCTTGTGTATTATTTGTAATGGTTGATTCACAAAGTATTGGCACAGGGTAGGAGAGTTCAACATGCCCTGTGGGAGGACGGTCCACTGGTATCTCTTGGTAGGTTGAGAGTTATTATAAGTAGGCACTGTGAAGGCAAACTTTTCTCTATCCTTTTCTTGTAAAGGTATTGTGAAGAAACAGTCCTTCAAATCAATAACTATGAGAGGCCATCCTTTTGGTAATAAAGAAGGCAAAGGAAGTCCAGATTGCAGAGAGCCCATAGGTTGAATAATCCTGTTTATAGCTCTGAGATCCGTCACCATTCTCCATTTACCAGATTTTTTCTTAACCACAAATACAGGAGAATTCCAAGGGCTGGTAGATTCTTCTATATGTTGAGCATCCAATTGCTCTTGTACTAGCTGTTCTAAAGCTTGCAACTTTTCCTCAGATAAAGGCCATTGTTTGGTCCATATTGGTTTCTCAGTCAACCATTTTAGAGGTAGGGCCGTTGGTGATTCTGGAGGGGCATCCATTGGTTTGTGTTCTTGTACAGCCCGAATGGCTGGTTTTCACCATCTGTAATACTTTTTGATGTTTTCCTCAGAAATATATGCTCTAGAGGCAGCAGGAATGTTAATTTGAGTATTCCATTGCTGCAATAGGTCACGACCCATAAATTTACTGCAATATTAGCTACATATGGCCTTGATTTTCCTATCTGTCCCTCAGGACCGATGCATTCGACCCATCTAGTGCTTTGCCTTACTCGAGATAGGGTCCCAATTCCCAAAAGTCGAACATTTACATCCTGTAGTGGCCAATACAGATGCCAGGATTCTGGAGTAATGATACTAACATCCGCTCCTGTGTCCAGCAAGCCAGTAATGAAAATGCCATTTACACACACTCTTAACTTTGGTCTTTGATCACTTATAGAAGTTTGCCAAAATACACGTAATTCATCTTTTGGGCTATTTTTGCTTCCAACAGTAGACATGGGGATTTCTAATTGTCCTGACAAGGCATGTTCTCCGTTGTAACGGGAAATGACTGGACCACATTCGCCATGGGGGCCTGCGAGAGGCCCCCCATGGCGTTTCCCGCCTGCAGCGGATTTCCTTGCCTATCTCTTGATGATTTGCATTCGCTGTCCCAATGTCTACCTTTCCCACATCTCCTACATAACCCTGAAGGCTGAGGCCTTCTATTCCTGTTGTTCCTGGAAAAGGCATTAATATTATTATTATTTCTGTAAGTCCTTTGTCTGCAATTCCGTTTCATATGTCCCATTCTGCCACAATTAAAACATTTGGTATTCTGATATCTTCTTCTACCGTTGGCAATGGCGTCTTCTACCCACTTATCGGCGTGATGGGCATGAATCTCGTTCGATTCAATATTCATTGTATGTAAGACCCATTCCTCCAGGGGTGCTGATCTGATCTTTAGAGGCGTCAAAACCCTTTTGCACTCTACATTGGCATTCTCATAAGCCAAGGACTCAATTATTACCTGCCTTGCTTCTGGGTCAGATATCCCTATTTGTACAGCTTTAGTTAGTCTATGTAAAAAGTCCACAAATGGTTCTCTCGGATCTTGTTTAACTCTGATATATGATTCCGTTCTCTGTCTTGGGTCTTGAACCCTGTCCCAAGCCTTCAAGGCTGTGGTAGTACATAAGGATAGAGTGTGTTCATCATAATTAGCTTGTTCTAGAGGATCAGAATAAAGTCCTTCACCCATAATTTGATCTAGGGTGATGTCAACTCCCTTTGATCTTTCCTGCTGTTCTAAAAGCCTAGCCTCTTGTCTAAACATGCACTTCCAGCTCAACTGATGTCCATTCTCTAAAACAGCTGAGACTAGGTCCAACCAATCCCTAGGGGTTGGGTTAATTGTAACTTAAAACTCGCGGCCTCTGGTTCTCGGCGGGAGCGGCGGCGGCAGACGCGTGGCGACTGGCGTGGGAAAGCGGCTTCCTAGTTGGGGAAGCGTTAGCCCCGGGGACCCAGCAGCTGTCACCGGTGAGCTACTTGGCCCTTCAGAAAGCTTCTAGGAGCTTGAGACCTTCATAGTCCCCTCCAACTCTCAGCTGGAAGGAAAGATGGTTGAAGCAGATCGCCCAGGAAAGCTCTTCATTGGTGGGCTCAATACAGAAACAAATGAGAAAGCCCTTGAAGCAGTATTTGGCAAGTATGGACGAATAGTGGAAATACTTTTGATGAAAGACCGTGAAACCAACAAATCAAGAGGATTTGCTTTTGTCACCTTCAAAAGCCCAGCAGATGCTAAAGATGCAGCTAGAGATATGAATGGAAAGTCCTTGGATGGAAAAGCCATCAAGGTGGAGCAAGCTACCAAGCCATCATTTGAAAGTGGCAGGCGTGGACCACCTCCACCTCCAAGAAGCAGAGGTCCTCCCAGAGGTCTTCGAGAAGGAAGTGGAGGAACTAGGGGACCCCCTTCTCGTGGAGGATACATGGATGATGGTGGTTATTCCATGAACTTTAACATGAGTTCTTCCAGGGGACCACTTCCAGTAAAAAGAGGACCACCACCATGAAGCGGGGGACCCCCTCCTAAAAGGTCAACGCCTTCAGGACCAGTTCGAAGCAGCAGTGGAATGGGAGGAAGAGCCCCAGTGTCACGTGGAAGAGATAGCTATGGAGGCCCTCCACGAAGGGAGCCCCTGCCGTCTCGAAGAGATGTTTACTTGTCCCCAAGAGATGATGGATATTCTACAAAAGACAGCTATTCAAGCAGAGATTATCCAAGCTCCCGTGACACCCGAGATTACGCACCGCCACCAAGAGATTACACATACCGCGATTATAGTCATTCCAGTTCACGTGACGACTACCCATCAAGAGGCTACAGATAATGGGCCAGGCAGTGTTTTAAAAGAATACAGTTTCCGTGTAATTATTTCGGGTGTGAAGCTAGCCGGCGACTGGGCGGCGGGAACGCAGCCCGCCGCTTCACACTACATGGCTAAGGTAGGTCATATACCTCTTCTAGAATTTCATCCATAGTAGAAATAAATAGGTTTATAAATTCCTGGATGGTGATATTATCTGACATTATCTTGAAAATAATTTCCAATTTGCAAAAAATATATTTATTTAATTATTGATTTATTGATCAATCTAATATTTAGTTATCAAATAACTTACCTCAGTTGAAATCCTCAGAAAATTGTTGTAGGTGTAATAATACTGAATGACCAGCAGGTGGAGCTGGTGTTTGGTTGGCTGGGTCAATAGAATAAGGGTTTAAAGTACAATAACGATGTTGACACAGCAGGTGTTGCAGTTGTACCGCCAGAGAGGTCCAGGGACACTGGCGCTAGGTCTTCTTGTCCCAACGTTGCCCAGCCTGTGAATTTATAAACAAAACTTCAAAACCAAACTGAATGGATATTTGTTAAAGAAAAAGGGAAAAGGGTGCACATGGACAGCGGGAGTCAAGAGAAGCCACGGGAGCCACAAGGCAGGAGCCCTGTGGGAGTGACAGCAGCCTCAGGGGGCAGGGAAGCCACGTGAGAACTGTGGGGAGGACAGAAAGCTAAGGGGGGGGGCATAGTGGGGCAGAAGTGGAGCCCAATCGTTTGGGTTCTGGCCACTTGGACGTTGGGCACCAGGATGTAGGCATAATTAAGGAACTCCACAAGAACCCAGAATAAAGGATAACAACTGTATATTTGAGGAACACTAACAATAAGAAAACAGCTGTGATCCTTTACTCTGTCAGCGCTGGAAGCTGCATGCAAAAACTCAGACCAACATCCAAGAGAGAGTACAAGCTTCTCCTCCACACTTATAATTCCACACATAGTACCTCAGACCACATCCTAATGGACTCATATCCAAAAGGCTATTTGTTTAATGAATTCTCACAACAAAACCAAAAAATAAAATAAAATAAAATGTTTTGTGTTACTCCAATATCTTTGATATACATATAAATTCTTTGATTAAATTAATTGACTTGGAATTTTTTCACAAAAAATCCCCATGTACAAATAATAATTTTAAGATTTTCATCAATGTTGTGATACATACAAATTGATAAATACACCTACATAAACATTTGTCAAATAAGTTTATGTTACTTTTCCATTTTTATAATTGAAATTTCAGAGGAAACTATCCCACATCATTAACATTAATTGTGTAGGTAAGCTTACTTAATACATTTCTTTTACAAAGTTATTCATGTAGTGTGCTAAACAAGATCTTAACAATAAATATTAACTAAAAATTGTGAGTTCAATATTTAAAAACTATTGCTACATGCCTGTGCTTTCCCCTCTTAAAAGAAAGTAGACAAAACAGCTCTCTCCCCAAGTTTCTTATCTTGGTCAATTTAAGACCATAAAGACAGAAGACTAAAAAGAAAAAGTCTCCAGGACTGCTAATGGGTTTTGCTTGAGTTTCAAATACACCTTCCTGTGCATCCATTTGAAATATAGATATCTTGTTAATAAGCAAGAGTTTTCTAAATTTTGTCAGCTCAAATATATATAAGAGATATCAAGTAAAATGAAAGAGAAAAAATTTTATGAACACAAAGCTTATTTTAGTAAGGAAAATAAAAGCTTAATTTTAGATGACAGGGTATTTGATTTGTAGATTTTAAGGTAAAAGATAGTTCATAAGTAAAAAGAGACATGGAAAAACTGAAAGTTAATGTGTATCATAAAAATGATTTGTAAAGCGAAATTTGGAATGGATATTGAGACAATGAGATGATTCAGTGGGCAAAGACATCCAAGGACCCAAGTTTGGTCCACAGAACTCCTATGCTAAGTGAAACAGACTTCCACAAGTTATGCTCTGAACTTCCACGTGTATGCTCTGGTACACATATCCCCAACACACACACACACACACACACACACACACACACACACACACACTAAACACACATACATCCATAGACACAATTAAGTAAATATGAAAGTATTGTTGATTTATAAAAACTTCCTAAAGGGCAAGGATTTTATGTTTTATGAATGTGTATGTTTTCTAATTAAGAAACTAGATCTGAGAAGAATAAACATTGTTTAAAATTATTTGCAAGATGTATTTTAATGTCGTACAACTAAACTCTATTCATTCTCCCATGCTGTTGTGACTGACAGTCTGGGTGGCTCAATTGCCACAGCAACTCCAGTGTCATCTGTGGGACATGACATATGTCATTATGCCAGATGGGAGCACATATCCTATCGGACTAGGCTTCCTGGAGGTCAATGATAGACGGGCCCTGTGTTAGCCATCACTGATGGCATAGACGTGGTTTCTTGAGTAGCTGGCTATGCAGGATATGGGCTTTGCACAATCTCTTTTATAATAATGGATAGTCTTATATATACAAGACAAGGATTATCTCTTCAGGAACAGCTCTGGGATAGGGAAGCACAGTATGGGAATGTATAAGACCTACAGCAGAACCTTGTGTTATACACCGGGGTGTATGATGAGCAAGGGAATATGTGGGATAGGTAATGTGATGGACAAAGACTGTTATTGTTATACTTTGAAATTTTATGAATAGGCTTGTTAGATCCCAACACCCATGGTGTCTGCTGCATAAGAAGGTACTAACAAGTTTATTTTCATACAGGTTCAGAAAATCTGAATTAGGCATATTTGGTCACTAGATGAGATGAAGAAGGGTTAGAAAGGAGGAAGGGACATCATAGCGATAATGAGACAGAAACTTTCTATTCGTAAGATGAAACCATCTTGGTCGGAGGTTTACATTCCACAAGGACAAGATTTCCTCTCTAACGGATGCTTTTATGGTCTAACACCTGTTCCTGAGAATATACTTTTCTTAAATATTGCTGATGTGACTAAAAGAAGCTTTCATACTGATGCAACACAATGATACATGACCTTCTATTGTTCTTTGTTTGGAATACTATATAGGGGATGAAAACGATGATTCTAGCAAAATCGGCAGGCAGATCTCCAACCACTCTCTGTGTGTTGTATCCTGTCTGGTCATTCATCCGAACGTGTACCTTCCTGTTTACTAAGACCCTTGCTTCTCCCACGGTCTGAGTGGCTCCCCTGAGCGGGTCCGTGGCACTCAATAACCACAGGTAGAGGCGCAAATCAATGAGGATCTGCAGGCTAAAAGGAAAATCAATATGCTGGCCATTGCTCCCAGGTCACTAGATCACCAAGAGAGCAGCGGAGAGGGCACCTCTAGGAGTGTCTTATCCCTCTAGCAAATCAGCTGTCTTCCTGATCATAGACGACAAGGAGAGAGATGTAAAGACTGGACTCTAACCAGTGCACACTGCACATAATGGTGACCACAACAGAAGAAAATTTTCAGTGTTTCCAAGGAAGTCATGGTCAACAAGCCCCTGACCCTTCCCAACACATGACACAACTGGTAAAGAGATACCAAGAGCCAGCAAAAGAGGGCTGAGGGGAAGCAGATTTTACCTCCCAGCTTTCTGAATACAGCACTGTTTAAATATTTAATTTCTGTTTTTTTTTGTTAATTCTTGGAGGAGCCATGGACTAATGTGTGGTTATGGTATAAACTTTTGGTTCTTTCTGATAACATGGCAATGTTAAAATCCCATCTGTGGCGCTAGAATGTCACACGAGTGTCTGTAATTTTCATCATTTCTCGTTCTCCTCTAGCTTCTGTGTCTGTTGTACTTATCTGTCCTCCCATTGCCCCTTTTCACTTACTTGTCTCCTTGAAGCCCAGCTCCTGCTTTCAGGTTGCTGCCCCAGAGAGAGGTGAGAGGAGGTCATGGCCCTTTCTCGAGGCTGCCAGGCTGCTGACCATCAGTGAGGCTCAGATAGGGCTCTATGAGGGCAGAGCTGCTGATTTCCCCCTAGAGGGATTGAGGCACCTCCCCTTTCCTTCCTGTTGAGAAGGATTTGCTCATTTCTTGCTTATATTTGCACTTGTGTCATGAGAATCATGGTCCCTTGTGTAAATTCTTGTATTTAAAAACTTAAAATGGTCTGAGGAAGAAACTAAGGACAGATTTATTGGACTTTAGAGAAAACCAAAAACAAGAATCCTGGATGTCAGTCTTAGAAGCTGCCAAGAGGAGGTGGTGGGTAAGAGGAAATGAGTCATATGTTCAGAATCAGAGCTTTTAAAATAGAAAGCAGGCAGGCTCAGCAATGGTGTTAACTGTCATGTCACACTATGTGCCCCTATAGGGGCCAGGTTCTGCCACCCATTCATGGTAAGCAAATTAAAGGAGTCAAGTTAATAGCAAAAAGCAGAAAGGGGTTTTATTCAATATGGGCACATAGGGAAGAAGCATAAAGATATTCAGAGATGTCTCACCCTATCTTTATTGTACTTACAGAAAGAAGGAAGAGATGCATAAGTAAGCAGTGTGGTCAAGGTTTGGTCCAGTGCCTATCATTGTCTCAAGCCTGGTTTTTTCTATAAGGTCACCTGCAAGCAAGTCACTGGGCATTGTACTGAAGGACTGTCTTAATCAGACAAGTTAACCTGTTAAGATCTACCCTAGGAATTGTCAACAGCCTTCTGATGGCAGCCCACATAAAAGAACATGAGAGAAGAAAAGTTTTGCCTTCTGGTGCCTGCCTTCATTCTTTCTGGAGATTTGTCTCTTCCTTTGCTGTCACTGTGGCATTCCTTTGCTGATATTAGAACAAGCTTCTTCAGGATTCTAACATAAACCTATTGCCAATAGACCTCAAGGCCCCTAGCACTATACTGGATTTCTTGAGAAATTCATCTTTACGGACTAGTACATTTACTCAGCCTTCTGGTCTGAGACAGTCATTGTTGGACTAATCAGACTGTATCACGTGAACCACCATTTAATATGTATTCATTCTATTGGTTCTGGTTCTTTACAGAACCCTGGCTAAATATAACACTTGACAATTTATACATCTTTCTCTGGAGGACAGCCTCTGCTTCTGCCTGCAAGCACCTTCTCAGGAGCGCACCATGCCAGAAACAGACACATTTGTGTTTTCCCATCGTGTCAGAATTTATTAATAACAAAAATTCATAAGGTTCTCCAGTTTTAGGGCTATAATTTGCCAGATAATCCCAACAATTTTGGTGATCTGATAGTGGCAAATGCAGGTTCTTTTATCTCAATTTTAATTACTAAATATTAACTCTCATATCACACGTCTCACAGTACATAAACAGTACTTTTTATGCAGTTTACACAATGAAGTTGTGTTAAATAGGTTACAGCAGAGTTCAAGAGGTTGGAGAAATTGACTGAGAGAAATACAAGCAGAGTCTGTATTGATTAGATAGGGAACCTATAACTAACTAGCCATGGCGAGTTACAGTTCAGGGTCAGGGGAAGTCCAGCTGCAAGGGAAAGCTGCAGGAGATGCTGTGCTCAGGCCCATCAGGTGAGCATGTGATTGGGCCTCATCAACAGCAGGGGACCAAGTGAAGCTCAGTCTCCAGGAACAGTCAGAAATTCTGTTCCTGTTGTCTAATGCAGACAGCAGTTGTTGGATGATAGGTGGGTTTTGAGGCTACTGTGATAGTGCTGGGTTCCTGCTGTTTTATGGTGAAGGAGGTTTGCCCTCTCCTTTGTTTGGCAAGTTCTTGGCCTGGTGTCTTCAATGCATATTTAATACAAACATGTGCCCACGTTACAGTAAAGAATGGCATCTACCTATGGGTAAATACATGTCAGTGTTTTCTCATTTAAGAGTTAGTCCGATGGGGCTAATTAATCACCTGGTCAAGAAACCATTTCCCCTCCCAGGAAAGTGGAGCTGCCTTAAGCCATGCTAAAGAGATAGAAAAAAATAATTTAATTATCCATTTAGTGATATCATGTCCTTTTCCTTCTCAGAATTCCAGGCCCTGGTGCAGGAGCCTAGAGTCAAGGCCATGCAGTTTCGTAAGTTTGTTCCTTTACTGAGTTACTCAGAAAAGTGTAACTCAGCTTCTTTTCCTTAGCTTCTTTCTGTCTTTTTAGTGAGCATGCTTTCTCTTATGCTTTTGACTTCCCTCATCTTCTATAGCTCTTTTCCTGCCATGTTGCTGCTTATCCACCATGTGGCTGACCTCTGTGCAGCATACTCTAAGGCATGGTTTTTTCTCTCTATGCTCCAAGATTTACAGCTTGTCTGCCCTGAGCTTTTTCTTTTCAATTCAAATAAAGTTGTCTTTGAGCTTCCTTTTGATCCATGTTTAAATTATTTTATTAATGAGATAAAAAAAAAACCCAACAGGGTACCCCAACTTCAGTGTTAATATCTACGGTTTCACCTCACCCTGGTTAGTCTATAGGGTGTCCTTCATCCCACTCCTAGAAACAGTCCCTTCCCAATCTGTGCAGTGTGGATGGTGCTCATTAGATAAAAAAATGAAGAAATGACCCTCATACAAATGGTGGAAGAGGTTCATTGTAGTATGTGGTAGAAAACAGACAGAGGCTTCTGGCTGAGTCCAGACTAAGCTGGACTATGAGGGTTGGCAAGAAAGGAAGAGAAGGAAGAGAGAGCAAAAAAGTACCTGTGAACCTAGAGAAAAAGAAGCAAAAACTTTGTGTCCCAAATGGCTTAGATTATACAGGGAAGAGAAGCTGAGGGAAGGAAAGAAGAAGCTGGGTTGGAAAGATTCAGGGTAGGGGGTAAGGTTGAAAAGTGCTGAGAAGAGCCAGAACTCAGAAACAGTTGTGATGCAGGATACTGGGGGAACCTGGCAGCATATCTGCTTTGATAGGTTAAAAAGGCTCCCCAGTTAGCAGTTTGTCCAGAGTTTGAGACCTTATACTAGTCACAAGGTGTTGTTTACTTGTCCTCCCAGTAGTGCAAGCACCTTCTATTATTATTATTATTATTATTATTATTATTATTATTATTATTATTAAAATGGAGTAGAAAGTTGCTTGTAAAATGAACTCTTTCAGAACAAGGCACAGTATGAAAACCCCATGCTATAATTGTTTTATTTCTATATATTTATATGCTTTTTTCTATTTACTCTTCCCAGATAATTCCAGTTAACCAGTGAACCTTGAGTAAATAAAGGAGAAAATACCTCATGATCTTTCCCTTTCTGAATGATTTATCTGTTTACTTCCTTTCAAGTCTTGCATTAGTGTTTCTGTGCTTTAATAGTTACATGCTGTGATATAATATGAGCTAGGATCTGTCTTACACACCCAAGATTTCAGAGGGTGAGACAACACTCTCTGCTATGATGCAAAACAAACCAAAAACCCAACTAAACTAACAACAAAACAAATGTTCTTACCTCAAAGGGAATACGATAAGTTATCGTGTAACTAAACATGAGTGACAACAGCCCAGGCATGATTCAGCTTGATTGAAGTGTTATGTTCCAATATTGTAGCAGTTCAATTAAGCTTTCATAGTTATAGAATGATGAAAATCATGAATCACCTCACTTTTCCACACATTGGCAGAAACATGAGGGAGGCAGTGACCACCAAAGTGAAGAAATCTCAGCACTGGGCCTCAGATCCTGTCTGATGACATTTTTTTAACCTTTGTATTGGTAGAAGCTAGGGGTTTGCTTGTGATTTCTGAAATACTTATCTCATAGTTGTAGGTTTGTTAGGTCAAATACAGAAGTGGACACAAATGACTATTTAGGGGGCAGGATAGCACGAAATAACTTGACATACAGAATTCCCACTCTCCAAAGTAAATAAATGGAGCTCTAATCATTCAGCCTTGGAGGAAACTTAATGTAGGTGTAGCCTCCTCCACCAAGCCTTCCTCTGGAAACTTCAGCTAATATTTCCTCTTATCTTTTAAGGCACCCTTACCCTTCTACTGAACAGAGAAGTTCAGTTTCGTTTCTCAGCCAAGGCCCATTTCTTGGAAATGTTCATTTTTAACCACAAGCAAAAGTAGTTTTGTCAGTCAGCTGGATGTCTGTTGATTAACTTATTTTGGGTTTTCTTGTAAGCCTTTTTTTTTTTTTTAAAAAAAATGATTTCCTGTTTTTTTTTTTGTTTTGTTTTGCTATTGATCCCCAAATTTGTACTTCATTTGAAACTTTGAAGAAGATTTGGTAGCACAGTCCCTTTTTTTCTGTTATATTTGGAGTATTGTGGAAGCTTGCCCAATCCTAACACTATTGTTTGTGGAGGCTGGCCTGTTATGTCTAGTAGAGCCAGCATGAAAGGTAAAAGTGTTTTACTCCATCTATCCCAGGGTGGGCTGGGTCCCAAAGACCACTTCAGACAACAGCTGTGAAAATAATCAGAGCAAATGCTGGTCAGAAGCAAGTAGGCGTCTCCTCTGCTGACAGCCAAGTACCTGCCTTATGTTAATCCCACTGGTTGAGAATAAAACTACTACCACAATTTAAATCCAGATTGAAACCAAAGTTAGTACAATACTGGCCAGGTCAATGAGCTCTGGGCCAGGTCTATACCTAGTTCTTTAGGAAATGTCCCCAAATCAAGTTTTTCAGTGGCTTAAGTGTTTCTCATAAGGTCCAATCAGGAACAAACATACATCCTGATGCACCTCTAGCCTATATTCCAATTAGGAGCAAGTATACATCCTGACATATCTCCTGCCTGCTAACCTACACCCACATCTGGTCCTACAGTTAAAATGGGTCAAATAAGCTTGTTTAGGGGAGTGACCTGTGACTTGATATCTTGCATAAACAATAGCCTCCAACATATCAGGAGCTATCAGTCCTCGCTCAAGGGGCTTGCAGACCAGAGGCTGTTTTGTTTCAAGAATCTCTATGGCATAGTAATTAAAGCATAAAATATACCTTTGACTCTTGTACTTACTCCCTGTTAACCTACATACTTTGCATAAAATGGTGGTTATTTGTCCTATAGACATATATCTGAATTCATCTCCTAAAGTAAGTGTGTTTTTCCACTCAACATCTTGCCTTTTGGGACCCTTATTTCTGTCAGTTCAGGATATGCAACATCTAAGCATCAGTATTATGTTATGTACTGAAATACTAGTTATACACAATGAATCAATGACCATTTTCAGAGTAAACACATTTATGTAAGTAAATAATAGGGTCAAATGTCTTCTTTTTCAGGATTTATTTTATTATCTTATGTATATGCGCATTTTCCCTGCATGTATATATGTGTACCACATGGCTGCCCAGGACTTACAGAGGTCAGAAGAGAGCATCTAATCCATTAGGAATCAAGTCACAGATGGTCCTGTGCCACCACGTGGGCACTGAAACTGGGTCTCTGCAAGAGCAATAAGAATTCTTTCTTTTCAATATTTTTTATTCATGCTTTGTGAATTTCATATCATGCACCCCAATCCCATCCATTTCCCAGTCCCTCTGTACCCACTCTTTGACCTTGTAGTGTATCCCCTAAAGAAACTTAAAAAGAAATAGTAAGAATAAAATAAAAATAAGAAAAAGTTAAAAACACAAATAAGAATATTGCTGGGAGACTAACTCCTAATTCCTCTTGGGTCTGATGACCTGGGACAAACGTATGACATCTTAGCGAAATGAAGAAATTCTGACCACCTGTTTCAATCAAGTAACACGGGATGCTTGGACAATTTTTATTTATACAATTTCAATGGTTTGCATGAACAGTTTTACAACTAAATTGTTATCCTGAGTTTATATAAATGGTTGCAATAATTTCCAGTTTGTTTCTTTACCTCATTCGACTTCTGTCCCCCAGCTTCCCCACAGGTAGCTATTACCCGGTTGATTTATAACTCTAATGTTAAAAGCATATGCAGCATTGCAAGCAGCAGAAGGAATTTTTCTAACAGGGCACACCTACAGTAAGAACTGTTTGCCCATCTGGCAGCATTTGCAGTTACAGTGTCATGCAAAGAAAACAAAGCTTTGCCTCTAAGGGTTAATGCTTAGCTCTTGTGAAATCTAAATTCTAACAATCAACCCATCAGCCAAGGCTAAAACAATTCAGTCTTCATTCTTTACAATTCTATCCTTGTGGAGGAATATCAGGCTTCCTCCTATCATCTTGTAAACTTCATAACGTAAAAGCTTACTTTTAATAATTAACACATTATTTCTTGTTCTCAAGTACCTACAGTATTGGCCCAGCTATAGAAATGAGAGATTGTGTGTTTCCAGGTTTCTGCTTTATTCCCTACTTTTAGACTGTTCCTGATAACCCTTGACATCATCTACTATTAGCATTTCTCTTTGACTCTTGTGGTTAAATTTATTATCTCCAAAACAGTTATGAAAATTTGTAATGTCATGAACTTCTGTGATTCTTTCAGGCTAGTCACAGGGTGCATTGGAAAGACAACGTTCTGTTCTTGAAGAGCCTGAGTCAGGTCCACTGTATATTGCTAACAATATCCTCTCTGGCTCACCCAGAGTAGTCACCAGAGGGAAGTTTTCCATATGTAAAAGCCACTTTATCCACAGTTCTAAGAAAGTGAAACAAGAGGTAGCCAGCAATACTTTATATCAGAGAAGCAAAAAGAGCGGGTGGCTCATTGGTTCCTGGGATCATACCCAGAATTATGCTGAATACTATCCATCAGCCTTGCCACAAATTGGTTAAATTCTCCATGAACACAATGGAAATTTATATGTGCTATTCTCAGGTCCCCCAAAGATGTCACATGGATGCTTGGAGAATATTAATTTAAAAATATCAAAAAATGAAGAAACAGAAAAGCAAGCAAACAAAAGAACCCACTTTACTTCTCTGTCTTTCCTACTTCTCCATCTCCTCTTCATTCATCTTAGTGACACTGGGTGATGTTATTTTTTTGAGATTATATGTTCTTTATTTTCATATAAATCATTAACTCTTGCCTGGACATTTGAAACCATAGGATGGAAAACATTTTTAATGTTTTTCAGAGTTGAAAGACATTTAGATTTTGTAATCTTTGGCACTGAGAGTACCATTTCACATAAGTACATGGCTCAAAAGGGCAATAAGAGGGGAGGAGATGGAAATTTTTAAATATAAAAAAATAAACCAAAAAAAGATAGTGAAATGAATTTTGATTTGGAATTAGGACAGAATTTCCTAAATAGCTCTAAATATTCTTTTGCCCTTTTGGGTGATGTTATTTATCATGCACTATACCCTTTAGTCTAAACAGGTTTTACTTGCAAGTATTGTCCATTGTTTAATTAATGTGCTGTTAGTCAGGCTCAAGGCCTCTGGCATCTTGTGTACCACAAATACTGGATCCTCATCGAATATCTCCTCTTAGATGTCCTGCTGTTTCTCCAAGTCATGGAGAACCTGTGGCTGTTCTACAGGGCCAGTCCCTATACACACTCTAGCAGGTGATAGATGGGATAGATGTTGGAGAGGGCTAACTCAAAGTCCCTAATGTGTGCCTGGGTGGTAGTTGAGTTGGTCAGTCTTGGCCATTGGGACCACTCCTTTCAGTGAGGTGAAGGATGGAGCCAGACTGCCCATGCTCATAGTGCAGGGTGGGGCCAGATTTCCCAAGTGCAGGGGCCATCTGGGTCCTCTATCCAAGGGTCAGTAAGGTGTTATCTCTCTGGTGATCTGATGATGGGTTGGTGGCAATTGGGGGTATAGCTCACCCAGAGCCAGTGAGGGGCAGGCTTGCATGGTTCTTGTACTTCAACACATGATTCAACATATGTTTCAACTCATGGTTTGCATGGGCTGCCGTGGTAACAGACATCAACACAGACCCCAGTTGCAGCAGGACCAGGGGCCCAGAAATGGCCATCAGCAGCAGCTTGGACCCTGATATCATCATTTCCCTGGGGGATAGCACAGGCCTCCTTTATTGGCATGGGCCAAGCAAAAGTGTGGTCCCTGGACTGCAACATGGCCCCAGGTGACAGCCCAGATTCTGGGCAATCACACAACCTTTGTTAGTAACAGGCACCATGTATAACAACAAAGACCCTGGCCGTGAGAAGGCCATGGACCTAGACACGACACTAAGCTGCAGCTCAGGCCCAGAATTCATTATGTTCCCGGTGGTAGCACAGGATACTCAGATCTGTATGGCTCCCTTGACCGCATGACTCTCAAGCATGAGCAGGGTTTCAGGTGTTGACCCAGACATTGGGTATCTACACAGAATTTGGTGTCAAAAGGAACCATGGACATCGACATAGATCCTTGTTGCCATAGGCCCATTGATTCAGATATGGCCATGGGCTGCAGATCAGGCCTCAACGTGTCCATGGCTCCAGGAGACAAGCAGGCCACACACATCAGCGTGTTCCACACTGCGTTTGCATCTTCAAACCTGCCTCTCTCCATAGGACATGAACCAATATCACCATATATTTGCTCATCAAAATGGTGCCTGTCTGTTCAGTGCTTTGTGATGCCAGACAGGCCTGGGTGGATTAAGGCTAGTGGCTCCAGGCAGACTTGTGGATGTCTATCCCTGATCTAATCCTAATGGTACCAATCAGGTTATGGATTCTTCTACTTTCCCAGGGGAAGGCTGCCCCAGAAAGACTTGTGGGAATCAATCTCTGGCTCAGTGTTGCCTAGTGGCCCATAGATTCTTCAACAAGCATTCTTAACCAGTGAACCAACTCTATAGCCCCTAAAAGAGCATTACTACAGGAGTTGAAGAAGCTGCATCATTTAATAATTAATAGAATAATTTCTTATTCTACTGAGGTCATCTTTCTAAGACCAATTCAGTTTGACCCTCTATATAAATAATTCCTTAAAATTCAGTCACTCATACTCCATATTATGACCCTTCGAACAACTTCTTTACTTTTCAACATTCTTGTATCCTCTTATATTGCATTGTCAGTTGCCACTGGCTTGTTAACATTTTGGTAAAACATAGAGACATAGAGAGAGAGAGAGAGAGAGAGAGAGAGAGAGAGAGAGAGAGAGAGAGACAGAGAGAGACAGAGACAGAGACAGATGGAGAGAGAGATGTAGAAGTTAGAAATAGAGATATATAGATAGATTTATCTATGCATATCTCTCTGTGTATGCATGTATATGTTGTATGTATGTATATATTCCTAATATGACCTGATCAGTTTTGTAATGTTATTCAGAGATGACAACTTGGTTTGGGGTAACTTGCTCAGTTAGTGTTACCCAAGACATTATACTCATACTATTATTTGAAGCTATTGTGAAAGATGTAGTTTTCCTAATTTCATTCTCAGTCCTTTTGTCATTGGTACAAGAAAGGGTAATGATTGTTGCATGGTAATTTTGTATCCAGCAACTTTACTTAGAGTATTTATCATTTGTAGGAGTTTCATAGAGGAATTTTAGGACCACTTACATATACTATCATATTATCTGCAAATAAAGAATACTTTGACTTGTTTCCTATTTTTATCCCTTGATCTCCTTCAGTTGTCTTATTGATCTAGATAAACTATAGATAAGATATTGAGTAAGTATGGAGAGACTGGACAACTTTGTCTTATTCCTGATTTTAGTGGAATTGCTTTGATTTTCTGTTTCAATTGATGTTGGCTATGGGTTTGCTATAAACTGCATTTATTATGTTAAGGTAAGTCCCTTTTACCCTTAATCTCACCAGCATTTTTATCATGAATGGGGTTTTGGATTTTGTCAAAGGCTTTTTCTGTGTCTTATGAATTGATCATATGTTTATTGCCTTTAGATGGCTTATGTGGTGAACTAGTTTTCTAATTTTTGTATATTGAACCATCCCTACATCTCTGAGATGAATCCTATGTGGTCATGGTAGATGATCTTTTTGATGTGTTCTTATATTTCATTTGCATTGTGTACTTTTACATTCATGTTCAGAAAGAAAATTAGTCTATAATACTTTTTTGTTGGGTCTTTATTGTGGATGGGGTGTCAGGGTATAACTGTGGCCTCATAAAATGAATTGAGCAATGTTCATTCTGTTTAATTTTGTGAAATAAATTGAGGAGTATTGGCATAAACTTTTAGTTTAAGTCTGTTGTTAGAATTTTGCACTAAAACTATCTGACCCTGGGCTTTTTATTTTATTTTATTTGGTTGGGAGACTTTGGGGGGGGGGGTCAAGGCAGGGTTTCTCTGTAGCTTTGGAGCCTGCCCTGGAACTAGCTCTTGTAGCCCAGGCTGGCATCAAACTCACAGAGATTGGCCTGCCTTTGCCTCCCATGTGCTGGGATTAAAGGCGTGCACCACCACCACCCGGCTGGTTGGAAGACTTTTACTGAATGTTCTATTTTATTTTAGGGTATGGATGTTTAAACTCTTTATCTGATCTTGATTTAACTTTGCTAAATTTTATGTATTGAAAAAATTATCCATTTATTTTAGAATTTCCAATTTTGTGTAGTTTCTAAAATATGACCTTTGATTCTCTTGATTTCCTCAGTGCCTGTGATTACTTTCCCACTTTCATTTCTGATTTTATTAATTTGAATATTTACTTTCTATCTTTTAGTTAATTTGAACAAAGTTTTGTCAGTCTTATTTTCTCAAAAACCAATTCAATCAATTCTTTGTTTCATTGCTTCTTTGCACCTTTAAATTTTATTTTATTTTTTTTTTATTTTGGTCCTGAGTTTGATATTTCTAGGCATTTACTCCTTTTGAATGTGATTACTTTTTTTTTCCTCTGGAGGTTTCAGGTGTATAGTGGTATTTCATTTGTATTTCAATAAATAAAGCTTGCCTGAAGTTCAGAGAGTAAAACAATCACATTGATGAGCCTTAGAGACCAGGCAGTGGTGACACACACCTTTAATCCCAGTAGCCACACTAGTTTGTCATAGAAACTGGGCAGTAATGGTACATGCCTTTAAACCCAGCAATAGAGAGGAATAAATGGCAGGAGAAGGTTTCAGACTCAGTCTCATTCTGAGATTCCTGGAGGCAGAATCACCATTTTCCAACTGAAGTAGAGGTAAGAGACAGTGGCTGACTGCTTTGCTTTTCTGGTCTTTAGGTTGAACTCCAATATCTGTCCTGGATTTCTATTAATTATAATAGACAGGTGTGCTGTAATTTTTCTAGAATGAGACATTGCCAGTTTTGTTTGTTTGTGTGATTGTTTGAGATGTAGGTATTTAGTGCTGTAAACTTGCCTTTTTAAACAATCTTTACTGTGTCCAGTAAGCTTGGGTATGCTGTGTATTAATTTTAATTAAGTTCTAAAAAGTCTTTAATATCTTAATTTTTGTTGTGACCCACTTTTTTTACTCAAAGAGAATTTTTTACTTTCTTTGAGTTTGGAAATTTTCTCTTGTTTCTATTGTTGTTGATATATAGCTTTAATATGTGATGGTTTGAAAGAATACAAGGAGTTAACTCAATATTCTTGAATCTAATGAGACTTGTTTTGTGTCTGAATATGCTGTCAGCAATGAGTTTCTGTAGGGTGAATTCTAATTGGCCTTAATAATAAAATCCCAGAGTCTGATTGCAAAGTAAATGCTGAAAGATCAAAGAGACAAAGGAGCAAGCCACAGCCACCTCTGACTTTGCCAACTGCTCAACCAAAAAAGAGAGAAGAGATATAATCTTTTGTGTTTGCATGAAATGTTCTGTAATATCTATTAGGTCCTTTTGATTTATAGCATCAATTAGCTACAGCATTACTCTGTTTAGTTATGGTCTGAATGAGCTGTTTATTGGTGGGATTGGGTATTGAAGTTTCCCAATGTCTATGTGTAAGTGTCAATATGTGACTTAAGCTATAGTAGTGTTTCTTTTATAAATTTGGGTTCCCTTGTGTTTGGGGCATAGATTTTAAGAATCATAATGTCTTCTTGGTGGATTTTTCATTTGATAAGTATGTACTGTCCTTTCCTATCTCTTCTAACTAATTTTAGTTTAAAGTCTGTTTTGTCAGATATTAAAATGGTTAAATCATCTTGTTTCTTAGATCCATTTTCTTGGAATAACCTTTTCCATCTTTTCACTCTTAGGCAATGTCTTTTCTTAATGTTAACATGCATTTCTTAAATGCAGCAGAAGGATGGATCCTGTTTTCATACCCATTTTGTAGTCTTATCTTTCTGTTGGGGAATTGAGACAGATGATGTTGAGAGATATTGATGATCAGTAGTTGCTGATTCCCATTATTTTGTTGTTGTTGTTGGTGGTGGTGGTGGTATGTATTTCAGAGAAACAGATGACATATATATATATATATATATATATATATATATATATATATATATATATATGAGAGAGAGAGAGAGAGAGAGAGAGAGAGAGAACACTCTCACTTCCCTCTTCAATTTTTTTGGTCTATCAATATTTGTTTCCTTTGTTATCTTGGATGAAGGTGATATATTTACTTTGTAGTTTTCCTTTTATTACTTTCAGTAAGGCTGGCTTTCTAGATAGGTATTACTTAAATTTTGTTTTATAATGTAATATCTTATTTTCTCCATCTACAGTGATTGAAAGTTTTGATGCACATTGTCTGGGTTTGCACATATTTTCTCTTTGAGTCTACAGGACCTCCCCACCTTTCTGTCTTTTATAGTCTCTGTTGAGAAGTCAACTGTAATTATAATAGGTCTGACTTTATATGTTACTTGGTACTTTTCTATTTCTCCTTTTAATAGTGTTTCTTTGTTCTGTACATTTAGTGTTTTGATGATTATGTGGCAAGGGGACTTCCTTTTTTGGTCCATTTTATTTAATGCTCTGTTTGCTTTTTGTATCTTGATAGGCATCTCCATCTTTAACACAGGGAAATTTTCTTCTAGGATTTTGTTGAAGATATTTTCTGTTTCTCTGGCCTGTGTTGTTTCTTCTTCTTACTCCTCTACCCTTTTTCTTCTCCTTCTCATTCTCCTTTTTCTCCTTCTTCTTCTCCAATCCCTCCTCTTCCTCCTACTCTGATGTGGGAGTCCCCTCTGTAGGCTGTGAATACCATTGGTGAATAAAGAAAATGCTCTGGCCTGTTGATAGGGCAGAACTTACATAAGCAGGAAAAACTAAACTGAATTCTGGGAGAAAAGAGGGGGAGACAGGGAGAAGCCTCTGCCAGAGACAGATGCCAGATGGAACCTTATCTAGTAAGCAACAGCCACATGGTGATACACAGATTAGTAGAGATGGGTTAGTTTAGGATATGAGATAGCCAGAAATATGCTGAAGCTATTAGCCAAACAATATTGAAAATAATATAGTTTCTGAGTGATTATTTTGGGTCTGAGCTGCTGAGTGGCTGGGAAATGAACTAGCAGCCTCCTTACTACACTCCTCCTCTCCCTCCTTCTATTTTTGTTAGATTTGGTCACTTCATAGTTTCCCAGATTTACTATATGTTTATGCCAGGAGACTTTTAGCTTTAGCATTTTCTTTGGCCAAGGAATCCATTTCTTTTATTGTATCTTCAACATCTAAAAGTCTCTCTTCCATCTCTTGTATTCTATTGGTCAAACTTGCCTCTGTGGTTCCTCTTTGAGAGCCTAAGTTTTCGTTTCCTTTTTCCTTCAATTTATATTTTCTTTATTGATTTTATAGCCATATTTAAGTCTTGAACAGTTTTATATGTATTTATTTATTCATTCACACTGTTTTTGCTTTTTTGTTTTTGTATGTGCATATGTGGGTATGTTTTCATAGATTTTTCTAAAGGATTTATTCGGTTTTTAAGAAACTGTCATATTCATAAAAGCTGTTTAAAGTCTTTTTCTTCTACTTCAGCTATGTTCAAATACTCAGGGCCTACTATGGTAGGGTTCCTTGACTTTAGTGAAAATATATCGTACTAGCTGTTATTGGTTATGATTTTATGCTGGCAGACATAAAATCAGTTGGGAAGATTACAATTATAGTTGTTGATAGTTTGTCCTCCTGGATATCCTCCTGGATATTGGAAGTAGACAAGATTGCCGGACAAAAAATGGGAACATGGGGATGGGGTGGGATGAGGAATGGGGAGATGGGGAGAGAAAAGTGTGAAGTGGAAAATGGGAAGAGCTTGGGGGAATAGGATGGTTGGGATATAGGAAGGGTGGATATGGGAACAAGGAATTATATATCTTAATTAAGGAAGCCATTCTAGGCTTGGCAGAGACTTGACTCTAGAGGGGTTCCCAGGTGTCCAGGAAGACGCCCCCAGCTAGTTTCTTGGGCAGCTGAGGAGAGGGTGCCAGAAATGTCCAGATCCTATTGCCATACTCATGAATATCTTGCATATCACCATAGAACCTTCACCTGGCATTGGATGGAGAAAATGACAGAGCCCCACATAGGAGCACTGGACTGAGCTCCCAAGGTCCTGATGAGGAGCAAAAGGAGGGAGATCATGAGCAAGGAAGTCAGGACCATGAGGAGTGCATTTACCCATTGAGACGGTGGGACAGATCTAACGGGAGACCACCAAGTCCAGTTGGAATGAGACTGATGGAACAGGGGACCAAACCGAACTCTCTGAATGTGGCTGACAGTGGAGGAGGACTGAGAAACCAAGGACAACGGCAATGAGCATGAACTCTACAGCATGGACAGGCTCACTGTGAGCCTTGTCAGTTTGGTTGCTCACCTTCCTGGACTTAGGGGGAGCTGGGAGGACCTTGGACTTAACATAGTGAAGGGAACCCTGATGGCTCTTTGTCTTGGAGAGGGGTGGAGTGGGGGTATAGGTGGAAGGGAGGGAAGGGAAGGGGGAGAAGGAGGGGAGGAGATGGAAATTTTTAATAAAAAAATGAGAAAAAAAGAAAAATAAATAAAATAAAAAAAGAGACATCAGTAAGTCTTTGTGACATAAGAATGTTTTTGGTAATTTAGAATGATATATCTCTATGCAGAGGCAGAGTTACAATTCAAATTCCATTCTTGGACATACATATACATATACATTTATATATACATGTATTACATACATACATACATATACATATACATATATATATATATATATATATATATATATCCTTTTAAATCTCTTACATTATACATATTCAGTTACCAGACCAAATTTTTTTCACATTGAAAGCTCTGTCCTAGAGCCCCACATTGGAGCACCAGACTGAGCTCCCAAGGTTCTGATGAGGAGCAAAAGGAGAGAGATCATGAGCAAGGAAGTCAGGACCGTGAGGGGTGCGTTCACCAATTGAGACCATGGGAAAGAACTAACGGGAGACCACCAAGTCCAGTTGGAATGGGACTGATGGAACAGGCAACCAAACCGGACTCTCTGAATGTGGCTGACAGTGGAGGAGGACTGAGAAACCAAGGACAACGGCAATGAGCATGAACTCTACAGCATGGATGAGCTCACTGTGAGCCTTGTCAGTTTGGTTGCTCACCTTCCTGGACTTAGGGGGAGCTGGGAGGACCTTGGACTTAACATAGTGAAGGGAACCCTGATGGCTCTTTGTCTTGGAGAGGGGTGGAGTGGGGGTATAGGTGGAAGGGAGGGAAGGGAAGAGGGAGGAGGAGGGGAGGAGATGGAAATCTTTAATAAAAAAATGAGGAAAAAATTTAAAAAAGAAAGCTCTGTCCTATACAGAAAGGGAAATAGCTGCTAGAAGAGCCCACACTGAATGCAATTATAACTACCAAGAGACAATTTAGAAATTTTGTGAATGAATTGATTTGTACTATTCCTCCCTCCCTCTCTTCATCTCTCCCTCCCCTCCCCTTTCCTCTCTCGTCACTCCTACATTTCCTAGGCTGACTTACAACAATCCTTGTGTCTTAGCATCTCATACATTTTTTATTTTGGTTTGTTTTATGGGAATGAGCCACCACACTTACTATATATATATATATATATATATATATATATATATATATTCTAACAAAGTAACTGAATTTTCGTACTTACTACATTTTTGTTGCTTCTCAATCCCTTTGTCTTCTTGCTCCCATTACCCCATTCTCCCTTTTTACCTGTATTATTTCTCTTCCAGTTTGTTCTACTGTGGTCCTCAATCACCTGACTAAAAGCCTCTGGTTTTTTGTTCTTTTTATTTCATTTATTTGCTATTTATTGAACATGTGTGTATGTTGGTGTGTGCTGTCTCATGGGCCTAGTTCTAGCTTCCCTACCGTTACAACAACCCTGTTGTTTGCTATGTCTGCTGCTTTAAGCCCATTTCTTCTGCCATTGGTGTCTATTAGAGGAAAATGAACTTATAAGTAAACTCCTTATTTTTAGTAATTACTATGGCTTTAAAGTACTTGTTTAAAAATATTATCACATCAAATATATATTAACGATACACAAGTGTCTTGTATACTATTTTATGAAATATAATTGACATAAAGATAAAATCATAAAGGGATTTTAAGAATTAAGAAGATTTAGCCAAGCAGTTAAGTACAAATTTTCCTTATGATATAGTGAAACAAATTAAGATCAGTTCACAAAACCAAAGTATATTTTGTTTTAGTATTTTTTTCAGATTTATTTATTATGTATACAGCATTCCTTCCATGTATGCTTGCATGCCAGACAAGGGCACCAGATCTCATTATAGATGGCTGTGAGCCACCATGTGGTTGCTGGGAATTAAACTCAGGACCTCTGAAAGAGCAGTCAGTGCTCTTAACCTCTGAGCCATCTCTCCAGCCCCGTTTTAGTAATTTTTAAACAAATGTCTTTGCTATCAGAATTTTAAAGTATCTTTTTCCCACATTTTCTCACTTATTACCCAAGGAATTTTTCTTTTGAATATCTGCCTTTCACTTAGGATACAGTGAGGTAACAACCTTTAAAACCCGAAGATTTTGTTTTTTGTTTTAGCCCATTATTCTTATCTATGTTAGCCACATGGTTCAGTAACCTTTTCAGTGGGGCAGGTCACATCTTCCGTCTTCAGTGTCTGGACAGGACTGGGGAGAGAGCTCCTATTCTCAATGACCTGCTTCTACTTCCTGTCTGGTTGTCCTGCCTATACTTCCTGCCTGACTACTGGCCAATAAGTGTTTACTTACAACATAATTCACAGAATATAGACAATTGTCCTGCACCAAGCCCAGTGCTCTGCTGCAGGTCTCTGCTTCTTTCTTCATCAGTTTCTGGATGAGGGTTCTGTGGTGACATTTAAGACAGTGATATGAAATACCAACTTATACCAGTCAGAATGTCTAATATCAAAAACACCAGTGAATGTTTGTACTGGAGATGATGTGAAGTAAGGGGAATAATCCTCCATTGCTGTGGGAATGCAAACTTGTACAACCACTCTGGAAATCAAAACGGCAGTATTTCAGAAAATTAGGAATCAACCTAATTCAAGACCCAGCAATATCACTCTTGGGCATATATCCAAAGGAAGCTCAATTATACTACAAGGAGATTTGTTCAGTTGTGTTCATAGCAGCATTATCTGTAATAGCCAGAACCTGGAAACAACCTACATGCCCCTCAACTGAAGAATGTTTAAAGAAAATGTGATACATTTACACAATGGTGTACTACTCAGCAGTAAAAAAACAATGACATCTTGAAATTTGCATACAAATGAATGGAAGTAGAAAAAAACATCCTGAGTGAGGTAACTCAGACCCAGAAAGGTGAACATGGTATGTACTCACTCATAAGTGGATACTAGCTGTAAAGCATAAGCTAAGGAGCCTATAGTCCATGATCCTAAAGAAGCTAAATAACAAGGTGAACCCAAATAGAAACATATACAGATCCCCCTGGGAATGGGTAATAGACAAAATATCCTGACAAAATTGGGAGTATGGGGGTGGGATGAGAACAGAGGGTAGAATGGGAATAGGAATGGAGAAGGGTAGGGAGGAGGAGAACTTGAGGGAATAGGATAGTTGAGATGGGTGAAAGACAGAATCAGAGAGCAAGGAAAGATATTTTGATTATAGGGAGCCATCATGGGGCTATCAAAACCTGGCATTAGAGAAATTTCCAGGAATCCACAAGAGTGACCTCAACTAAAACCCTAAGCAATATTGGAGAGGGTGTCTGAACTGGTGTTGCCCAATAGTCATATTGATGAGTATCTTAAATCTCACCATAGAACCTTCACCTTTTATCCTTATCTAGTTTCTTGATGAAGTTTTTACTTTTTCATTCTGTGATCTCTTGAGTTAGGCCTCATGTGCTCTTTCTTTCTATACTATGAGACAAGAGATGGTAGTATTTTTTTGATGAACTTGAAATTTCATCTCAATAAGGCAATAATACCAATACACAGAGTGATTTCATGTTTCTGACATCAGTAAATGTATGTTTCTGACATGTCTAAAGATTTCCTTCACAGTACAGCTACTTTAATGAAAAAAACAAAGAAACAACTGTCACAAAATATCCACATCAAAGGGAATGAGATAACTTATTGTAGAACCAAATACAAGTGACCATGGCCAAGTAACACAATCACATCATTCTAAAAATTGTGTTTCCATAGTTTTATAAAGTTTCTGTAATAATATAAAGAAAATCCATAAATCAAGCATGTTGGTGGAAGATTTGAATATCCCAGCACAGTAGAAAAATTTCTGGTATGGGCCTCAGACGCCATATGATAACATTCTTAGTCTAAGTTTGCCGGTAGCTACTGGCCTGTTCAGTTTTCCCTAACAATCACATGCAGAGAGGTGAGCAGCATTTGGCTATTTATAGGTTATAATGTGATGCCAGAAGATGATTTGACCTTGGGATATCATCCCAACTATCTATAGCTGCTGAAATTCTAATCAGCCTTCTTCAAACTTCAGTTAACAAATACCTCTATGACTCAGGATATACTGCAGCATTGCAAAGAGACATTCAGTTTCATTTCTCAGTCAACTCCAATTCTCAGAAGTTCGTTTGCTTTCCTCTACCCACCCTTCTCTCTCTTTCTCTCTCTGTCTCTTTTTTAAAATCAAAATCATGAGTAAACTTGATTGTTCTCAGTCAGGAGTCAGGCATATATTTGTTGATTAATCATTATTTTTGTTCTAGGCATTTCTGCTTTGTTTATTCTTTTTATTCCCTTCTCACTTTCCAAATTTAAGGTTTATTGAAAAAATCATACCATAGTGTAATACATTAAAGCATATAAGTTTAACAGCATATTCTATTAGACATATACTATTGTCTAATGCATGCATAGCAATTTAAAAGCTTATGTGAGTCTGGAATGTTGTTATCTATAGAGGCTGCCATCTTTGTAATGTTATTAAGAAAAAATCTCTTGCCCTATAAATATAATCTAAAAAAAATTAGCAAACATATGTTTATATTATTGCATAAACAAGCTGCCGTTAATAAAATTTCTGTTTAGGAATATTATGTATAAACTACCATGGGAAGGCAAAAATACAGCAATAATTAAGCAAAAAAATGCTTAATGTCCAACATTTCCAAGTATTTAAGCAAAAAAATATGATCCTTAATTATCTTAAGGCTCCAGTGGTTAAAGATTATTTTCTCTATGCGATTAATCTATATTAGATTAGAATGTACTTTCAATAAAGTACTCTTTTTTCAGATAATTTTGTTCCTCTAGAAAACATGTTTTTCTGTTATTTGATTACATGTCTGTTAATAGTGTACCAAAAATATTTTTGAATACTAATGTTTCATGAAACACATTAATAAGCCCAAACATGTAACATCAAGTAGATTTTAAAAATTAAATAATATGTGAATTCAAAAGACAAAGTTGTATAATACTGAACTTTACCAAATCATGCTTATGACATAGTGAAACCAGTTATAATCCGAAACAAATTATGATCACCAGTCTATGTAGCCAGACTCTAAATTTGTTTTTTGTCTTATATCTTAAGCAAACCTCTGTCAGAGAACAACTTCAACAAAAATACTACTTACCAGGAAGGAGCGTGGGGAATTAGAAAAAATAATGTAGAGATGAGACACAAATGAGAGCAATAAAACATAAAACATAGTATAGTACTTGGGAGTCCAATGAATACTGAAATCACCCACGTTAATTTCCATTTGCTCAAAATACTCCCAACCCCAAAAGGTAGATGTAAGATTAAAAAAAAAACGCATTAACATGATATAAGGAAATGAACATACTAGTTGAAGGTTGCGGGCTACATTCTTAGTTAAACGTTTTGTGCTAAAACAAGACAGTATGCTTACAACCCTAGAACCAAAACATTTTATAGGCCAAAACCCTCCTTGGTGGAATCCATTGTTACCCTCCCTAAGGGAGCAGGAATTTAGCTGGACCTTTAGACTTTTGTTTGGGGTAGAAACAGATCTACTTCTCTACACCTGAAATACGTAGTCTGGATATTAGTTACACTTGTTGACAATAATCTTGAGAGAGCAGAACTCTCTGATTTAAATCTAGGGGGGCCTTTATTTGAGGTAGAAACAGAAAATAACCTTGAAAAAATAGAAGTAAGTTCCAACTCTCTGACCTTTGATCAGGGTGGACTGGCAACAACTTCAAGCAAGCTGAAACTCTCTGACCTTCTGACAAGGTGGAAATAGGCTCACATTATTTGGTCCTTCACAAATCTCATCGCTACTACAATTTTAAAATTCTATCTTTCAGCTTTACATAATTTTTAAAAATTAAATTGCTAATAATTTCTATTATTTGCTATTAGAGAAGTTTCTCTGAATGTGAAGGGTCCCAGAAACCACAGGGAAGAGACAATGTTCTCTCTGATTTTGCTTTACTAAAATGTGTTTCTTGAACATTTTAATCCCAATTCTGTTTAACTCTTGCACATATGCATTTCAATTAGTGCTTACTGAGGTACCAATATCAAAAAAATTATAATTTTCTCTTTATATATAAAAGAAAGGCAAGAAAGAATCCAAGGAGGAAGAAACAAACCTAGAATTCTAGCTGGAAAAATACTTTCAAGACGTTTGCTTCCATGTGATCACCACACCAACAGAAAAAGTTTTCAATATATATGGCCAGACTGTTTGATCAAACATGTCTATAAGATGAGCTCAAACAAAAATGCAAAGACGATATGGCAACAGATATAGTTACCAATATATGAAAATTGCAACAGAGATCTCATGTCCCTTTGATTTTTCTGAAATCTCTTCACCTCTAGTTACTTAGTTTTAATGTGTTCACCTTAACCAACAAGTTCTCTCCTATTTACATGATGGTTTTAATCTAAAGCTGAAATATTTGAAATGCCACAGAAACCTGGAGATTTGGATGTTTGTATTCAGTACAATTCAAGTGGGAAAAATTCTAGCATTTAGGTCATCCTGCCATTTCAAACCTGGTATGAATGTTTTGCATGATTTACTGTGTGCCTTTTTATGAGACACTTTATATGATATAATGCACATTAAGTGCTCATCTGTTGATAACACTAACATTGTCCCCTATACTTTTAAGTGACCTAAGACTGTAGGTAGAGATAGCTCATTTGTTTTCCAGCTGCCGAGACCAGAAATAATCACACAAAAAGTATATTAACTAAAAGAGTGCTTGGCCTATTAGCTTAGGCTGCTTAATTATCTCATATCTTAAATTAACTCAGTTCTATTAATCTGTGTATTGGCATGTGGCTGTGGTTTTTTTGTATGAATTCAGGGCATCGTCTCCTTCGGCAGCTGCATGGTTTGTCTCTGACTCTGCTTTCTTTTCTCTTCTATCTCTGCTTGGAATTCCTGCCTTTCTCTATTCTGTCTTGCCATAGGCCCGAAGCAGATTCTTTACTAACCAATGGTAATAAAACAAATTCACAGCATACAGAGGGGAATCCCACATCACCTCCCCATTCTGTCTAAATAAAAAGGAAGGTTTTAACTTTAACACAGCAATATTATGTACAACAAAACAGTTATCAAACAAGAATTATAGTTACAATATTTAGTCCATTTGCCTTTGCAAATTAAGGTAAATTACTCTATCATTATTCCTATCACTGTGAGTCTAAAGTTTACATTTAATCTATCTTTTGTAATTATAACTGTCTTTTGTTACTGGCATTAAAGACTTGAGAAGAATATAATATTACCTAAGTAAACGGAAGTGCATATAAGCAACTTTTAAAATTCTAGAATTGTCAGAGACATCTCACTACTTTGGACAGTCATCCAAAGTTCTTCTGTGATATTACAGCATCCATCTTCATCCTATAAATCCATAGTATTTGGCAGACTTTCCATGCAGCAGAAATTTCAAAAACGTTCCATTTATATTGGTGATTTGTCAGTCTCTTTTTTCTGTGACCTGCATAATGTCTGGCAGACTCTTTATGATGCTGGAACCCTGAAGGACTGTCTCACCTTTAGGCAAGTTTTAGCAGTTCCATTTCTTATTGGGACCTGTATGTCCAGTTCATACAGCATACTATTAAGCAGTCTAGGCCAGAGCAGTTTCTTTCTCAAATGGCTAGAGGGAAATCCCACAACACCAAACTATGTTTTGCTATTGCTGTTAACCTTTATGAAACTGTTACAGACAGAAGCAATGATTGTATTTACTATACTTAGCCAAGATTTCTGAATTACACATCAAAAGAGAAAGCAAATTTGTATCTATAAAGAACTTATATAATTTTGATCCTGATTAATAGAGGATTACTTATATGTTGTTTGTTTGTACTCTGAATATGTACTCTTACTAAAAGCCAAACTTAGAGAGTCAGGCTCTCTTCTTTCCAAAGAATTTGAATTTTCAAAAGCTGCAGCTTTGGATGTGTAATGTTTTGTCTTCTGGGCACATTCACATTGCCCTGGTACATATGGAAAGTTTCTTCTTAATAGCTCTAAAATAGCAATTACAGTTTTTTTTTCTCATCATAAATTCTCCACAACTGCAAGCTTGCTGACACCCTCTTGATAAACCACATCCTTTTCCTGTCTTTCTGTTCTCTTTCCCTTTTGATCTTCTAAAAAACAGTGAATAGTAACCATTCCACAGTTTGGGTGCCATGCAATCTTGAAACTTTCTGCACCAAACTCTCATTCCATTGCAACCTCCCTCAGATTATGAGAGTACAGGAGAATGCAGCCATGTTCTTCACTAGAATATAACACAAATTGCTTCTAGTATAATACTTTTTCTCTCTTGTTCTAAATATTTTTTCATAGGTTATATCTTGATTAAAGTTTCTTTTCCCTCTACTACCCCTCTATTCCTTCCTATCTCCCCTCCCATCCAGATCCAGTCCTGTTTTATCTCTTGTTAGAAAAAAAATAGTTTTCTAAGGGATAATAACCAAATAAAATATAATATAATATGATAAACAAAAACAACAAACACATTAAAACAAGAAAAAGCAAACAGAAGGAAAAGGACCCAAGAAAAGGCATGAGAAACATATAGAAATAGGTACCTACTCATTCACACACTCAGAAATCCCATAAAAAAAAACAAGAAAGGAAGCAAAAACATATTTACAGAAGGACATGTAGGATAAATAAACAGATAAAAATAAATATCTTTAACACAATTTTATGAGACAACAAACATCCAAAGATGTTCTTGAGTTCGTTTTTTGTTGGCCATCTACTGTTGGGCATACAGCCCACCCTTAAGAGTAGTTTGTTGCCCAAGGATACTCCCTTAGAGAATGCTAAATTTTTATTTTTAAGTGGTTGTCAATTGGAGATACCTTGTGGGTTGGGAATGGGGGCATGTGTTCACTTCTTCAATCAGCTCCAGGACCCTATCTGGTACAGAACCATGCTGTCCCTCTGCAGACTTCCTCAGTCTCTGTGCATTCCTATGCACTCTGATCTTGCTGATTTAGAAAGTTTTATTTCCTTGGAATTCTCCATCTCCTCTGAGTCTTACTCTTTTTTTTCACTTCTCTTCCACAGGGTTTTCTGAACCATGAGAGAAAGAACCTGGTGGAGACAATCAGTTTAGGACATGGTCTCTCACTCTGTATATGTTTGGCCATTGATCTCTGTATTTGTTCCTATTTGTTATAGGATGAAGCTTTCTCTGATGATGGCTTAGCAAGGCACTGATATATGAGTATAGCAGAATATCATCAGGACTACTTTCCTTCAGTATAAAGGTAGTATTTGGTTTGACCCTAGATTTTTGAACTACCTAATCTCAAGTTCTTGGCCATCGAAGTAGTATTGGATATGGGTTATAATTCGTGGAGTGGGCCTTAACTCAAACCAGATACTGGTTCTTTACTCCTGAAAGCTGTGGGCCACCTTTTCACTAGCATATCTTGTAGGCAAGATACTGCTTTATATTTGTATCTGGATTGGTGTTTACCTTTCTTCTTTATCCTTATGATAGCATGTATAATACCTTGTGGTATCAAGTACACTAGCCTGAAGGGGCAGAGGCTTTTGGAAGGCCCCAGCTTGTTCATAACTCATGGAGATAATCTTTTCAACAGAGCCTTACTGTCAGTTTGTGGAAAACAACGTAAGTACAGTGGAAGTAAGACAAACTCACTTCAAATTTATAGCTGCTTTGTCGAGTTATAGGTGTAGAGCATTTAAATCTAGTAAGATATATGGGTATAAACATCTTTGAGTCCCAAGACAACAACTTCTCACATAGTATCTTTCTGTGGCTAACTTTATAGAGGAAAATACTCTATTTACTCGGAGGCTTTGTCTCTTATCATTATATGGCTGCATAGCTGTTCAACGATGTGTCTAACATGAAGCTCCAATGGGCAGTGGGTCCTCCTCAGTGAGAGTTAGAGAGGTGATAAAACTTTGAGTTTCACTGTGTAGGAAAAGTGGAGCCAGGATAAAAGACCCAAACTTCTTTACTCTTTTTGTCTCAGGGTGGACTGAGTCCCAAAAGCCATTTAAACAACACCTATGAAAGTACACAGCCAAATGGTGGTAAAAAACAAGGTGGATCTCCTGTAGTGACAACCAAGCACCTTCTTTACTCCACTACCACAAAGATTAGTTATCTTAACACATAATTCAACAGTTGTAGCTAAGGCTGCATACCACAAATAACCTCTACATGTGCATGCTCATCTCAGCACTATCACACTAGTTAAATTATAGAATCAGCCTAATTATCTATCAATAGATAAAAAATAATGGAATGAGATGGTGTGTGTGTGTGTGTAATGGAATAAATGCCATATAATATCAAATATAAATAAGCCATACTCAATTAGCCACATTATTGTCTCATTTTGGATGCCAGATTTTATAGATTACTGAACACATATATATATGCATATTTAGTTTAATATATGCATGTATGTATAGTGTTTGATACAAAAGAAAGGCAAACCTAGAGAAAGAAAAAGGTGAGGAGGAAGGTGGAGTGGGAAAGGGAGGGTATACTGACAGTAAATATGGTGCTATGGGACATAATGCAATTTTAATAAAACTATCTTATGAACTAATTACCAAAATAAGTCAGTATAAAACCAATTTTTAATTAAATGTGTTAAATATAAAACATAAAACCATAATCTTCTAAAGATAATGTAAGATAATACCTGGATGAGTTGGTTATAGAGTTAACACATTATATAAAACACCATATGAAATAGAGCACACATGCCTATGAATTACAGTTTGCATCTAAACTGCTTCCCAACAGCTACATGCTAAAAAAAACTTGCAATACATTGGTGGTGATACTTGGAGGTGTCATAACTTTTAGGATAAGGCCTAGCTGGAGGATATAGCTCACTTAGAAACAAACTTTTGAAAGGTATATTTTGTCTCCAAACCCCAGGGCTTTGGAACAAAAAATTCTCTTTTATTTTCATTAAGGCATACCTTGAAGGAATCTATTTACATTCATTAAGTTTTTTCTCCTGAGTTTTGTGCAAAGAAGCTAACAGTATGTACCTTGCATCCTAGTACGTGTCTCTGACTAATTCATACTTATGGCTTTAGAATGTAACAATCCCTGTGCCTCTGCTTTCTAGTCATTTGCTGTACATTTCTATTGTAGTTATCTGTGTATCTCATTTCCCACCTTGTTACTTGTCTCCTGAGAACAAACTACTGGTTGTGAGATTGTGGGAATATGTTCCTTCTTGAAGGCTGCTGGCTCCTGACCACCAGCTGCAGCTCAGACACAGTTTCTTTATATGAGAGTAGGTTATATTTATTATATTTACCCTTATAGCTGGACACTTCTCCTATCTGTCTTCCTGTTGAGGGAGGGCTTTGTCTTAATCCTGTTAATAACTTCAGTTGTTTAAACTGGTATGAATACAACTTTCTTGAAAAGAAGCTATACTCTGTCCTGGACCTTCTACAAGGCTGATTAACAGATTAGACTTCAGTGATTGTGAGAGGAGGAAGGATCTAGTGGAGGTCCAGGGCACAATTCAAATTATTTGGCACTGTCTGTAGCTCTCTTACTAGTCATTCATTGCCTAGTCTCTGTCTAACCTAACCTCATGTGGGTGTCTGCTGGAGAAAACTTGGAATATATTCAGTTATCAGGTGATTAGCTTCTAGCTATTCATAAACTAAGAAGAATATTACATAGCACTTAAGACCCTAAATGGTTTTCCTGAATAGAGCAGGGACACTTACCTACCTCTGTACCCAGCAAAGATATTTGAGAAATATGTTGACTTAGGATTGTTCTTTTTTCTGTTACTATAAAAAATTAATGAAATTATTACCCATATTGGAACACAGAATTAAGATTATCTAACTCCTATGTTCCAGGCTACAGCACTCATATTTGACTCCAAATAAACAATATCTTATGCACTTTGAGGGGGACAGTTATAGTTTTTACAAACATCACTTAATGTCTCTGACAAGGGGAACCCACCACAAAACAATCCGTTTTTGTGGGTGAGACAGCATGGGTCTCTTGTGCACAATTATCCTGGTTAGTTGATGGTCAATTTTGTTTATTCTTATCTGGTTTTATGATCTTATTTGTCAGAATATGTACTGGTTTGCTTTGAAATCATTTTTGTTTAAGGCACCATTTTGTTAGCTTTGAAGTTATTTTGGTTACTAAATGTTCAGTTTTAATTTGTTAGTATTCATTCCTTTTTCTTTGATACCATTACAATACCTAATTAAAAAAGTAGGAAACATGTAGAAAAAAAAGGCAGGTATTTGCTCCTCAGGCTGGTTATGTTTTTTAATTATGTGAATCCAGTGTTGTTGTTAGAAACCACTGCTCAGCCTAGAAATATCACACAGAAACCATATTATTTAAAATACTGTTTGACCAATAGCTTAAGCATATTTCGGCTAACTCGTATCTTAATTAACCCATCTCCATTAATTGTGTATCACCAACGTGGCTGTGGCTTACCAGATAAAGTTCTGGAGTCTGTTTCTGGTAGGGCTATATGGCTTCTCTCTGACTCTGCCTTCTTTTCTCCCCAGCATTCAGTTTCATTTGTCCTGCCTAGCTCTATTCTGCCCTATCACAATTGCCAAAATAACTAGCAGCATGCTTCTTGGTGGTGGCATTTACCTAGAAAATTCACAGAGTTGGTGGAAAAAAACATGGCTCCCTACTAGTACCTCCACCATGAAAACTAATCTCTCAGGAAGCCAAAAAATGGAAACAGACCTAGTTTCTAAAGTGGTGGATTACTCCTTACCATATTGCTTATCAAATTAGAGACTCATGTGGTCAGAAAAAGAGAGCTATACAGGAAATACAGATGCAGACAAAAAGATTCTCTAAATGATTCATATTGTGATATATTACATATATATACATATATATATATATGTATATATCACATGCTTAGGTGAGAAAAGAAAAGGGAAAGAGAAATTCCTTTAAAAAAAGAAAAAGTAAAAGAATAGAGTAGTGGGTGTGGTGTCACACACATTTAATCCCAAAACTTGGGAAGCAGAGACCGGTAGATCTCCCATGAGTTCAAGAGCAGTCTGTTCTACAAGTGAGTTCCAGACAGCCGATGATGCACAGAGAAGAACACTATCAACAAAAGAACCCCCAAATTTAAAATAAAATAAAAGAAATAGAGTAAAAAACATTAAAAGCTACATAAGATGTAAAATACACAGAGATTCTGGATACTCTATGTTATTGTGTTGCTTTTGAAATGTTTGACTGCTGAGGAAGGAACAACAGCTGCTGAAAGACATTTGTTTATAAATGCTGCAGGATTAATTAAGCCTACATATTTTGGAAAATATATAGGTCTGACTTTAAAATTTAAGTCAAAGATATATAACTTTTTTTTCCTCATTTTTTTATTAAAGATTTCCATCTCCTTCCCTCCTCCTCCCCCTTCCCTCGCCTACCTTCCACCCATACCCCCACTCCACCCCTCTCCAATACAAAGAGCCATCAGGGTTCCCTTCACTATGTTAAGTCCAAGGTCCTCCCAGCTCCCGCTAAGTCCAGGAAGGTTAGCAACCAAACTGACAAGGCTCACAGTGAGCCCGTCCATGCTGTAGAGTTCACGTTCATTGCCATTGTCCTTGGTTTCTCAGTCCTCCTCCACCGTCAGCCACATTCGAGAGTTCGGTTTGGTCCCCTGGTTCCATCAGTCCTCATTCCAACTGGACTTGGTGGTCTCCCCATTAGATCTGTCCCATAGTCTCAATGGGTAAAACGCACACCTCAGGGTCCTGGACTTCCTTGCTCATGATCTCCCTCCTTTTGCTCCTCATCAGGACCTTGGGAGCTCAGTCCAGTGCTCCTATGTGGGGCTCTGTCATTTTCTCCATCCAATGCCAGGTGAAGGTTCTATGGTAATATGCAAGATATTCATGAGTATGGCAATAGGATCTGGACATTTCTGGCACCCTCTCCTCAGCTGCCCAAGGACCTAGCTGGGGGCGTCTTCCTGAACACCTGGGAACCCCTCTAGAGTCAGGTCTCTGCCAACCCTAGAATGGCTCCCTTAAGTAAGATATATAATTCCTTGTTCCCATATCCACCCTTCCTATATCCCAACCATCCTATTCCCCCAAGCTCTCCCATCCCCCACTATCACACTTTCTTGCCCCATCGCCCCCTCCCCCCCATCCCACCCCCACCACTATGCTCCCAATTTTTGTTTTGTTCCCATTTTTTTGTCCGGCAATCTTCTTCTCTACTTCCAGTATCCAGGAGGATAACTATATGTTTCTCTTTGGGTTCACCTTCTTATATAGCTTCTCTAGGATTTTTTATGAATTATAGGCTCGATGTCCTTTATTTATGGCTAGAACCCATTATGAGTGAGTACATCCCATGTTCATCTTTTGGGGCCTGGGTTACCTCACTCAGGATGGTGTTTTCTATTTCCCATCCATTGGCATGCAAAATTCAAGATGTCATGGTTTTTTACCTCCAGTAGTACTCTAATATGTATATATTCCACACTTTCTTCATCCATTCTTCCACTGAAGGGCATCTAGGTTGTTTCCAGATTCTGGCTATTACAAATAATGCTGCTATAAACATAGTTGAACAAATGCTTTTGTAATATGATAGGGCATATCTTGGGTAAATTCCCAAGAGTGGGATTGCTGGGTCCTGGGGTAGGTGGATTCCCAAATTTCCTGAGAAACCACCACACTGCTTCCAAAGTGGTTGCACAAGTTTGCATTCCCACCAGCAATGGATGACGGTCCCCCCTTACTTCACATCCTCTTCAGCAAAAGGCTATCATTGATGTTTTGATTTTAGCCAATTCTGACAGGTGTAAGATGGTATCTCATGTTGTTTTGATTTGCATTTCCCTGATTGCTAAGGAGGTTGAGCATGCCCTTAAGTGTCTTTTGGCCATTCGAACTTCTACTGTTGAGAATTCTCTGTTCAGTTAAGTGCCCCCATTTTTTAATTGGGTTCATTAGCATTTAAAGTCTGTCTCTTGAGTTCCTTATATATTTTTAGAGATCAGACCTTTGTCAGTTGCGGGGGTTGGTGAAGATCTTTTCCCAGTCAGTAGGCTGCCTTTTTGTCTTAGTGACAGTGTCCTTTGCTTTACAGAAGCTGCTCAGCTTTAGGAGGTCCCATTTATTCAATGTTTGCCCTTAATGTCTGTGCTGCTGGGGCTATACGTAGGAGCGGTTCCTGTGCCCAAATGTTGTAGAGTACTTCCCACTTTCTCCTCTAAACAGGTTCAGTGTGTTCAGATTGATATTGAGTCTTTAATCCATTTGGACTTGAGTTTGTGGCATGGGTGATAGACACGGATCTACTTTCATTCTTCTACAGGTTGACATCCAGTTATGCCAGCACCATTTGTTGAAGATGCTTTCTTCTTCCATTGTGTGCTTTTAGCTCCTTTATCAAAAATCAGGTGTTCATAGGTTTGTGGGTTACGAATATGGGTCTTCTATTCGATTCCATTGGTCGACTTCTCTGTTTTTATGCCAATACCAAGCTGTTTTCAATACTGTAGCTCTGTAATAGGTTTGAAGTCAGGGATGGTAATGCCTCCAGAAGTTCCTTTATTGTGTAAGATTGTTTTGGCTATCCTGGGTTTCTTGTTCTTCCATATAAAGTTGATTATTATTCTCTCAAGATCTGTGAAGAATTTTGATGGGATCTTTAAGGGGATTGCATTAAATCTATAGATTGCCTTTGGTAGTATTGCCATTTTTACTATGTTGATCCTCCCAATCCAAGAGCAAGGGAGATCCTTCCATTTTCTGGTATCCTCTTCAATTTCTTTCTTCAAGACTTAAAGTTCTTGTCAAATAGGTCTTTCACTTCCTTGGTTAGAGTTACCCCAAGATATTTTATGGTATTTGTGGCTATTGTGAAAGGTGAAGCTTCTCTGATTTCTTTCTCTGCTTCCTTATCCTTTGTATATAGGACGGCAACTGATTTTTTGGAGTTGATCTTGTAACCTGCCACAATACTAAAGGAGTTTATCAGCTGTAGGAGTTCTTTGGTGGAGTTTTTTCGGGTCGCTTATGTACACTATCATATCATCTGCAAATAACAAAAGTTTAACTTCTTCCTTTCCAATTCGAATCCCCTTGATCCCCTTGTTTTGTCTTATTGCTATTGCTAGAACTTCAAGCACTATATTGAAGAGATAAGGAGAGAGTGGACAGCCTTGTCGTGTTCCTGAATTTAGTGGGATGGCCTTGAGTTTCTCTCCATTTAATTTGATGTTAGCTGTCCGGCTTGCTGTAAATAGCCTTTATTATATTTAGGAATGAACCCTGTATCTCTAATCTCTCCAAGACCTTTATCATAAAGGGGTGCTGATTTTGTCAAATGCTTTTTCTGCATCTAATGAGATGATCATATGGTTTTTTTCATTCAGTTTATTTAAATGATGGATTACATTGATAGATTTTCATATGTTGAACCAGCCCTGCATCTCTGGGATGAAGCCTACTTGATCATAGTGGATAATTTTTCTAATGTGTTCTTGGATTCTGTTTGCCAGTATTTATTGAGAATTTTTGCATCGATGTTCATAAGTGAGATTGGCCTGTAATCTCTTTCTTGGTTAAGTCTTTGTGTGGTTTAGGTATCAGGGTAATATGTAGCTTCGTAAAAGGAATTTGGCAATGACTGTTCTGTTTCTATATTATGAAATACCTTAAGGAGTACAGGTATTAGGTCTTCTTGGAAGTTATGGTAGAATTCTGCATTGAACCCAATCAGGTCCTGGGCTCTCTTTTGGTAGGGAGGTTTCTGATAACAGTTTCCAATTCTTCGCGACTAACAGGACTATTTAGAGCATTTACCTGGTCCTGGTTTAACTTTGGTATATGGTACTTATCTAAAAAAGTGTCCATTTCTTTTATATTTTCCGATTTTCTGGCATACAGGCTTTTGTAGTAAGATCTAATGATTCTCTGAATTTCCTCTGTGTCTGTGGCTATGTCCCCTTTTTCATTTCTGATCTTATTAATTTGTGTGTTCTCTCTCTGCCGTTTGATTAGTTTGGCTAGGGGTTTGTCAATCTTGTTGATTTTCTCCAAGAACCAGCTTTTTGTTTCATTGATTCTTTGGATTGTTTTCTGTATTTCTATTTTGTTGATTTCTGCCCTCAGTTTGAAAATTTCCAGTCTTCTACTCCTCCTAGGTGAGTCTGCTTCTTTCTTTTCTAAAGCTTTCAGGTGTGGCTGTTAAGTCCCAATGTGTTCTTTCTCCGTTTTTTTTTTTAAGTGGGCACTTAGTGCTATGAATTTTCCTCTTAGCACTAGCTTTCATAGTGTCCCATAAGTTGAGTATGTTGTAGTCTTTATTTTCATTAAATTCAAGAAAGACTTTAATTTCTTTCTTTATTTCTTCCTTGACCCAGCTGTGGTTCAAGTAGTTGACTGTTCATTTTCCATGAGTTTGTAGGCTTTCTGGGGGTAGCATTGTTGTTGAATTCTAATTTTAATCCATGGTGATCTGATAGATGCAGGTGGTTACTAATATGTTTTTGTAACTGTGGGAAGTTTGCTTTGTTACCGAGTATGTGGTCAATTTTCGAAAAGGTTCCATGAGCCGCAGAGAAGAAGGTATATTCTTTCCTGTTTGGGTGGAACGTTCTATAGATGTCTGTTAAGTCCATTTGGTTCATTACCTCTATTAAGTCTCTTAATTCTCTGTTAGGTTTCTGTCAAATTGACCTGTCCATTGGTGAAAGAGGAGTGTTGAAGTCTCCCACTATCAGTGTGTTTGGTTTGATGGCTGTCTTGAGTTCTAGTAATGTTTCTTTTATATAAAGTGGGTGCTTTGTATTAGGGGCATAGATATTCAGGATTGAGACTCATTCTGATAGATTTTTCCTGTAATGAGTATAAAGTATCCCTTTCATCTCTTCTGATTGATTTTAGTTTGAAGTCAACTTTGTTAGAAATTAGTATGGCCACACCGGCTTGTTTCTTAGGTCCATTTGCTTGATAAACCTTTTCCCAACCCTTTACTCTGAGTAGATGTCTGTCTTTGTGGTTGAGGTGTGTTTCTTGTAAACAGCAGAATGTTGGATCCTGTTTTCGTATCCAATCTCTTAGCCTGTGCCTTTTTATAGGTGAATTGAGTCCATTGATATTAAGTGATATTAATGACCATTGGATGTTAACTCCGGTTGTCATTTTTTATTTGGTAGTAGAGATTGTGTGTTTCCTTTCTTTGCAATGTGCTGGTGAAGGGTCGCTAGATGTCTGCGTTATTTTGGGCAATGCTGGACTCCTTTGTTTGTGAATTTCCTTCTATTACTTTCTGTAAGGCTGGATTTGTGGCTATGTATTGTTTAAATTTGTTTTTATCCTGGAATATTTTGTTTTCTCCATTTATAGTGAATGAAAGCTTGGCTGGGTATAGTAATCTGGGCTTGCATCTATGGTCTCTTATTTTCTGCAAAATATCTATCCAGGACCTTCTGGCTTCATGGTTTCCATAGAGAAGTCAGGTGTTAGTCTGATAGGTTTACCTTTATATGTTACTTGACCTTTTTCCTTTGCAGCTCTTAATATTCTTTCTCTATTCTGTATGTTTTGTGTTTTGATTATAATATGGCGAGGGGATTTTTTTTTTTTTGATCCAGTCTATTTGGTGTTCTGTAAGCTTCTTGAACCTTAATAGGAATATCTTTTTTTTAGGTTTGGGGAAGTTTTCTTCTATAATTTTATTAAATATATTTTCTGAACCATTGAGCTGTATTTCTTCTCCTTCTCTATGCCTATATTCTTAGGTTTGGTCTTTTTATTGTTGTCCCAGATTTCCTGAATGTTTGTGATGAGAATTTGTTGGATTTGCTGTTTTCTTTGATCCAGTGCATTTATTTTCTCTATGGTATCTTCAGAATCTGAGATTCTTTCTTCTATCTCTTGTATTCTGTTGGTTATGCTTGTTTCTGTAGTCTCTGTTCGTTTGCATAGATTTTCCAAATCCCAGCTGTCCCTGGGTTGTATTTTTCTTCCTTGCCTCCGTTCAGTTTTCCAAGTCTAACACTGTTTCCATTATCTGTTTGATTGTTTTTTCTTGGTTTCCTAGGATATCATTTACGGATTTACTCAATTCTTCAAACTTTTTGTTATTCTTCTTGTCCATTTCCTTAAGGGTGTTTTCACCTCCTGTTTAAGGGACTCTATTACTTTCATAAAGTCAATTTTTTCTACTTCTTCTTGATCAGTGTGTTCAAGTCCTTCCTGTTGTAAGTTCGCTGGGTTCTGGTGCTTTCATGTTGTTTTTCAAATTATTGGAGGAATTCTTGCATTGGCGCCTGCCCATTTGTTCCTCTGAATAATCCCCTTTGGGTCTTCTTTTAGAAGTTCAATTCACCCCAATGAATTAAATTCACTCACCCCAATGAATGATGGATCCTCTGGCAGACTGTCAGGTCTCCTTGCAGGCCAAACAGCTCACTGACAAAGGGCCTACCTTGCTGCAGGCAGGCTAATGAAGGAGGGACCTCCCACCGGCCTGGGTGCACTCAATTCCAGGTCCCCGGCGCCCAAACAGGCTGAGCTGTGGGGGATTTTGTGGCCTCAAGATGGGAGGATGGGGGGGGATTCTGGTGCAAGCTGGGAATGGGACAGGAAGAGAGAGGCAGTATCCGTGGAGAATAACCCCTGCAGGAAGAGCAGGACAGTGTGCTGGTGGCGGGGGGGGGGGGGGGGGGGGGGGTTGGGGGAATGTCGGTGGTCCCTCTCCAGGCAGCTGCTGCGGTTTGGGCACTCACTCCTCAATCACCCCAAAGAATGATGGATCCTCTGGCAGCTGTCAGGTCCCCTTGCAGGCCAAGCAGCTCTCTGACAAAGGGCCCTACCTTGCCGCAGGCAGACTAATGAGGGAGGGGACCTCCCACGGCCTGGTTCGTGTACTCAATTCCAGGTCCCCGGCGCCCAAACAGGCTGAGCTGTGGGATTTTTGTGTCCCCAAGACGGGAGGGATGAGGGCGGGGGTGGGGGGGGTAGGGGGTTGGTTCTGGGTGCCAAGCTGGGAAGGGACAGGAAGAGAGAGGCAGTATCCGTGGAGAATACCCCCAATGAATCAAAGATATGTCACTTTAAGAATAGGTTTTACTTTCTTTCCACAGGAAGGGAGAGGCCTTATAAATTCATTCGGGTTAAGAATATAAGGTTTAATAAGGAAAGTCCCTGAAAAATCCCCAATGGAAACAGATGGCCCAGAGGAACCAAAGTTTTTAAAGCACCTATGTTGTAGTTTCTTCTGAGTTCAACATTCAGGATTAGCCTTAAGACTGCCGACTGAGATGATCCTTGCACACAAAACATGCCAGTCCGGACTTGATTGTAATTCTAAATTTTTTTATTAGTCCCCAAATGATCATCAAGAAGTTATCCTAGAAAACTATACCCACATTCGCAAAAAAAATGGATTTTGGGTGTTAATCTTTGTTTAGAGTGTTGGTTACAAGTTGTTATTCATAATTGTCAGGAAAAGCTTAAACAAAGGAGATTATACGCACAGTTTCTTGTTTGGAAAGAAAAAGAAAGGAAAGAGCTGTGGGATGATGTTCGTGTACCCTGTAAAGATTTGTTACTCTTATTGGTTTAATAAAACTTTGGTCAGTAGCCAGGCAGGAATTATAGGTGGGGCAAACAGATTAGAAGATTGTTTATGAATGTTTATTTTTACTTAGAAAGAGTTGGTTATAAATAGTTAATGATCACAGTTAATTTCTTTTAAAAAGACAGAAAATAAGAGGAATGAGATATAAAAATGAATAAATATCTTTGCATTGGTATGATCTTGGTCTATTGATACAAGTTTAAGGTCAATGCTTAAGGTATTATGTAGCTCATTTAAAATGTAATGTGTAATTAAGAAATAAAGATTAATAGATAGTCATCTATAATAATCAAACTTTTAATTACATTAGTTAGGTTTTCCAGATATATAGAGATAACTACAGTTAGATAATCTTCAACACTTGAAAGACCTACAGAATATGGCATTTAAAATGTTTTAAGAAAGACTTTTTATTGTGTGGGCTGCTAAGCTAAACCAGTATGTATATTATAAAGGTATCATGACTTCCAAATTTGGCTCTAAGGATATGTTGCTTTGGAAAGGAGATTCTTCTTTTGTTTCTACAGAGGATGAGAACCTGTGGACTCCTTCCAGACCAATATGGTATGACCCCTGAAAGGTTGCCCTGAACATGCTCAAACAATTGCTTCGCCCAACTTCTGACTGAGATGAACCTAGCTCACAGGATAGACCATGAAAGACCTGATTAACTGTAGTGTGAAGCGGCGGGCTGTGTCCCACCACCCGGGGCGCCAACCTGTAGAAGGAAGCGGGGGCGGGGCTGCGGTTTCCCGCCGCCCCGTTCCAGCAACCAGCTAATCCGCCGCCGGCTAGCTTTACCCAAAATAATTACACGGAACTGTATTCTTTTAAACACTGCCTGGCCCATTATCTGTAGCCTCTTATTAGTTAATTCTCACATCTTCCTTTAACCCATATTTAGTAATTTGGGTAGCACCACGAGTTGTGGCTTACCAGGAGAGATCTTAACCTGCGTCCATCTCGGAGAGAGCAGCATGGAGACTCACCACGCGACTCCCTGAAGCGTCTCCCCAACTCTACTTCCTTGTTCCCACAATTCTGTTCTGTCTACTCCACCTACCTAATTTTCTGTTCTTAAAGGGCCAAGGCAGTTTTTCTTTATTAATTAACCAATGAAAGAAACATAGACAGATAACTCTCCTCCATCATTTCCCCTTTTTCTGTTTAAACAAAAAAGAAAGGCTTTAACTTTAACATAGCAAAATTACATATAACAAAACAGTTATCAAGCAAGTATTACAGTTACAATATTTAAATCTATTTTATCTTTTATCATAACTAAGGAAAGCTATAACTATCTATTTATTTTTTAACTCCATCAAAGACTCCAGAAGGATATAATGCTACCTAAGTAAATAAGAAATAAGTAACTTATAAAATTTTAGAAATGACAGAGACAACTCGCTGCCTGGACAGTCACCCAAAGTTCCTCTGTACCGTTGGGGCATCCATCTTTAGCCTTCAGGCCCATAGTGTCCAGCAGACTTTTTTATGAAGCAGGAAATTTCAAAGACAGTTCAGTCACTTTCTGCTGTGTCCGGCAGAACGTCTCGCAGACTCTTTCATGAATCAGGAACCCCGAAAGACCATCTCACCTTTAGGCAAGTTTAGCAGTCCTCTTTTTGTGGGTTCCTTGTGTCCAGTTTATGCAACAGTCCAGCCAAGAGCAGTTTCTTGCCCAAATGGCTAACAAACTCCATAAGTAGCCTCTTTGATGCCCATCTTCCTCTTGAAGTAGATTGGTGCTGCCAGGAGCAGATGTGTCTCATTGTCATGAAAAACCCTAAGTTATTAAAACATTAAATGCCATATTTTGCAGTCTTTGAAAGATGTGAAGAATGTCTATCTAACTGAAATATATCTCTACATATCTAGAAAATCTAATAACATGACTACAAGCTTAACTATTATCAATGATTATCCATTAACAACCTATATTTCCTAATTATACATTACAGTTTTTAAAATGAACTACAATCACAATAGCTTAATCAAGATCAGAAATACATATAACAAAATTGACCTTAAAATCTATACCAATGTAAATTCATATCTATATCATCTCCCCCTTTAAATGTAAAAGAACATTTATAAAAACAATATTGGGAAAATGGGCGCGGGCCAAGGTTTTTAAGTGGATTTAGTGACCACGTTGGAGCGCCAATCTGTAGTGTGAAGCGGAGGGCTGTGTCCCACCACCCGGGGCGCCAACCTGTAGAAGGAAGCGGCGGGGCTGCGTTCCCGCCGCCCAGTTCCCAGCAACCAGCTAATCCGCCGCCGGCTAGCTTTACCCAAAATAATTACACGGAAACTGTATTCTTTTAAACACTGCCTGGCCCATTATCTGTAGCCTCTTATTAGTTAATTCTCACATCTTCCTTTAACCCATATTTAGTAATTTGGGTAGCACCACGAGTTGTGGCTTACCAGGAGGAGATCTTAAACCTGCGTCCATCTCGGAGAGGAGCAGCATGGAGACTCACCACGCGACTCCCTGAAGCGTCTCCCCAACTCTACTTCCTTGTTCCCACAATTCTGTTCTGTCTACTCCACCTACCTAATTTTCTGTTCTTAAAGGGCCAAGGCAGTTTTCTTTATTAATTAACCAATGAAAGAAACATAGACAGATAACTCTCCTCCATCAATTAACAGTGTTCCCAAACAGCAGGAAGCAGTACGGACAAAACTATGCTCATATTCCCAAGTATTGTGTATAAATGGTTTTTTGCATTTAAAGGGGAATATGATATAGATATGAGTAATTTCCACTGGTATGGATCTTGGTTCATTGATACAAATGTAAGATCAGTTTATTATATGTATATTCATGTATATAAGGTATTGTGATTGTGTACTTTATTTAAAAATGTAGTGTGTAATTACAATAGTCTAGCTTGTAATCACGTTAGTTAAATTTTCTAGATTTATAGAGATATATTTCAGTTAGATAGGTATTCTTCAAATCTTTCAGAGACCTTCAGAATATGGCATTTGAAATGTTTTAATAACTTAGAACTTTTCATGACATGAGACACATCTGCTCTTGGTAGCACCAAGCTATTTCAAGAGAAAGATAGGTATTGAAGAGGCTCCTTATGGAGTTGGTTAGCCATTTGGGCAAGAAACTGCTCTTGCCTGGACTGTTTAACTGAACATGCAGTACCTGCAGAGAAATGACTGCTGAATTTGCCTAAATGTGAAATGATCCTTCGAGGTTCCTGCCTTATGAAAGAGGCTGAGAGACATTCTGCAGGATACAGAAGAAAGTGACTGACAAACTGCCAATAGAGGCAGAACTGTCTTTGCAATTTTCTGCTTCGTGGAAAAGTCTGCTGGATTCTATTGGTGTGTAGGCTGAAGATGGATGCCCCAATGGTACAGAAGAACTTTGGCTGACTGTCCAGGCAGCAAAATGTCTCTGTCAATTCTAGAATTTTGGAAGTTGTTTACAATGCACTTCTAATATACATAGGTAGTATATTCTTCTGGAGTCTTTGATGGAGGTGAAGAATTTATGGTTATAGTTTCCCTAAGTTGTGATAAAAGATAAAGTAGATATAAATATTGTAACTGTAATGCTTGTTTAATAACTGTTTTGTTATATATAATTTTACTATGTTAAAATTAAAGCCTTTCTTGCGAAATGGTATAGGAGGTCTTTCTGTCTTTGTATTGCTTTCATTGGTTAATAAAGAAACTGTTGATATGGCAGATCTTAGGTAGGCTGGGAAGACAGAACTGAATGCTGGGAGAAAGAAGGGCAGAGTCAAAGAGAGACACCATGGATCTGCCAGAGACAGACACTGGGAATTTTACCCGGTAAGCCACTGCCATGTACCAATACACAGATTAATATAAATGGATTAAATTAAGATGTGCTGGGTGGTGGTGTCACATGCCTTTAATTCCAGCTCTCAGGAGGCAGAGGCAGGTGGATTCCTGTGAGTTTGAGACCAGCCCGGTCTACAAGAGATAGTTCTACTACAGGCTTGATAGCTACAAAGAAACCCTGTCTTGAAAAACCAAAGAAAATAATAATAAAAGGAATTACCCAATAAGAAACTAGAACTAATGGGTCAAGCAATGATTTAGTTAATATAATTTCTGTGTGGTTATTTCAGGGCTAAGCTATCCAGGTATCCAGGATAAATAAGCGGCACCCTGCAACATGGTGGATACCATCCCTAGGCTGATTGTCCTAAGTTCCATAAGAAAGTAGGCTGTGCAAAACCATAATGAGCAAGCCAGTAAGCAGCACCCCTCCATAGCCTTTGCATCAGCTCCTGTCTCCAAGCTCTTGTCCTGCTTGAGTTCCTGTCCTGACTTCCTCCAGTGATGAGTAGCAATGTAGACATATAAGCCAAATAAACCCTTTCCTACAAAAAAGAACTTAGACTTTTCTCAACAGTGAGACATGTCTGCTTCTAACAGCACCAATTACTTCAGAAAGGTTGATGGGCACTGACAAAACTTATTATGGAATTTACCATCTATATGACAAGGCTTGCCATTTGGGCAAGAAACTGCTCTTGGCTGGAATGCCTGCAGTATATTGTATAAACAGACATGCAAGATCCACCAAAAAAATGACTGCTGAACTTACCAAAAGAAGGTAAAACAGTATTTCATGATTACTGCTCCACCAAAGAAACTGCCAGATATTCTGCAGGACATAGAAGAAAGTAACTGACAAAGTGCTAATATAGGTAGAACAGATCTTCAAATTTCATGTTTCACTGAAAATTCTACCAGATATTATGGGCCTATAGGTTAAATATGTATTCCCCAATATTACAAAAGAACTTTGGGTGACTGTCCAGGCAATGAAATGTCTCTGTAATTTTTAGAACTTTGGATTTCACTTACAATGTACTTTCTGTTTACTTGTGTAATATTATAACCTTTTGGGTTCTTGGATGGAGTTGAAGACAGATAGTATAGACATGGTTTTTCTTAGTTATAATAAAAGATAAATTAGATATAAAACTTTAGATTCACAAAGATAGATGTTAGAGTATTTTCTTTAATTTTTCCTAATACAAATAAACTTAATATTGCAACTGTAATTTTGCTTGATAACTGTTTTATTATATGTATTTTTACTATGTTAAAGTTAAAAACCTTCGCTTTTATTTAGACAGAAAAGAAAAGATGATGCAGGATGCCATTTTGTATATGTGTTGCTTTTATTGTTTAATGAATAAGGCTGTTTTGACCAATGGTTAAATGGAGTAAAGGCAGGCAGAAAATCTGAACAGAGATAATGAAAAGGACTAGGCAGAGTCAAGGAGACACCATGTAGTTGCCAAAAGAGAAAGATGCTAGAACCTTACCAATAAGTCACAGCCTCATGGCAATATACAGATTAATAGAATTTGGTTGATTTAAGATGTAAGAGCTAACTAGAAATATTCCTGAGCCATTGGCCCAACAGTGTGGTAATTAAAATAGTTTTGTGTGATTATTCAGGTCTGAGTGGCTAGGAAGTGAAAAAATACAGTCTTTGTTGAACATGAGACTCTTAATATCAGGGTCATTGATTTGGGCACCATGGTAGGTGCCATTTGTAACATGATTAATAAAATCTCAGAGACTGAAATTGGGGTGTAATCTGAACCCAAGAAGCAAAGCAGTCAGTCACTGGCTTTTACCTCAGGCTCAGTCTGAAATGGTGATCCTCCCTCCAGGAATCTCAGAATGAAACTGTGTCTGAGAGCTTCTTTCTCCCATTTTATAATCCTTTCTAGTACTGGGATTAAAGGTGTGCACCACTGGGATTAAAGGCATGCACCACCTTGTTTCTGTGGCAACTAGTGTGGCTACTGGGATTAAAGGTGTGTGTTACCACTGTCTGGCTATAAGGCTGATCAGTATGACTGTTTTACTCTCCTGAACCCCAGGTAAGTTTTATTTATTAAAATGTAATTGAAATTCCACTACATTAGCTTCAGGAGATCTGATGCCCTTTGGTTTCTGCAAGAACTTGCATGTCTGTGGTATACATAAACAGGCATATACATGTACACATAAATTTAATTTTTTAATGAAAAAATGTTGTTATACTTAATTTATATATTATTTTATTTTCTGCTTAGCATTTCCTCAGATGAGTATGAAAAAAACAATACCACTTGATACATTTATATGTTGATGCCTAATTTTTCCAAGAATTTGTTTACTTAAATTGAAGATGATCTAAATAATTGTCTTGCAAGTATTTATATGGACATAGATTATATCATCTAACTGACATAAGATATTATTAGTACATTTATGAAGGTGTCTTGTGGTGTTAATTACCTATTTTAAGAATTAGTGAAATATGAAAAGGCATGCCTAAATTTGGCAACTTATTAAAGTGAAAGCTACTTATGTCTTTGAAAATTGCTCAAGTCTCAGAGAAGTACTTTTCTCTTGTTTGTTCTCTGTCTAGGAGCCAGAATTATCTGAATTTTTTTTTACTCAGAATGTTTTAGTGGTGTTCTTGGTTGGGCAGGGCTTGTTTCCATTCTACATAGAGATTCCTGTGTGGTCTACTGTAAAATCTATACAATTCAATGTGGATATATATTGAACATAACTTATTTAAGCTGAAGCCTGAAGTAAAATACTGGAAGAAAGCAAACAATCTGAATGTGTGGCTATTGACAATAAATAAAGGAAGCTATTCTTAGTGTTAGAAGGAGAAGGGTTTACAATGCCCTCTAGTTAAAAAATAAGTCGTATAAACTTACTTATAATCCACTTAAAGTATATGACATGTTTTTATTTATATTAAGTTGATACTGGGTCTTGCTTTGTAGTCAGGTTGGCCTTGGGCTTTTAGTTCTCCTGATTTACCTTCCCAACCACCATAGTTGAGGGAGGACAATGGAGAGGGGCTGGAGGGAGGAAAAGAAGGTGGAAGTGAATAATTCTATTTTAATTAACACATAAAAGAACAAAAATAAGTTTTGGTCCTTTTCTGTTGAGTCTTGCATATTAGGGAAAATGTACTAGGTCTTCAGCAAACAGAAAGGATTTATGTTCCTTTGATTTCTGAATTAACAATAGCAATGATACAGAAATGTCTTATTATTTGAAAAATTGACATATTCCTGGTAAATTTCAGTTTTTTGAATCTATGTACTCTGTAAGCTTTTACTTTTTAAAAGAGTTTGAAGTCTTTTAAAAGAGTTTGAAGTCAGGAGATATGGGTGATGGGGAAGCTGACCAATCCCTTGTCTGAGGGGTGTGACCCCTCCGGGGCTCCAAATACCTTTAAAAGATCCGTGTTTGTTTGTTTTTACCCTCTTTGTTTCCCTATGTTCCTCGCTGGAACCTTGGCTTTTGTAAGTTCCCTTTTCTTTCCTTTATTAATGCTAAATATTATATATTAAAGCTAGTCTGGTTAATCATAATTGCTGATTGACCATACCCCTTCATATGGGTATTCTTTAATATGTGCTTATAAGCATAGTATAAAAGTCTCCCATCTTCTAAAGAAAGCTCAGGAGAACATGTTTACATCAACCCTTAGGATCTCACTTTAAATAAATTCCTCATGGAAATTCCTCCTTTCAGTTCCTGGGAGAATTCATGTGTATGTCTTTGAGACAGGTGGTTGGACAATATTTAATATGGAGAAATATTCTACGTGCCTAGGAATAAAAATATAGTGAGAAACACCTGGTGATTCTGGCCTTCACACTGACGGAGTTCACAGTCCCCTTGCCAGTGACCAAGCCTCTCTGAACACTCTTCAGGTTAGTCCACCAGGTGATCACAGGGGTTTGCTTGTCACCTCATCAAGAGTTCATGTGTTCACCCAGTCTTTGAAGGATTATACACTACACTCCAGCCTCATTTTCTTTCCTTTCTTCCTCCTCTTCCTCTCTCTCCTCTCCTTCTTTCCTCTTCTTTCCTCTCATCTCCCTTCCCTTCTCTCCCTTCCTCTACTCTCCTCCTCCTTTCTCTGCTTACGCACAACAGTGTAGAAGTCCTCCTAGACATATGCAGTGATAATATCCTATTAAAAAGTGTTACAATTTTTAGGTTAATAACCTCTCATACTAAGTTTATATTGTTACAGCTAACTATACCTTAACAGATATTCTTCAGATCTTTACTAGTATATTCCTGTCTTTTCCAAACTCTTATATACCAAATGCAACAGCCAAATGTATACTTTTAGTTGTGAAAATCCTTGTTTCTAGAAAATTGCTTGCCATAAACATCATGGAGACAAAAGATTTTGTTACTATCAGATCTGGTATCATGCCTTGCCATCCTTGTTACAATAAACACATTGTGTATATATTGCAGAAAAGACAAACAATGAGTACAGTAGCTGCTCTTAGGTTGTCTTCATCTGAAGATGATTGATAAATTACATGTAATATATTAATTTCATATGTAATAAGAAATTTCTACTTACTATTATTCTAGAGAACTAAAAATTATCATGAGGCAATTATCATTTGATGTTTATAAAAATTAATGTATTTTCTTTAGTAGATAGAGAAATGATAATTTTTTATTTTTTAATATTGGAAATAGGCTGAAATGTCTTATTAAAGAGGGTGTATTAATTCAGAGAGTTTAGATTTAAACCAAGTTGTGGCTCTCCAAAACTTAAATAAGTATTGACATCATCTATTTTCCCATGAAGTATGTATGTATATTTTTTTTACAAAGTATGGAGAATTCTCAATTTTATTTAAACTAATTTTCAGTGAAGCTCAATACAAAGTTTAATTTGTGAACCAGAATTCTAATGGCAAAGCATGTTTCAGTTGTATGTAGAGATTTAAAAAGCTCTAATTATTAAATAATAGTTGAAGTTGAAGGGGCAGAAGAGGCTATATACACTGATGTATAGGCTCAGAAAGTGACAAAAGGAAGAAACTGAACAGAAGGAAAAGAGATAAAGAAAAGGAGATGTCATCAGGAGAAAAACATGCCAAAGTGAAGTGAGAACGGTGCTACAGCCTTAAATGGGACTGAGACAAATCATGGAAAACCAATGCAAAAGGCAGCATATTTGGCCACCAAATATCACTTATAGTTTGCTGGAATTATGGACAACATATTCCGTAGAAGCTTAGTGTGAAGGGTAAGCTAAATGGCTTTTTGCTTTTTCCTCTCTTCTGTTACGTCTTTATTAGAAGTGACAAGCATTAAAGAAGAAAGAGATAGCAGATGGCTTTGTTTCTTAAGGAAGAGTGGTGATGGAACCTTATATGCCCTTTGAGTTTGAGTTTTAGCTCCTTTTTGTCTTGCAGAGATTCTGATGGGTACATCATTCTTCTTACCTTATTGTCTTTGAAACGCCCTAGGTGTCAGAAGTTAAGTTCTGCCAAAACTGTTACCATAAATCATACATTTTATTCCTTCCCTGCAAACACTTCTCTGATCCCACAAAGCCTTTGAACAATTTCATGTACATGGTGGGGCCTCTGTTTCTGGTGATTTGAAGCCTTACTCTAGCTTCTTCCCTTTTTTTTCCTTAACATTTTTTAGGAAGAAGAAGATTCATATCACTTGCATAAAAATAGTTTCCTGGAATGTTATCTTTCTCTCATTCAGGTAACAACATTTTGCATGTTCTATATTTTAAGTGTAATAGACTTAGAGTTTCTATTGCTTTCATTTGAGTTAGACGTATAAGGAGATTCTGACTTACATAGTCATCTTTGCATTTAACTTTGTCACACTTTTGTATGTGAATATTTTCACCAAATTTGCAAATTCTTAACCATTATCTATTCAAATGTCTCTTTTGCTGTGTTTAATCTTTTCTCTCCTTCTGGGAATTGAGTTACATTTCTGACATCTTTATACTTCTCATTTCCTATTTTTTGCCTTTCTAATCATGGGTTTTCATAATGTTCTCTTATCTTCTAGTTAGCTAATATTCTCTTTCCTTTGTCTTCTTCAGTTAAACATCTTTTACATCCCAGCTTTAATAGTTCAGTTTTTAAAATCTGAAATAAAAACTCACATTGTTTCTTATTTTAGTAATATTCAGTAAATTTTAGTAACATAGTTTATAATATTTCAATAATAATAATAACTACAGTATTATGTTTCTTATAGTATTTCCTGTTAGTTTTGTTCTCTGTTTCTCTTAGTCATTGTTCATATTTTATATTATGCTTTTTAATTGCATTTTGTTGAGCACAAGGCCTTATGTATGGGATATTGTAAAGCTAGTTTAAAGTTCCCAATGTTACTCTCCTGGACAAAGATTTTATTTTTGTTCTCTCAGGGAGGTAAGAGTTGATTGTCTTCTGTATATCAGATTTTGTTAATTTAGACTGGACAGTTTATATATTTCCAACTCATTCTTCACTTCAAGGTTATCAGAGATCACCAATGAGACCTTAGGTAGTAGATTAGTGTCACATCAATTTCATAAAGCTTATGCTCCATCTTTTATCTTGTGCCTCCTACTATTGTAAAACTGTTGAAGTCTTCCTTAGAGTTTCACTTCCTTAATGCCTATTTCCTGCAGAATTTATAGTGCTCCCAGTTGCTTCTTGACAATCCACAAGTTCCTTATGGGAAAATTGTAGTCCCCTTATGCTTTCCACACTCTGGTGTTCCTCTTCCCACAGTCTTGTTCCCAAGGCCTTTCTGGTCTCAGAATTGCTTTCACTGGAGAGGTGGCTTGCCAACAGTTCCCTGCACAGTTGTTAGAACTAGGCTGTGTTCTGTGGGCTTCTATTTTTGTTCCAGTGTCATCATATGGCTTTAATGTATAACCGTACTTATATGATTTAATAAAATCTTAATGACTGCTTGGAGCCCATTCTCTTTGGAGGGATACCTTGCTTAGCCTAAATATAGAGGGGAGGGCCTTGGTCCTGCCTCAAAGTGATGTGCCAGACTTCGTTGATTCCCCATGAGAAGCTTTACCTTCTCTGAGGAGTGGATGAAGTGTTGGGTGTGGGTAAGGCAGGGGAGCAGGAGTAGGGGAGGGACTGAGAAGTGGGATTGGTATGTAAAATGAGAAAAGACTATCTTTAAAAATTAATTAATTAATAAATCTTGGTGATCATAAATTCATTTAGAGTATGCCTATATATTACAAGCTGTTATATTGTTTGCATTGTTTGTGTCTTTAATCAAAAGTGAAAGTTTGTCACAGTGTGTGCTTTGTATTTAAATTTGGCATATATTATAAATCAAACTGAAAAAATAATAAATAAATAAACAAAAACTTAAATACACTAACAAAAAATAAAAATTTGGTTTTTTGACAATTTTTATTCTAATACCCAATTTCCTAGTTCATAATATTTTTTGGTTTCATTTGTGAATATACAAATGCTCCCCAGATAATCTGATTCTGTAAGAACTAAGATATAGCTTGTTATTATATATATTAAATTTTATTACAAAGACACTTTATTCTTGTTGTTTGACATAAGCAAAGAAGCATGTAGTACTTGGCTCCAACGATGAAACTGACAGTTGAAGACCATGTGGCAGGATGTACAGAAGCATGTTGAGTGTTTGGATAGAAACTTGTTGAAGTTATTCTGACCATGGCCTTTAGGTAATGTACCTCTTTAAATTCCCATATTTACCTTATATTTTATTATAAATTTTCTAAGGGAACATATAACACAATATGTGATTATATTTTGTTTTTATTCATCCCTTCTGCACTGTCCCCTCTCATCGTCCTGGATCCTCTTCTTCATGTCCCCCAAATCTGTCCCTTATGTATGCTCTCGTGTCACAGCATTACATCACCTTCTTGTTTGCCCCAGAACTTTGGATGTTTTTCTGTTCTATTCTCAATGCTCTCTTTTCTTTTTCATTTTTCAAAAACATGTTTTTCAACTAGTTAGCTTATTTTGACAATCTACTATAGTTTTTTTAAAGTATTCTATTCTGAAACAATATAATTATAGATGCCAAATAGCATGTTGGTTTTTTAATATATCCTTGGGGATGGAGAGATATCTTTGTAGTTAATAGCACTTGCTGTTCTTGTAGAACACTGAAGTTGGTTCTCAGCCCACATGTCAGGAGACTGACAACCACCTGTAAATCCAGCTCCTGGGGAGTCTCCATGAGAACCTACATATACATGTGCGTGCGCACGTGCACACACACCCATACACACACACACACACACACACACACACACACACACACATTGAAAGATTAAATAAAACTTTATAAAATAGACTTTTTCATTAAAGCATAACATAATTTCAGGAAAGTAGAGAAGTTTTAGGTGCAAACTGGAATGAAACTTTAAATTATGAATACAGTATTTAGCCATAACTATGTATTATTTAAAGAAATAGAAAATAATCATTATTCCAGAAATCTCTCTGTCTCACCTTTTCCATATCTTTTGGAGGATAATTCTATAATTTTTGTTTGAGTGTGTGTGTGTTTGTTTCCCTAGACAAGTCTCACTGTATAGTCAAGGCTAACCCCAAACTCCATAGTTATCATAGATTTGCTATCCTGGGGCTCTGAGATCCTATTCAGAGGATTAAGTTCCCTGTTCACTCTTGGCTTTGTTCCCTCACACAGGTAGTTTCAGGGCACTGGGGTCTCATTATACAGGTTTTATGTAACCTATTTTTCATGCTGTTTTTCCTCTTCTTCACATAAGACATTATCTACAGGCCAGGGTTACACAGTGCACAGACATAAAATTTTCTCTTCTTCTAGCTTACATCATCACTTCAGTGATGTGCAAGCTAGATGTGGTGAAGAATATCTGTGATTACAGCACTTAGGAGAGCAAAGCAATAGAGTCTTGAGTTCCTGACCAACTCGAAGTACACGGTGACTTCACTTTTCAAAAAGAATGGAACAAACATAATGAAATTACCTTCATTGAATATAGATAGACCAGTGTGCATTTTGACAGAAACTGGGACCTAGTAGGAAACAGATGGAAGTCAAGAATCAAGCTGGTGCACTTGGTAACTATATATTTCTTCTTTATAAAGGAATGAAAACATAGTTTTTCTTTCCGGTGGCAGGTAAAGAAGAACAAATATCAATGGGAGGAGGAAACCAAACTTATGTCATTGAATTTATTCTGCTGGGACTCTCAGAGGATCCTAAAATCCAAATCTTGTTATTCTGTGTTTTCCTGATCATCTACCTCCTTTCTGTATTTGGAAACCTGCTGATTATAATCCTTATCCAAACTGACTCTCATCTTCATACCCCCATGTACTTTTTCCTCCAAAACTTATCCTTTGCCGACCTCTGTTTCTCTACTAGCATTGTACCCCAGATGTTGGTCCACTTCCTTTCAAAAAGGAAAACCATTGCCTTTATTGGATGCTCAGTACAGATAGCGGTCTTTCTCCTGGCAGGGTGTACAGAATGTGCTCTTCTAGCAGTGATGTCCTATGACAGGTATGTAGCTGTCTGCAAGCCTTTGCACTACACCACCATCATGACTCAGAGGGTTTGTGTCCAGTTGGCTGTGGGTTCCTGGATAAGTGGGGCATTTGCATGTTCAGTGGACAGTGCATTTACACTGAGCATCCCTTATCAGAAACAGAATGTAATTAATCACTACTTCTGTGAGCCACCTGCCCTCCTAAAGCTGGCTTCAGCAGACACCTATAATGCTGAGATGGCTCTGTTTTTAGTGGGAGTGATTATCCTTTTAGCTCCTGTCTCACTCATCCTTATCTCCTACTGCAACATCATCTCCACTGTGATCCGGATGCAGTCTGGGGAGGGGAGGCTCAGGGTCTTTTCAACCTGTGGATCTCACCTCACTGTTGTGATTCTCTACTATGGCTCTGGAATATTTGCCTACATGAGACCCAACTCGAAGACAATGAGTGAAAAGGATAAGGTTATCTCTGTGTTTTATTCAGTTATGACTTCTATGTTGAATCCAATTATTTATAGCCTTAGGAACAAAGATGTGAAAGGAGCTCTAGGAAAACTGGTCAGAAGACTGTGTGTAGTCAAAGCTGCTGACGCAGAATTTTAAAAGGTATTTGGTACCTTGTAACTGACAAAGGAGTTCTATCATCTGCATCATTTCTTTACCTTGCTTTTTTTCTCACACTTCAAAACATGAGTAAATCACATTTCCTTAAATGACTGGGAAATCTACTAATATGTTATCACAAAGACAGGGATAACAATTTTAGAAATTTAATAGAAAAGAGTATGTGAATATATGGTAGTAGAAAAATACCAAGGATCAAAATTGCAGGTCATGACTTAATCGAAGACCAGGAACATTTTATAAAGTTTACCATCCTGAGAATTGATTCGATTATAATTAAATTAGATTACAATTTCAGTCACCATTAAGGGACTAGAAAACAAACATAAACAAGCCTTGGATAGGAAGAAAACCACAGAGATATTTAGCATGAACACACAGTGAGGCAAAAAACATTGCCAAAATACACAGCTTAAGAAAATTATGAGCAATGTGGTCATAAGAATAACTAGTTATCCTATATTCTGCAGAGGGTTCTGTGTATGATATTGACCAGTATTCCCCTTAGGCATATTTAACCTATAGAAATGACCTGGCTGTACCTTTCTATAGGAGCTTCATTTTGAAAGACAATAATTGAATATTTGAATAATCTTGAAAACTTGTTTGATCACAGCACCACAATTTTTCAAATAATCTACAATCCAGACTTTCTTTTTCAGCTATCAGATCTGTTATACTCAGTATCTGAGCATAATTTTTATTTTAACCATGGGTTTTGCATTTTAAGGGACTCTTCTTGATCTTTCTATACAAGTCTTTACTGTTTATATTTCTGTAATTTTCTCTGTCAATGCTTTATTACTGAGAATATTCTATTATAGTATCTGACAAGTATATCATTTGTTATTATTATTATTATTATAATTACTATAATTTATAAATTTGAAATACTTATTATTTGCCTCAGACAAAGCTTAAACAGAGATTACAGAGTAGACATCTGGAACAAATAAGGCACTAACATTTATAACCACAGTAAGTAGTGTTATAACAAAGAAGAGTGCTAAAATTACGTGTTTGGAATGGTGACAGAACAAGTGAAGTTCTTCCTGATTCTGCCAGATGTTGTCAGTGAGAATCTGAGGGCAGCATCATGGAGAATCTTGTTGAGAAAGAACTAGGATTACATGGAACTAGAAGGTAAATTACATGTCAGACAAATTGAAACTGCATAAGTAGGACGATTCCAAACAACATGGTGTGGAAATGGGAAGTTCAATGAATGGACAGGAAGAAGGTCTTAAACTGGGCCTTAAAATGAAATCCATTTCTGAATTATGGCAGTAAAACCAGTGCTTAAGCAGATGCCACATCTCTTACTCCACAGTACAGTCTCTAGATATGTTTGTTACACAGTAGTTGAGAAACTCCTTACCACCTCTTCCCCTACCTTGTGCAGAATGGTGGAAGCAACATTTTATTCTCTGGTTGTTATAACATCTGCTCTGTTTGTTATCATTGAGAGTTGTGTAGTAGTCCAGAGTTCTCAGTACACGATAAAAGAAAGTAATTGTGCCTTGATGCTACCCCCTGGAAGAACTAGATTTAGAAATCAATGTGCATCAAATCTTCCCTAACCATAGGCAATACAACCCAGAGAAAATAATTTTCTATTTGTGAGAAGAAAAATGAGGGATGAACAAAGCTACTTCATAGGAACTTGGGATTATTTTCTCTGCAATGGGACCCAATTTCAGATAGACTCCCACAACATACACATGGACCACAACGATAGATGAGGACTTTGACTTTGACCTGGTTCTTGTAGGGGGCCTTACAGGAAAGGGATACTCATTCAGATACTCCTGATAATTCATTCTGAGTGATATACAATTGTGGATTTTCTACAAATTTGGGCTTAGGGCACTCTTTACTGTGAAACAATGGGAAAACTTTAACTACAGATTCAGAAAAATTGTATGCAAGGTACCACCTAGTGGTAGTAGTGCTGTCACCCATACTCTAAGAAAATGAGCAGCCTGTTTAGAAATAGAGATAAGCGAATCTATTATGAGTAATGTAACAAACATCCTATCTTCAATGAACAGACAATTTTGTCCATTAACAAGTATCAGAACCTTCAATTCTTATTAAAACAGATAAAATAAGATATAACATAAATAGAACTTATAACAGCCAACATGAATAAACTCCTAGACAAAGAATTCAAATCAAAAATCAACTGTTTTAAGAAAACTCAATGAACTTCAGTCAACAAATAAAACAATTTAGTACACCATCCAGCAAACTTAACAAAGATACAGAAGTAATTTTTAAAAGGCAAACAATCAGACCACCTGGAGTGGAAATGTATAACTAAGAGACATAACAGAACATGCTAAAAGCAGAATGTATCAAACAAAAGAAACAAAAATGAGATAAAGGATGTTTGAAAATAGACTGTCAAAAGAGAAAAAATATGATCATAATAAAGAAATTTTACAGGAACCTTGAAATAGCATCAAAAAAGCATATATTCTTGCTATAGCTTTCAAGTGAAACTTGGAAATGCCAAGTCTGTAGAAATCTTGTTCAAAAAGACGATAGCAGAAAGTTCCCAAAAATATAAAGGATACAAAAATCTAGGTAGTGGAAAGTCAAAGAACATTAGTTATAATCAAGTAAGCCAAGTCCATTGCAAGACAATCATATTATTAAAAAGTTAAGTCAAGGTTGATATTTTCTAAACAGGGGGAGAAAAAAATACCTAAGCTTGCCTGACATATAATTCTCAGCAGAGATTTCACAAATGGGTAGGGATTGGAGATAAAGTCAAAAAAGGGCTTTCGCACCTCTGGTAATCCTCCACTCCTTTAACTAGGAGATGCTGTAGTCATAGGAGTATGTATATCACAAAACATTATCTGCTTGCACATGATTTTGTTATTATTGGCAAACTCTCTTGACAAAAAGTTGCTGTCTCAAAGGTACAGGGTTCCAAGAGGTGCTTTCTCCCTTAACCCTTTGATTATAGGGGTTGGCAGTGAGAGATGGATATGAGCCTTCCTCCTGCCAGGCATCTAAGACATGGCCATGCATGATTGGAATGCATGTACTAAAGGCGGATAAGTCTGGAAAACAGAAAAGTGTTCACCTAAGGCAGACACGATCATCTGTCCTATAGCAGAAACTCAAGCTTTATTAAAATTGATAAAAATGGAGGAATTGCAGAGGCCCAAAATGTGAGCCTATTTCTACCTTGTCTGAAGGTCATAGAGTTTTACCTTGTTCAAAGTTGTTGACAACAAGTGTGGTTACATATCCTAACCTACGGTGTGGTTATTTGGTCCTTTTGACATTAAGATGGCCCATACAGGTAGATCTACCCCACCCTGACCAATGGTCAGGATATTCAAGTGTACTTCTGTTCCTTCTTTTGAAATAGGAGTGGCTGCCTTCAGGATACTTGGTCTAGGTTGGGTTCATTGCCTAAACAACAGAATGCTTTTCTCATGGATTAATCGCTTGGTGGCTCAAAGTATTGAAGCAAATAGCTTTGTACCATTTTAAAGCAGTCTTTTGTCTTCTTCTCCCTGTTGTATTGGGGTATAAAAGTGTCTGGAAAATAAATGCAGGCAGATTTCAGTAAAAAAAAAAGAATTGAAGAAGAAAATTCTAATCAAATGGCTATAAATAACAAAGTTATTCTTTTTTTTTGTTTGTTTTCCAAAGTGGTTATATTAATGTAGCTCCCACCAATTGTACATTTGAACTCCAATTGGGCTACATCCTCATTAACACTTAGTGTTGTCTGGCTTTAATATTTTTGACAGTCTGATCTGTGTGAAATGTTTTCCCACTGTGGCTTTAATTTGAGTGCATCTGATTACTACTGAGACTACACAAATCATTGGCCAGTCATTCCACTTGTTATTCTTAAGAAATTTATGAGCTCTAAAAACATCAACAGACCAAAAAATCTAGGAGAAATTATACTAGCAAACCTGCATATAAAAAATGAGTTCTTCAGTATGAAAGAGACTTGAGAGGCAAAGATTAGATTACTCACTGGCAGAAGAAACATTACAAAATATTTCTGAAAGCATTCATGTAAACATGGAGAATAATTTATTTATATCTTTAATATGAAATTTGAAAACAAAACAAAATAATATGTCCAGTGATACTCTGAGATAAATATAGAGAGATGTAAGCAACTGATTCAAAATTCAAAATATAGAAACAATACAGTACAAATATTGAGAGTTTTGTTGCTTATTTTCTCATTTTATCATTCACTTCCTCTTTATCTTATAATCATTTTAAGTCACTACCATTTTAAAATTGTTTATTATAATCAATATATTTTTATAAGCCCCATGTTAATGGCAAAAAATCAATGTGTAGTAGCCTCATAAATAATAAAGAAGAAATTCAGCCCATTACTAGGGGGAAATTATTTAATTACAAGCAAGACTGTGAGAAATTAAAATGGAGTTGGAGTATATTGAAATGATGTAAATACAGTATTTGTATATGAAATTCTCAAAATTAACTTAAAAATTTTAAACTCAATAAAACAAATGATGATAGTACATTAAATGTGTATGAACAGTGAGGCATAGAATGGCTGGATGGAACTGCTTTTGAAAAGTCTACCTATATATTACCTATGATAGACTTATTTCTCTTTAGTAACACACCAATTTGAAGTGGAGCTATAAAAAATTTATTCCATATACAGAACCCACATAACAAAAGAATTCTGTGTGATGAAAAGTAAGAAACTCAAGTCAAACCAACACAAGGAGTGAAAGATGACCAATATATAAGATGGCTACTTCATCAAGAGGAAATAACAATTGTATATAAATATATAGGTGTCTTTATTTAGATATATAATCTTCCATGTTAAATATTTCTTTCAACATGAATACACCTCAATTTGTGAACTCTTCTTCAACCATACGTATGAAAAAAATATTTGTTTGTTACTGCAACAGAGATGAATCTGAAGAATGTTAAAGGAAATGTCAGGCACCAATAGAAAATTACTCTGTAAATTCATTTGTCTGTAGAATCTAAAGAAGTTGAGCTTGTAGGACAAGGTAAGAAAAAAGTTTACCTGAGGTAAAAATGCTCAGGAGGTGTTGGTTAAATAGCATACAAATAGCTTAGAAAGGAAGACAATTCACAAGGTCTACTACATATCATGATGATGATAAATACACTAAGGATATATTGCACACTTCAAAATTCTTGTGAGTGTATGAGATAAAACTTGCAACAATTAACTTCACGTTACAAATATAAAAACACATACTGTGCACCATGAATGAAGCAACATAAACTTGCTTTCCAAAGATCTTTACTATTCATTTATATAATAGCCAACAAGGTTTAAGCACAAATAAAGCATGCTGACATTTATTTACCCCATTTAATCTATACAAAATTTCATGAGATCAGGCTCCTCCCAGCATTGCTGGGAGATGAGCAAATTGAAATGGAAAAAGTGTGAATTTTATGTCAAAAGATGCACAGTCTAAAATAAAGAGGGCAAGGTAAGCTTAAAGAGTATGGTACTACTGTCTCCATTCATACTGTAAAATGTCCTTCAAATGGGGAACAGGATTGACCAAATTTTATCTTCTTGGGTACATCATCAAGAATCTGGATGAAAAGAAGCCATCCTCTGATGCTCAGAGCTGGAGATTAGTTTTTAAAAGTATCAGTGTTCCTAGCACTACATGATGTTGAAATAGAAAACAAATCCCTGACTGTTTACCTGGTCCAGTGCAAGGATGACATCAATCACACAATGTGCCTAAAATATCCAACTGGTAGTTCCTCATATGGTCTGTTTTAAATATTTAAAAATGAAGGAGCTCCCTAGACCAGGGTGATATGTGTCAGATGATTCAGCTGAAGTTCTCTATTCACACCAAATACAAAATTGAAAATAAAGTGAAAAATTATATATATATATATATATATATATAATATATAATATATATTAGTGTATATATATAATCTAATTCAGATAATAACATATAAAAATGGCTGAATATAGCAATTTGTTTGAAAAACAGTGAGAGCCAAACTGTGAGCCCTTACTAAAGAGTGGAGTGTACTGGCAGAATATGTCTCCCCAAGATCCTTTTAAAAGCCCCAATGACCTCCTTATTCCTCAAGCTGTAGATGAGGGGGTTCAGAGCTGGTGTGACAATTGTATAGAACACAGAGATGGTATTGTCTTGCTGAGGGCTGTGAAAGGAACTGGGTAGGACATACATGAAAGTGGCACCCCCATAGAACATCCCAACTATAGTCAAGTGGGAGGAGCAGGTGAACAGGGCTTTCTTCCTGCCTTCATTTGAGGGCATATGCAGGACAGTAGACAGAATTAGTGAGTAGGAGGTAAAAATGGCAGACAGGGGAAGCAAAAGGAATATCACCCCCGTTACATAAATCATGAGCTCATATTGAGAAGTGTCTATACAAGCCAACTTCAATAAAGGAGGAACCTCACAGAGCAGGTGCCTGATTTCCCGGGACATGCAGAAAGAGAAGTGCATCGTGTACACTGTATGCCCCAGTGCACTAAGGGATGCTAGGATCCATGATGTGGCCACCATGAGCCAGCAGATCTTTGGACTCATGAAAATCATGTAGTTTAGAGGATGACAAATGGCCACATACCTGTCATAGGCCATGAAGGCCAGAAGGAGGTCCTCTGAACCACCCAATGTCATTGCTGAAAACAATTGAAGTGAACAACCCACAAAGGATAAGGTGTTGTCTTGTAGCAGAAAATCCACAATAGCCTTGGGAGTGACAACTGATGTGAAGAGGAGGTCAATGAGAGACAGTTGCCTGAGTAGGAGGTACATGGGCACATGAAGCTGGGCATCCACTGTGATGACCAGAAGCAGCAGTCCATTGCTAGTCAGTGCCAACATATACAGGGCTGTGATTGCGGCACAGAGCAGTTCAGGGTATCCATTGTCATCCAGAATACCTACCAAGATGAAGCCACTTTCCAAGGTGGAGTTCCTGAGCTCCATTCTGAGTGGTCTTTTATGTTGCCTAGAAACAAATGCATTCTCAGTGGAAGCCTTTCTAAGGAAATTCAAACCAATCTGGAATTGCCCTAGGATACTGTGGGATAGCTAAAAAGGATATCATGCAGTACCCTTTTCTTTTCTTAGCTAAGAATATTTTCTGGTTTCTGAATGTTTTCACTGAATTTTGGTACAGCCTCAATTAAATAGAAAGCGGCACACTGAAAACTCTAAAACACTGAGAATCTTTTTATTACGCTATTAAGTAAATTTTACATAGGCAATTATCTTTATAAGCAGATAAAATCATGTCTGTCTGCATATTAATGAGCATTGATTTAAATTCTGTTTCTAGCTGAAGTCTGCTTGTGATTATAATTCAGATTTTAAAGATTAATTCATAAATAGTTTCATTTTCTTCATTTGACTGTTCTGCCTCTTCTTCCTGATTTAATTAATAGCTTCCTGACAAGAGGAGTCCTTGGTCCTTGAACAAGCATGATCCCTTGTAGTTTTCAAACAGACTCTTCTCCTTTATTAATACTTGCTATTCTTAGAAAATGGAAAGTAATTCTAAACTGGATTAAGTAGTGGGTGAGGTAGAATTTAATGACAATTTGGAAAGAGGAATATTTATTTAAAAGTGTACAAAAAATCAGATGGGCTTCACAGAGGCATGGCAGATGTCAATGTTTATAGCACATGACAAATAGTATCTTACAAAAATAAGACATGTCAAGTAAGGCCCAAAGCAAAACCATTATGTAGGGTTTAGAGAAAAATGCTGACTCTAACTAACAGTTTACAGTTTTCCCAGATCTTACCAAAAGGAAGGATGGACTATTGCCACATACTGAATTCATATGATAATTCCATTTGAAGAAGTGGAGAATGAAAGGAAATGAAGTATGTGGTGTAGTGTCTGTCTCTGTCTATGTCTCTCATACACACACACACACACACACACACACACACACGAGAGAGAGAGTGACTGAGAGACAGAGAGACAGAGAGACAGAGAGAGAGACAGAAAAATTCCATTTTAAGAATACATGTGTTTCACTGCTGGGTAAAAGAAAAAGGAATCATGAAATGGAAAGAGAAATGAAAAATTCACCATGAAATGTATCTGTTTTCCCACTGTACTTATTCCTTTTATATTATGTATCTCTACACCAGTTATGTCAAATCATGACCTTTAAGTGAGGGATCATAACTGGAAGGTTCACATGAGCCAATTCTTTTCATTCACCCAGTCAACATTTCCTGAGAACCTACAATGTATCAGGAACAGAACTTGATACTATAGTAACTTCAAAAAATTTTAAACACCTCACACAGAAATCTATATCATACAATCTTAATTATTGATAGTTAAATTAAAATATTGCATGTGGTGAACATAAAGAAGTTTCAGAAACAGACCTCCTGAGGATGTAGCGCATGAAGTGCAGTTACACATGAAAAGGATCTCGCTAAGTCAAAAAGCCCAGTATGCAAAAAGAGACAGTGAAAGATGGCACCATGAAGGTCAGTGCACAGAAGAGAAGTACAGCGTATCCTACCCAACTCTTTCCTCCATGAACTGTGGACAGATGTCAGCCAAAAAAAAAATGCCCTCTTAAAAATTATATGGCTTTGGGGGGCCTGGCCTGTTTGGATGCTCACCTTCCTAGACCTGGATGGAGGGGGGAGGACCTTGGACTTCCCACAGGGCAGGGAACCCTTACTGCTCTTCAGACTGGAGAGGGAGAGGGAGAGGAATGGAGGGAGGGGGAGGGAAATGGGAGGCGGGGAGGAGGTGGAAATTTTTAATAAAAAATTCATAACATAGCAAAAAAATTATATCTTACAGTTCCATGGCACCTAAACTTCTGCTTGCTCTATGATATCAAAATAAGTCTTACTGCAGAAACCGTGTGTGGAAGACCTTTGCTTACATAACCAAAAGAAAAGAAAAAAAAGACATTTGGGGTAGTGTTTCTGGCACATGTGAGACTTGAAAAAAATGCTTTTGTATAGATTTTTTGGACGATATCTGGAAAGAGAAGCAAATAGAGAAAGACAATTATCTGGCACATTCTTCTAGATTTCTGTGCTCAAGTGTGAACACTATTTTAAAGGAAAGAGGAGGAACGGGATTATATTAAGGTGATATAAGTAGAGCCTAGGATTTTATCCACTTCTCACTGAATCAAGACTCATGATTTTCCTCCTATCCTCATCATTGTCTCTTCTTTCTGTCCTTTAAAGAGGAAGAACAGGGCATGCACATGAGGCTAGCAAAGAAAGAATCTATTTCTAGAAAAATGGCTTTGCAGCATGGTGACCTCACAGCAAGAGTTGTCAGCAGAGATCAAAAACAATTCCATTTCTTAGAGATGGCCTGAGGAAATTCAGGACATGGAGCTTAAGATTTGGAAACATGGTTTCATATGTTTGTGCCCCATGTTATTGTGCTGTGCACTTAATTTTAAAAAATTTTTTCAAATGGCTTTTCTGTATTATTTTCAATGTCAAGCAGAAGGGACTTAAACTGGCATCACCCCTTTGAGGTAATATTTATGTGGTGTCTGATGCAGATGCCAGGAGCTTAAGGCAATCCAAGTCTATAGAAATTCAAGTACTGAGCTTTAACAGCCATCCAGCAGGATGAATTCTGGATGTTTAGATTGAAGGGAAGTGTTCCCAAACATTCAGAGTGGGTTATTGCATGGGGTATCTAGAAAGACTAGGGTTTGAAGACTGAGGAATGAGAGAATCTATGAGAATTTGGAGCTTTTGACATTGATTCTTAAAACATACAGCCCCCACATATTGTCTAAATCAGAAACAGAGACCTTACCTCTAACCCCAAAAGGCAGAGATGTTAAAGATGCTGATGACAAGAGAGGTGTTTCTTCTGTCAAGGTGATCTTCAGAGCCTGTGTGACTGGCCCTAAGATCAGGGAGAATTAGTCCTGCAGTAGCTTCTGTTGTGAGTCTTTTCTTTGAAGGAGATGGGTGCAGGTGATCAGCTGAGTTCTAGGACAAGAGCTCGGAAAGTGAGAGGCTAAAGCCCTCAGTATGTTTTTCATCTACTTTCATAGAAATTCCTTCTGTGACCTGCACACAGACATAGATTCAGATTCAGAAATAGTTGTTCATCATGCTTTGCTAGCACTGAAATGCAAATCACAAGTAAGTAGAGATTCTATTTTACTCCAACTCAGAATGGCTACCAAGACAGCAAACAACATATCCGAATTGTTCTGATTCTCATCTGCTCTCTATTGTAAGGGCCTGTGGTATAAAATGAGCAGTGGACGAACTTGAAGGAAGAGTGTGGGTAGGACTGCTGAGGGAAGACCAATATGTGCCTGCTTTCATCATCCCAGGGGCAGCAATGAATCCCAAGCTTTTTCCTGAGGGAGGCTCGACACTGTCATCCTTCAAGACGACATGACCTCCCTGGTAAATGCTTCTCCTGGAGACTGTATTTTAATGAAATCTCCAGCCATATCATCTGGCCTGCCACTATTGTATACTTCATCCTTTAAATAAGCTGTGGGGTCTGGGTTTTTCTCCCCAATATTGTCTTTTCTCAGTTTTGAATTTTTTTTCTGCTGCCATGCCCCCTACTATAATAGTCTTGTACTTTTACCCTCTGAAATCTTAAGCCCCAAATAAAACACTTTCTTTTATAAGTTGCTTTGGTAATTTTTTTAGGTTTATTTTTTTCAGCATTTAAAGCCAATTTAAGACTGGCTTACATGTAGGTCACATGCAGGGGCCACCAGATGGAATCAATTTACTATGCAACTCTCTGGCTGACAATGTTTTCCACTCTCTAGATCCATGATACTAGATAAATTCTCAATTTTAGCTGCAGCCATCCTTTATTCACAGTTATTTTACAACACAGGCTTAAATTTTTTCTGTCCTTAGTACTTTTGAAATCCAAGGTGAATGACCTCAAACATTAAATGTGAACTGTTCACAACACAGACCTGCCCTGCTCTCAGCAGAAGTTAGCCTCAGCCACTCCAGTCTTTCCACAGGTTGTGACTCTCTCTTTGTTTCCACTTAACATCATCTCCAGTGACTGCTTCTTTCTCATTCCTCTATTCTTGGGAACAGCATTCCTCATTCTCACTAGTCTTCCATTTCCTTGGGATGCCTTCTCATTGGCTACTTATTGTCATGCTTTTCCACCAGGGCCTTCTATACGAAGACCTTTGTGTTCATGACTATGAATATGTCATATACCTTTTTCACTGTGTATGATAACACAATTCCACCTGCTTCCATGTTGTCATTCTACTGAAATTTTAAAAACACAAATATGTTTGGATTCTGGAATTAAACTTGCTTACTCACTGAGTATTTACTTACTTATTATTTTTTACATCTGTACTGTAGTTTTTCTTCCATCCTCTGCTCCAAGTTCTTTCCCTCTACCTTCCCTTTCTCCCATCATCCACTCTTCCTCCTCAGTCTCTCTCTTCAGAAAAGGGAAGGACTTCCATTGATAGCTACCGACCATTATATATCAAGTCGAAGGCTGGATTAGGCTATATAGCAGGACAAAATGGCTCTAAAAGCAGGCAGCAAAGTCACAAACACTGCCTGCTTCCACTTTTGGGGATCCCACAATACCAAGCTACACAATTGTAACTTATATGCAGAAGGCCTAATTCAGTACCATGCAGGCTCCCTTGTCAGTTTATTACTGTGAGTGCAAATGGGCCCAAGTTAGTTGATTCTGTGGGTTTTCTTGCGGTGTCCTTGGCCACTCTTGGCCTTCCTCCCCTCTTTCACAGGGTTCCCTGAGATCTGCCTGATGTTTTGCTGTGGGTCTCTGCATCTTTTTCTCATAAGTTGTTGGGTAAAGTATCTCTGATGACAACTGGGCTAGGCACCAATTTATACATGTAGCAAAATGTCTTCAGGAATCACTTCATTGACTTTTTCCCCCTTTGTGTTTGGTTCTATTCTAGGTCTTTGGCCTATCCAGCCTCTGGTTCCTGGTCATTCTAGGCAGTGACAGGCATGGGCTTCCTCTTGTGGTATGGGTCTCAAGTTGGACCAGTCATTGGTTGACCACTCCCACAAGTTCTATGACACCATTACTCCAGCATATTTTATAAGCAAGATAAATTGTGGGTCAAAGGTATTGTGGTTCAGTTGATGTCCCAGTCCCACAGCTAGAATCTTTGCCTGGTTAAAGAAGATGGCCAGTTCAGGGACAGTATCCCCCATTACTAGAAGTCTTTGCTAGGGTCACCCTCATAGATTTCAGGGTGTTTGCACTGTATTGTGTTAACCTCCTAAAATGCTCCCCAATTCCAGTAATCTTTCTGAATACTCTCTCCTTCCATATCTCCCTCCTCTATTACCCCAGTCTCATCCTACCTCTTCCCATCCAAAAATGCCCCCATTCCACTCACAAAATCTATTCTATTTCCACTTCTCAGGGAGAGTGATTTGTGCTTCCTACGTCTTATTACTTATAGCTTATCTGTATCTGTGGATTATAGCATGTTTATCCTTTGCTTAAAGCTAAAGTCCACTTATAAGTCAGTACATATAATGATGGTTTTTCTGGGTCTGGGTTACCTCGCTCAGGATGATTCTTTTTTTTTTTTCATTCTCATGGTTTATTTTTTTTTATATTTAAAAATTTCCATCTCCTTCCCTCCTCCTCCTCCTCCCTCCGCTCCTCCTCCCCCTTCCCGCCCCTCCTTCTCCCCCTTCCCTCCCCTTCCCTCCACCCCTACCTCCCCTCCCTCCCTCTCAAGGCCAAGGAGCCATCAGGGTTCCCCACTCTATGCTAAGTCCAAGGTCCTCCCAACTCCCCCCAGGTCCAGGAAGGTGATCGACCAAGCTGAGAAGGCTCCCACAGAGCCCGTTCATGCAGAAGAATCAGAGCCCAGCGCCAATGTCCTTTGCTTCTCAGTCAGCCCCCGCTGTTGGCCACATTCTTTAATTGAGAGACATCTAGGTTGTTTCCAGTCTCTGGCTATTATGAGCTATTAACACAGTTGAGCAAATATCCTTTTGGTATGGTGGAGCATCCTTTGAGTATATGACCAGGAACAGTATAGCTACTTGTGCCTTGAGGTAGATCTTTCCCTAATTTTCTGAGAAACCACCATATTGATTTCCATAGTACAAGTTTGCACTCCTGCCAGCAGTGGAGGAGTATACTTCTTATTCCATATCCCCTTGTTCTAGCATGAGATGTCATTTGTGCTTTTGATCTTAGCCATTTCGACAAGTGTAAGATAGAATGTTAGAGTCATTTTGATTTGTTTTCCCTTATGGCTAAGGGTATTAAACATTTCTTCAAGTGTTCCTCAGATATTTGAGATTCCTCTGCTGAGAATTCTCTGTTTAGATCTCTGTCCCCATTTTTAGTTGGATTATTTGGTTTGTTGTTGTTTAATTGTTTGAGTTCTTTATACATTTTGAATATCAGCTCTAGGTCAGATGTGGGGTTGGGGAAGATCTTTTCCCAGTCTTTAGGCTTCCATTTTGTCCTTTTAATGGTGTCCTTTGCCTTACAGAAAACTTTTTAGTTTTATGAGGTGCCATTTATTGTTGATCTTAGTGCATGTGTGACTGGTGTTCTGTTCAGGAAGTGGTTTCTTGTGCCCATGTGTTCAAGGCTATTCCCCACTTTCTATTCTATCAGGTTTAGTGTATCTGGTTTTATGTTGAGTTCATAGGTCCACTTGGACTTGAGTTTTGTGCAGGGTGACAAATATGGATCCATTTGCATTCTTCTACATGGTTACATCCAGTTAGAGCAGCACCATTTGTTGAAGATGTGTTCTTTTTTGCCATTGTGTATTTCTTGCTTCTTTATGAAAAATCAGGTGTCAAATATATGGATTTATGTCTTTTGTGTATATATATATATATATATATATATATATCGTGCCACGATTCCTTATAACGTATCAATTGGGAATCATTTTTCCTTGCTGAATTTATTTTATTGTGAGTGTGTTATCTGAGGCTGCTCATGCATTCCCTGACTTGAAATAACCACACAGAAAACTTTATTAAATGCAATGCTGTTTGGCCAATAGCTTAAGTGTATTTCTGGCTTTATATCTTAAGGTAACCCATTTCTATTTATCTGTGCATCATCATGAGGTTGTGGCTTACCAGAAAAGTTTTGGTGGGCTCCAGTGGAGGAGTCTGTCTCTGGCGGCAGCTACATGACTTCTCCTGACACCAACGATTTTCTATATATCTTTTCAAGTCTGGCTATATTCTGTTAAGCCATTGGCTGAAAGCAGCCTCTTTATTCATCAACCAATAAAAGCAACACATAGACAGAAGGACTTCATGTTTTTCCCTTTTCTGTTTAAATAAAAAGGAAGTTTTTAACTTTAACATAGTAAATAACATATAACAAAAGTTATCGAGCAAGAATTACAGTTACAATATCTATATCTATCTTTTATCGTAAATAAGGAAAACTATAACTATAATTATTCTTCAGTTTCATCAAAGATGCCAGAAGGATTTAATATTACCTAAATAAACAGGAAGTTCATTGTAAGCAACTTCCAAACCTCTAGAACTGACAGAGACATCTCACTCAAAGTTCTTCTGTAACTTTGGGGCATCCAATCTTTAGCCCACAGGCCCATAGTATCTGGCAGACTTTTCCATGAATCAAGAAATTTGAAGATCTGTTCTGCCTTGCAATAGTAAAAATCAATCAAAGGTATGAGGAGACATCAAAATGCCAAATGTTTTAAGTGTGGTAGAACAGGACATCTGAGAAGGGATTGTAGACAAGGAGTTCCTAGAAATAATATCTTCTCTGGGATTGGCAAAAATAAAAGGTATCAACCTTTTAGATTATGTAGGAGGTATGGCAAAGGCTGACATTGAACCAATGATTGCAGATCAACAAAGGGCAGACAAAGCAGCCTGATACCATTGGGAAACTCCTTGGGGGGCCTCTCACAGGCCCCAAGTCAAACATGTTACAGTCATTGCCAGTCATTGTGGAGGACATGTCTCAACAGAAAAATTTAAAACTCCATTGCCTCCTGTAAAATACCATACTGTTCTGGATAGTGGAATAAACATGAAGGATGAATCAAAAATTCCAAAAGGAAATAAGAAACATATAATTTGGCAGACTTCTATAAACAATCAAAGAACAAAGTTAAGAATGCATATAAATAACATTGTAACTGAGGGATTACTAGACATGGATGCAGATGTGAGTACCATTACTCCAGGGTTTGGCATCCAAATTTGCCTCTTCAAGAGAAGATGTTCAATTTCTAGGAATTGGAACCTTATCTCAAGTAAAATAAAGCACTAGATGGGTTGAATGCTTAAGGCCACAAGGACAATGAGGAAGGCTAAGGCCACATGTGGCTAATATCAGAGTAAACCTATGAGGTCATGACCTGCTGCAGGAATGGAATACTCATATTAATTTTCCTGCAATCCCCGAAACTCATGTTTCTGGGAAGGGTCTTATAAGGTACTATACACAAGGGTCACCAGTTATTTGGGCTATCCAAGAACATAAAGCAACTAGCAGAACTTTAGAGGTACCAATGGCCCTACCTTTAAAATGGTTAACTGAGAAACCAATAGGTGTTAAACAATGGCCTTTAACAGAAAAGAAACTGCAGGCTTTAGAACAGCTGGTACAGGTACAAATAGATGCTCAACATATTGAAGAATCAATCAGCCCTTGGAATTCTCCTTATTTGTTATTCAAAAGAAATCTGGAAAATGGAGAATGGTGGCAGATCTAAGAGCTGTCTACAAGTTTAACCAACCTATGGGCTCTCTACAGTCTGGAATTCTTCTGCCTTCTCTATTATCAAAAATGGCCTCTTATAGTTATTGATTTAAAAGATTGTTTCTTCACTAAACCTTTACAAGTAAAGGGCAGAGAAAAATTTGCCTTCACAGCGTCTATTTTTAATAATTCTCAGCCTACTAGGAGATACCAGTGGACCGTCCTCCCACAAGAAATGCTCAATAACCTACCCTGTGCCAATACTTTTAAATCAGCTATTGGAAAAAATACATAAACAATTTTCTAAATCTATAATTTACAATTACATGGATGACATTTTGCTATCTGATTCAAATGTAGATACTTTAGAAAGAATGTTTAAAGAAGTAAAGCAAGTTTTGCATAAATGGGGATTACAAATTGCTCCTGAAAAAATACAAAGAAGAGAGTCTGTCAGTTACCTAGGTCATAAAATAGGTTTACAGGAAATTAGAACACAAAAGGCACAAATTAGGAGAGACTGACTGTGAACTCTTTATGACTTTCTAAAATTGTTAAGAGACATTTCCAGTCTGTGACTGGTTATTTGGATAACACTTGATCTAATACTTCATTTAAATAAAAGCTTAGATGATAATAAATACTTAAAGAGTTCCTTGGAATTAACAGCTGACACTTAAAAGGAATTGACTGTCATGGAAGAGAAATTACAAGAGGCACATGTGGATAGGGTGAATCCAAATTTTAATTGATTCCTAGACGTATTGCTTTCCAGAGGAGTGTTTAGAGGTAAATCTTTTTTCCTTTTCACTTATTATTATTCATTGGTGACAGTTTAGCTGTGCAAAGATAGTATAACTATATAATTTTGTTCCTTCAGCACTTAAGGAAGACATTTCTTTCTTTTTCCATTACTGTCATTAAAGTATATTTATATGTGTCTTTGATCTCTTGGAGTATTTGAAATAATTTAATAAAAGCAGACCACCAGGATTTATCCCTACTACTTTAACTAGCTTTTCTGGAATAAACTCTCTTTGGATGGATAACTTTCTCAACCTGGATATAGTAGGGAGGGCCTTGGACCTTCCCCAAAGCAATGTGCCTTACCTTCCCTGAGGATTGGATGGAGGTAGGGTCAGATGGAGGTGGAGGGAATGGGAGGAGGGGAGGGAGTGGGAACTGAGATCAGTGTGTAAAATGAAAAAAGATATTTTGTTTTCTTTTAAAAAATAAAATGTCTTGTAGTCTACTCATGTCAAGCTATTCAACTGAAGGAGAAAAAAATGTCAAATGCCTCAGAATAGATGAAGAAAATGTCAAAGCATGAGAAATTTGAGTTATCAGTGTATGTACTGCTGAAGGCTATCAATAAACTACTGTATTCATAGCTTTAAAAAAAAGTAGACCCTCTTGGACTCTAGTATTATATGATTGTTAAAAATTATTATTATTTCTAATCCTATTCCTGAGAAATCTGAATGTTTTCTTCAGTCATCATCTATGATATCAAGACATGAGTACATATAGAAACTGCCCAGAGTTTACAGAAGTCAATAGAATGAAGCACTCCCATGCATAAACTCTATGTTGAGCAGTCCTAGAAAAGAGGGAATAGTTTGGCCTACAGAGGCTATAATAAATATGTGGAGCAGTGTCACACAAAACCTATAAAAAACCTACCTTATAGTCAAGGGCATAGGGCCATACATTCTAGAAGTCTGAGCTAATCAGCTGCTAGTGTTTCATTTATGGCTAAACAGAAATGTAGGCTCCTTGGCTTTATGCTAGTGCTGTGTGCATATAAGCTCAGAATTTGCAAATATAAGGAAGTTTGGCATTGTATACAAAGAGAAGAGAAACTTAGGACCTCAGATCTCATTACTGACAAAAGACTTTAAGAGAAGCAAGCCAGGAAACACACCCAAGGGAATTAATTAGTTCTATTTTGTAGAATATTTCCATTTCAATTGTGGTATAGTCTCTCAGAATATATGAATGGAATAAAACTTTTGAGCATCATTTTGAACTTCTACTTGCTTCATGGAGATTTGATCTCTACTTCTGGGTAGTAGCCAGACAAGAGAAATGTGGGCAACAGGACCCAAGAACAGTTTGAAAACTTACATGAAGTTGGAGGAGCTTCATCATTGCAACCAGTTAAATGGAATGTGTTTCTACTAATTCTCAAGTATGAGAACAGAACATTAAAGCCATTTTCTTGCTCCATTGGTCACTACCTAAAGTGTGTTAACTGACTGACTGTTCCAATGCCCCGTTCAGAGTACATCTGTGGATGAGAGGAAGGAATAAAGTAGCACTGACACCCAATATTGGAAGGATGCTTAACATATTTTGTCAGTTTAGCAAAACCTAATTCAATAGAAAACTATTGGAAAAATACAATATTTTTCTTCCTCATTTGTAATGCAATATCCTTAATCATTAAGAAGCCCCTAGGGAAGCTGGAGGGGTTAGGTAGTTAGACTTCTGAGCACACAAGGTAAGAAATTTGTATCAGTTTAAATGAAGTGTGTAACCTCCCTTTATTGTGTTTTGAGTAAAAAAAATCAGTGTAGAGGAAACTAAAAATTATTAAGTTTCTGTGTCAATCAGGTTTCATAGTACTTTAAATCCATGACTCTTTCAGTCTCTTTGTTTTTGATATATGCATTTTCTAGGCCTATGAACCTTCTTCCTTTTTGGAATCACAATACCTATATTTATACATTGTACATATCTCTAGATTATGATAATACATATCAGATAGATGATGCCCTCAAAATACCAAGTGAATTGATGATATTTGTTCTATATTCTCATATCTTTTAACTATTAGGGTACTAATAACCTCCAAAGAAACCAGTGAGAATAATGAAATGTTAATGTGCATGATATGCCTAAATGATTTGTAAAAGGATGCCTCACTTTTACATCTTCAGCTTCATGCTGAGTTTGTTTCGTCTGTCCAGTCTGGTGATGTATCACACAGGTTCCTTTCAATCTCGGACTCTTTTCTCCACTGGCTTCTCCATGACTATTGGCACCATGTACCAATAGCAGCTCACAAAAGGAAGCTCTTCCTTTGAATTCCTGTGGCTTCTTCTTTCTAGTGCAAATGCTCTGCACTTGCAGAGCAGGGAAAGCAAGCTTCAGGACCCAGAGGTTGTATTGGGGTAGGATTACTGGGGTTAATTACAATACAGAACATTTGCACTTTCCTTCCTTTTCCATCATTTCTCACAAACACAAACAGACTCACTTTAAAAAAAAATATTATGCTTCTGTTTCTTCCCAGGCACACACTATATAACAGTCTGCTAAAAACAGATATGTTCACATTGATTCTAAAAATTTAACTCTAAGACCAATACTTTCTCAAACGAGTATTGTCTAGTATCAGACATCATCTTCTTCAAGTCTTAGAGGATGTAGGACTAGACAACAGGGGTCACTAATTGCGGCGAACCCCCCTGGCCAGCAGGGAAGAACGACCACCGAGTCGAGGATTCTTCTCAAATCACGCTTTATTGGAGCCTCTTGGTTGTAGGGAGAGCAGGAAGCGAAGGGCCCGGAGCACTAAACGGCAGCCGCTTATATAGGGAGATCGGACACGGGTCATGCCTGGATTGGCTACTCACTCATCTTTCGATGCCCCCGGCCACGGGATTGGCTAAGATTACTGCGCACTATTGCGCATGCGAGAGGTTCCATCTACAGCCTTGCCATATATGGAGTTGTTTACTCGGTGGTGCAGGAGCTCAGCGCCATCTTGTAATGGCGGCTAGCAAATCGGCTCCCTGCAACTAATATGAAAAAAATCTGTGCTTTTCCAATGGGATTTTCTTAAAATGAATGTGAAATTATGAAATGTAGAAAATAAGATGAATGATTTTGTGCATGTCTAAAATTCCATAATTTGAGAGCCTGAGTCAAGAGGTTTATAGATTACAGCCAGCTACATAGAAAGACATTCTCATTCTCAAAAATGTGCAAAACAATAATGGCAAAGAAATATGAGCAAATCAAAAGCATCAGAAGTAATTTGTTGAAATTACATTTTTGTACCAATTGGAAATTCACACTTAAATAATGTCTATACAGGAAACATATAGGGATATCTAAGCTATTAGTCAAATAGTTACACTAAAGTGCATGCACAACAGACTATTTCTTTACTCTTCACAGAGAAGTAGTTAATCTTTCTTAAAGGATTCTTCTTCAGGTAGAATGTCATGGGAAATATTTTCATGAGGTGGCCTATAATTGTTAGCTCTTAGTTATTACTAACATAAACTCATATTAGATAGGTCTACTATCAAAATAGAATTGAGACTTAGAAATCTTGAAATTGAGAAGCAAACATAGTTACTTGTGGGAAAGAGTATCATATTATTGGAGTCATGATTTGTATCTGATGCTACAAAACTATGGTTCATATTTGCAAAATGTCAATGAACTATCTGTTCCTAGGAATATAAGGAAGTTTCACTGAATGGAGCTCTGGAACTCCACCATGGTAAATGGTTTCATCTTGGTGGGGATTCTGGATGACAGTGGCTTTCCTGAACTGCTCTGTGCCACATTCACAGCCCTGTATATGTTGTCCATGGCCAGCAATGGACTCCTACTCCTGGTCATCACCATGGATGCTTGGCTCCACATGCCCATGTACCTTCTGCTCTAGCAGCTCTGTTTCATGGACCTCCTCCTGACATCAGTTATCACTCCCAAGGCTGTTGTAGATTTTCTGATTAAAGACAACATCATCTCTTTTGGGGGCTGTGCCCTTCAGATGTTCTTGGAACTGACACTGGGTGGTACAGAGGACCTTCTTCTGGCCTTTATGGCATATGACAGGTATGTGGCCATTTGCCATCCTCTGAACTATATGATCATGAAACCTAGAATTTGCTGGCTTGGGGTAGCTATATCATGGACCCTGGCATCTCTGAGTGCAGTGGGACATACTGTCTACACCATGCAATATCCTTTCTGCAAATCTAGGAAGATCAGACACCTACTCTGTGAGATCCCTCCCTTACTGAAGCTGGCCTGTGCAGACACCTCCAAATATGAGCTCATGGTTTATGTAATGGGTACGACCTTCCTACTTTTACCTCTTGCTGCTATTCTTGCTTCTTATACACTAATTCTTTTCACTGTACTTTACATGCCTTCACGAGAGGGCAGGAAGAAAGCCCTTGTCACCTGCTCCTCACACCTTACTGTGGTTGGGATGTGGTATGGGGGAGCTTCATTCATGTATGTCCTGCCCAGTTCCCTCCATACCCCCAAACAAGACAATATCTTCTCTGTTTTCTATACAATTGTCACCCCAGCTCTGAACCCACTCATCTACAGCCTGAGAAATAAGGAGGCCACTGGGGCTTTGAGAAGAGTCCTGGGAGGACGGCTTTTGCCAGCACACTCTACATTCTAAGTCTCCTCAAAAATCAGAATTTCTGCAATAAGTGAAATTCCCTCTGTAAATCAAAACACTAAAACATATATCTTTTGAATATATGTTTTGAGGTTTGGACTATATATGGTAAATGTGCTTTGAATCTATTCTTCATGAGATATTTATAGAATGTGGTTTGCCTGTTTAAAAATATTTTTATAGTTTTTAAAAGCTAGCCTTTGTTTTCTATAGTATCTGCTTAGTTAAAGGTTCCAAATACTTTGCCCATTAGATATGAACCCTGAATGTTTAAGTATATATTAGGCCAAGATAGGAGAAAATACTTACAAGTGAAATTTTCAGATATCTGTACAAGAAAATTCTTCACTTTTGCATACATTTTAAGCAACTAATATTAGCAAGATTAGTGTTGATAGTGACAATTTCATCTACTTCCCAATTGGCAAAATTTAACTATGTTTTAGTGTACTCTATTTCTAAGGATCAACTTTTGTGGATGTCCTGACAGATGTCTTTGCTGTATGTAGATGCTCCCTTTTCCTTTTCTTTCTGTTCTACTTCCCTATTCCTCTTCTTCCTCCTTCTCCTTCTCTCCATTGGTCTTCCTCTGCAGTGATGAGAATTTAAGTCTAAACTGTGAATAATAAAAGCAAATAGATGTATAAAACTATACTTTTCTATTTTTGTCCCTAAGCACATCTTGAGATACATTAATAATTTCAAAGGGTCTATGTATTTGTTATGTGTGTCTGATATGAACATTATGCAATGTATACATGTGTCACAATGTCCTTTGGTACTCTCTCTCTCTCACACACATACACACACACACATGCAAACACACACAAACACACACACACACACACACACACACACACACACACACACACACACACACACATATATATATATATATACATATATATATATATGTATATATATATATATATAATGGTTTTATGGAATTTGTGTCACTTAAAACCCAAGTCAGTCAGCTGAAAAACGTGCATAGGGCTGAACTAGGCCACCTGAATGTGGTAGGCAGTTCTGTGTCTTGGAGAGTCTGTGCAGCCACTGGCAATAGGAGCAGGATTTTATCCTTAGTGCATGAACTGGCTTTTTGGATCCCATTCCCTTTGGAGGGATACTTTGCTCAGCCCAGATACAGGAGGAAGGGGCTTGGTTCTGCCTCAACTTGATATGCCAGAATTTGTTGACTCCCCATGGGAGGCCTTATTCTTTCTGCAGAGGAGATAGTGGGTTAAGTGGAAGGAAGGTTGGCAGGTAATAGGAGGGGGAACCGTGCTTTGTATGCAAGTGAAAAAAACCTCTTAAATAAATAAAAAGGATATGCCATTTTGGCATATAGGTTATTCTGAACTAAATTCAACTGAGAAAACAATCCAAATGGCCATCATCAAGAATACAAATGGCAACAAACACTGGCATTGGTAGGGGGAAAGGAGAACACTTACATACTGTTAGTAAGAGCATAACTTTTGCAGCCACCTTGAAAGTAGTCTGAAAGTTTCTCACAAAGGTAGAAACAGAACTGCCATATGGCACACTCAAGCCACTTTGGGGCCTATTGTGAAAGGATGCTATTTCATTCTGCAGAGGTCCTTGCTCTTCCATGTTCACTGATGCTCTCTTTACAATAACTAGGAAATGGGAGCAGTCTAGATCCATTAATGGACAGATAGATAGTGAAACTGTGGCACATATACACAATAGTGTTTTATTTGTATATAAGGAAAATGTACCAGTGTATTTCCCTATATCCATGCACATACCAGAAACACTGATTAAACTCAGTGATTAAAATAATGAGTTTATGAAGCCACAAGGCAGCTTTGATGATGTGGATCTCAGAGTTTGTTAGGAGGTAAGGACTGTCAATATGTTTGTCTCTCAGCCCTCATCTGAGAAGCTTCTATTTGCAGTGGATGATGATTGGCAGAGAAACCTACAACTGTCCAAGGTGCAGAGAATAGGAAGCTGCAGAATGATCATCCCTAAGGGGAACATTTATATCACATAATCTCTCCTAGAATTCAGGAATATTGAATAATACTCAGCTGTAAAGGAAAATGAAATTTTCAGGTAAATGGTATATAAAAGTTATGCTGAAGTAACTCAGGCCCAGAAAACAAGCACAGGGTGTTCTCTCCCACATGAGTATCTAAGCTATAAAGCTTTTCCTTTGTGCATTTAACTTGGTGCACATTCCATGTAGAATATGTGTGCCTGAAAAATGCTATTGTGAGAATGCATTAAGATAGAGTAGAGCGATTATAGATAACATAAAAACAGAAAAGTGGAATCTTTATGATAGGAAGATTTAAGTATTGGTCAAATAAGCAGGGGAAATGAGTGAGTCATTGGAAGGCCAACCTAAAGGAAGAGTATATAAAAGACACATGGAAACATACTATGTCACAACACAATTTTGAAAATGTAATTAAAAGAGATAGTAAAACACATCTAATAAGAAAGAAAGGAAAATTGTGAGGATTGCATTTAAGGAGAGATAGGTATGGAGAAAAGGGGTATAGAGTGATTAATTTAACTAAGAATAACAATGTATCCAAAAGTCTTATGAAAACCCATAATTCAGTAAGCTTATTTCAAAACATGAGTTTATATAAGGAATACTAATAAAGCTTCCCTGCATGAGTGAACAGTAGCTCTACAAGAATACATATGTCATTAAATTAACAGTGCCGGGCATAGGATACCTTCCCACAAATTACTGATCAGTGAGCGTCCAGAAATCTTCAAATTAATACATACATTTTATAATTTATCATAACTACATGATAAAACAATATCGCTGAGTCACCATGTAGTTTTGCTGAAGGATATAGAGAAAGAAATATCAAACAGGTTAGGAAACTTCTTCAATTTTGACTTGATAGTAGTAGGTACTAAGAAGCTTTCTGGGTTGAGAAAAGATATAAATAAAGTAAAAAAATTGAGGCTATGTATGATGTGGTATTCCCCTATGTATACTGTGTATACATTGGATAATAAAGAAAACGCTGTGGCCTAGCAAGATAGAGCTTATCTAGGTAGGGAAAACTAAACTGAAATCTTTGAAGAAGAGTCAGAGAGATGCCATGTAGCTCTTCTGGAGACAGACACTGCCCGATATGCTACAGCCACTTGGCGATACTCAAATAAGGTAGTTTAGGAAGATCTAGCCAATAAGAAACTAGAGCTAATAGGCCAAGCAGTGATTTATTATTAATAAAGGTTCTGTGTGGTTATTTCAGGGTTGAGGAGTCGGGAACAAACAAGTGGCCTCCTACTATACAATTTGGCACCAACGTGATAGACTAAATCCATGTAAAACCTGAGATGGCTTGTGAAGTAATTCTAGACACTGAAAAACAAAGTTTAGCTGCATTTATTTTCCTGAATGAGCTTTGCTCTCTGATGGCACACTGTGGTTTCTTGAAGAGAGGTTTTCCTGATTCATCAGTAGCAGAAAAAAAAGCCATGCTGCTTTGAAATGCTGGCTATCTGGGCCGTGCTGCCAGCACGAACTCTGGCTTTTCAGGAGACCAAGAATTTGAATGGGGTTTGTGAGCAATGTGCTATGGTTTCCCTGATGGCAACTTGAACCAGCTGTGTGCCTGGAAGTGGGGTAGTGTGTGTGTGTGTGTCTCAAAGGTAACAAGTTGCTCTGTCATGATGGACTGGCTAGGGGGTACCACATATACCCTAGTAATGCTCATCTTAAATTTTTAATAAGGGCATAGTATTTTAAAAAGAGCTCCTGGACAGTAAATAACTACAGATATACAATAGGACAGATTCAGACAGATATGCACCTCTAAATACATCACATTGTTGGATAAATGAACATAGGCTTGGAAGAGAGAATGAGTATAGAGAGATATAAAAAGAAGTAAATGGTTTATAAAAAATAAAGCAAGGTATTTAAAGAGACAGAGTACAAACAATAATAGATTAAAGGAGTAAAGATAATTAAATAAATATTAAAAATTAATAGAGTAAAAATAAGCCATGTAAAGGTGAAAACTACACAGAGACTCTGGATTGCGTATATTATTGTGTTTTCTTTTCAATTATTTTACTGTGAAGGAGCTAAGTACACAGAGACATTTAATTGTATAGGCTGCTAAGCTAAACCAGTGTGTATATTATAAAGGTATCTTGACTTTAGAATTTAAGTCTAAGGATATGTTGCTTTGGAAAAGAGGTCCTTCTTTTATCTCCACAGAGGATGAGAACCTGTGGATTCATTCCAGGCTAATATGGTTTGATTGACCATGATCCCCTAAAAGGTTGCTGAGAACACCCCTGAAAAAATTACTTTGCATAATAACAGCAGGAAGAAGTTTGGACAGAACTATGCCCATATTCTTAAATATTATCTATCTTTGTTTACATTTAAAGGGGTATATGCTATAGAGATTTACATTGGTATGGATCTTGGCTTATTGTTGCAAATTTAAGGTCAGTTTTGTTATATGTATATTTCTGCTCTTGATTAAAGGATTGTGTTTGTACAGCTCATTTAAAAATGTAATGTAAGAGGGCAACAGATCTCATCTTAGTGCTTGTGAACCACCATGTGGTTGTGGGACTTGAACTCAGGACCTCTGGAAGAGCAGCCAATGCTCTGAGCCTCTGAGCCATCTCTAGCCCAAACTGTCTTTACTTTGTTACTGAGTCTCTGAGCCCAACCAATGTGTATCTTTATATCTGTATAATCAGATATCTATAAAGAATTTCCTGTCACACCTTTTGTTTTTTCTCCATTAGTTTTATAAAAATATGGGGTCAAGATTGCTCAATAGGTAAAGGGTAACTAGGGCCAACCTTGGCAATCTGAGTTTGACCCTTGATACCCACATAGTATTAGGGGTTGGCTGACTCCAACTCTACCCTCCACAAACAGGTAATGGCAAGAATGTATGTCATGTACAAGCACCCAAAATAAAGACACTGTTATGATCCCAAAAATAAAATAAAATAAAAATGTAATATATAATTAAGAAATATAAGTTAATAGATAATCATCTATAAGAGTCAAGATTCTAGTCATGTTAGTTAGATTTTCTAGATTATAGAGATAAATTTCAGTTAGATAGGTATTCTTCAAATCTTTCAGAGACCTTCAGAATATGGCATTTAACATGTTTAAGAACTTAAGACTTTTCATGACATATCTGCTTGATGGAGGAGAGTTATCTGTCTATGTTTCTTTCATTGGTTAATTAATAAAGAAAACTGCCTTGGCCCTTTAAGAGACAGAAAATTAGGTAGGTGGAGTAGACAGAACAGAATTGTGGGAACAAGGAAATAGAGTTGGGGAGACGCTTCAGGCAGTCTCCATAGGGAGTCTCCATGCTGCTCCTCTCCGAGATGGACGCAGGTTAAGATCTCTCCTGGTAAGCCACACCTCGTGGTGCTACCCAGATTACTAAATATGGGTTAAAGGAAGATGTGAGAATTAACCAATAAGAGGCTGAAACTATGGGCCAGGCAGTGTTTAGAAGAATACAGTTTCCGTGTAATTATTTCAGGTGTAAAGCTAGCCGGCGGCCGGGTGGCAGGACGCAGCCCCGCCGCTTCACACTACATCTGCTCCTGGTAGCACTAAGCTACTTCAAGAGGATGATGGGCATTGAGGAGGCTCTTTATGAAGTTGGTTAGCCATTTGAGCAAAAAGCTGCTATGGCCCAGACTTCTTGACTAGACATGCAGGACACACAGAGAACTGAATGCTGAACTTGCCTAAATGTGAGATGGTTATTTGGGGTTCCTGCTTCATAAAAGACTCTACTAGACATTCTGAAGGATACAAAAGAAAGTGACTGGCAAACTGCCAATATAGGTGGAACTGTCTTTGAAATTTCCTGCTTCATGGAAAAGTCTGCTAGACACTATGGGCCTGTAGGCTGATGATGAGTGCACCAATGGTACAGAAGAAATTTGGGTGACTGTTCAGGCAGCGAGATGGCTCTGTCAATTCTAGAATTTTGAGAATTACTTACAATGTACTTCCTGTTTAGTTAGGTAATATTATATCCTTCTGGAGTCTTTGCTGGAGTTGAAGAATTTATAGTTATAATTTTCCTTAGTTATGATAAAAGATAAAGTAGATAAAAATATTGTAACTGTAATTCTTGCTTGATAACTGTTTTGTAAAATGTAATTTTACTGTGTTAAGGTTAAAGCCTTTCTTTTTGTTTAAACAGAAAAGGGAAAATGGTGGGGGAGTTCCTTCTGTCTATGTGTTGCTTTTATTGGTTAATGAATAAAGAACTGCTTTGAGCCTATGGCAGGCAAGAATATAAGTATGCAGGGAAAGATAGACTGTATGCTAGGAAAAAGAAGGGAGGAGTCAGAGAGAACCCATGGAGCTGCCAGAGACAGTAAACATTACCTGGTAAGCCACAGCCACATGACCATACACAGATTAATAGAAATGGGTTAAATTACTATGTAAGAGTTAGCCAATAAGAAGCTGGAGCTAATGAGCCAAGCAATGATTTAATTAATACAGTTTTGTGTGATTATTTCATGCCTAAGCATCTGGGAAACAACAAGTGGCCCTCTCTTCCTACAACTAGTAATATAGTTTTATTTTCTAAGCATATAATAACACAATTCTTTTTTGATTCTTTTGGAATTTCACAATGTGCAACTAAATCCCACTCACCTCTCAGTCCATCTATAGCTAACCCTCACCCCGGAAGTATCCCCTGCAAAAAAACAACTCCCCCCCAAATTAAAAGCAAAATTAAATTAAAAACTCATCTCACTTTTCTGGCTTTCTTGTGTCCCCAATACCTCTTCGTTGGTCCTTGTTGCATTGAGAGCTTCAGTGTGACAAACAGTATACTTTTTTGAACAATCAACCCCTCACCTACAGATGTTCACTGCAATGAGTTAAAGTCTCTGGCACTCCATCATCACTAGACCAAGACCAACATTCTGGAATATCCTGCTGTTGCCCTGAGTCATGACAATCCTGCAGTTATCCTTCCATAAGGCCAGTTCCTTCCCACATTCCAGCAGGTCATAGGTGGGGTATGTTAGGGTAGACCAACTTAAGAACCATGATGTGGGTCTGGGTGGAAGCTGAGGTGATCAGTCTGGGCCACTGGGAGTCACCCCTCAGTTGAGGGAAAGAGCCAGCTCTCCTAGGCCAGTGACATCAGGGCCAATTCTCCCACGCCCTTAATGAGGGGTGGGGCCATCTCTTGTAAGTACAGGGAACAACTCTCCCATAAAGAACAGGACCAGCCTTCCCCCTATAATGTCCAGAGAGGGCCAAGGACAGTCATCTCAGGGCCAGTGAAGGGCAGGCCCAGCTCAGCAAGGCCCTTGGACTTCAACATGCATGGTTCCCTATGATAATACTAACCAGGGACTTCAACACAGACCATAGCTACAACAGGAACACAGACCCAGACATGACCCTTGGCAGCATTTCAGGCCCAGACATCACCATGGTCATTGTGGCAGCATAGGCTGATGTGTTATACCCATCTGTATGTTGTGAATATCATTGGTTCATAAAGAAACTTCATTCAGCCAATGGCTTAATGGAGTAAAGTCCAGCAGGAACTCTGAACAGAGATGTAGGCAGAAAGTAGGTGGCATCAGTGAGATGCCATGGAGCCACCAGAGGAAACAAATGAGTCAGAACTTTGCTGGTAGGCTATGAGCACATGGTGATGCACAGATTAAAAGAAATGGATTAATTTAAGATATAAGAGTTAGCCAGAAATGCTCTTAAGCAATTGACCAAACAATATTGCAATGAATATAGTTTCTGTCGGATTGTTTTCAGTCTGAGCAGCTGGGAATGAATGAGCAGCCTCATTCAACAACAGGCCACCCAGATCAGTATGTCCCCAATGGCAGAATGACCCTGAGACACCAACATGGTCTCTGGTGACTGTTCAGACTGTGGGCACCTGCACCACCCTCAGTGATAACAGAAGGCATGAACATCAAATCAGACCTTGGCTGCTATACTGCCATGAACCCAGACATAGCCCTCAATAGCAGCTCATGGTCCTAGGTGACAACACAGGCCTCTCAAATTAGCATGGCCCCAGTAGTGGCATGGCCATCAGATACCAACCTAGCCACAAGTGGTAGCCCAGAACCTGGGCACCTTAGTGGCCTTTGGTGGCAACATGGGTCATAGATATCAACACAGGCCCTGGCTGTAGTAAGATCACAGACTCAGATATGGATCTTGGCAGCATCATGGGCTCAGATATCACTCTGGCTATGGGTGGCAAGCAGACAAGTCCACATCAGCCTATTCCTCACTATCTTCATCTCTTCAGTTCTGCCTCTATCCACAGCACAGGAACTGTTCTGCCACTTTCTCTTCTACTTCTCCACCATATATCTTCTCATCCTAATGAGACCTACCAGCACTGAATAGGTCTATGAATGCCTTCAAACTACTGGGAATGTGGTGACCCCAGGCTGACCAGATGTGTCTTTTACCCACCTGAGCTGAATGGCACCAGCAGGGCATGCGGATGCCTTCAGCTGTCCCAAATTATCTCTCAGTATTTTTTAAAGGCTTATCTCCACTGTACTATGTCAGCCACTAATAGGTTATTTTTATCCAAGTGTTTCTATATAATGGGTGTTTTATCTCTGAAAGCACTTAAATGATTTAACTTAATATTGACTCTACAGTTCTAACACTGGATGGATTTCTTTCTACTTTCTTGCTTAATGAAAGGAAAATTGAACTCTCTTTCTTTAACCATAACTCACAGTACCAAGACATGAGCACACAGAGGCTGTGCTGGATTATTAAAGAAAAATGAAAGATGAACTCACTTCCACAACTACCCAGAGTAGCCATATTGAATCACAATAGTCTAAGAAGAAAAAAAAAAGTAAGGAAATCTGCATCCCACAAATTCTGAGAAGAGGAAATTATGCTCTAGACCTAAGGGACCTTTGCAATTCTCTTTAGTTCCAATCTGTTTTTCATTTAGAATTACATAGAAACTTAGAAAAGTCTGGTGAGATCTTGGTGTGTGTGTGTGTGTGTGTGTGTGTGTGTGTGTGTGTGTTTTAAGCTCCCATCAGCAGGTGGGAGTCTAAGGTAATTGGGTCTACATTCAGTGGGAAGAGAAACCTAGAGTTTGAGAGCTCATTTAGTGAAAAGGGGCCTTAGGAAAGCCAAGCCAGAAAACACTCCCAGGAGGACTCATTAACGTTTTTGTCTCCTAGGTTAACATTTTCAAGGAGGTCATTTGTGATAATATATAAGTCCATCTAGAGATATGCATAGAAACATGAAGAGAGGAGGTCTTGGGACTATGAGACAAGGCCCTAATGTACTACTTGCCTCAGGGATGTTTAATGGTGCAAGACAGGGCCCTTTGAATATCAGATTAAGGTTTCTACTTCCTTCCTGTAACTTTTATATTGGCTTCCAGGTAGCAGCAGAAACATGGTAACCTCAGTGCAACACCCAAGAACAGTCTGAAGATGGACAGGAAGCTAGAGCAGCTGGTTCACATCATGAAAGGTGATGAACCTACAGTTTCTAGTAATTCTGCTCAGGTGACAGAAAAGGAATGACTTTTTTTTAACTTCATCACACACTAACCAAAAACTGTTAATTGCTTGCTTATTCCCATTGCCATTTCCAGCGATGTCTGCAGATAAAAGGAACCAATCCCTGACATCCAACATTAGACAGATTCCTAATACACTGCACCAACTTATCAGACTTTAAACAAATCAAAAACTTCTGAAGGAAACCACACCTGATCACACCTGTTTGTAATGAAACAACCTTAATTGCCAAACAATCCAACATGAAGCCAGGTGCAGAGATGTAGGATTCTGACCACCTAAGGTAAGGAATTTTTATCTCTTTCAATAAAGTATAGGTTTTAGGCATTTTAAGTCAAAAATTAGAGTCCAGAGCAATACTAAGTACTTAAACTGACATCTGTCAAGCTTTTTAGTGCATTGAATTTATGGCCTTTTGGGGGTATCTACATTTAATTTTTTGAATATGAAAAGAGTATCATTAAGAGAGATAGAGTCTATGTAACAGTTCAGACCTGCATAACTCCTTCCTTGTAGGACTTTTAGTATAAGACTTCAGACCCTATTACTATCCCTGATAATATCTATCAGGTAGATGAATGCCTTCAAAAGATCATCTGAACTAACAAAATACTTGTCCCATATTCTCAAAGTAGCATTGGACCCCAGAGAAGCCAATACAGACTAATGAAATGTTAATGGAAATATGCCAAGATGTGGTTATAACTTATACAATAATGTTTCATTTTCACATTTATTTTTATTTTATCCGGAGTTGCCTTCATCCGTGCAGTTCCATGATGCACAGCAAGGTTCCTGTCAATCTAGAGCCCTTCTACTACTCTCTCCACTGAATGCTTCTTCATGACTGTTGGTACCATGCTTCAATAGCAGCTTCCCAGAAAGAAAGTTCCTCCATTCCTGATCCCCTCTTGTCTAGTGCAAATGCTCTGTATTTACAGGAGGGAGCATGGATATTGAGATCAATGGCTGTATTAGGATAGGATTATTTAGGCAGATTATATCACAGAGTACTTGTTTCTTTGTGGAATTTTGTCATATCTCCTAAGCATAAACAGAACCATTTTTATATGAAGGGCAGAAATCTTTCATTTCTGTGTCTTTGCAGTCACACATTGTATAGTTATCTGTTAAAATAAAAAATATTCCATCAATCATAACACCAACACTTCCTCAAACTTAATTTTGCCTGGCTTTAGACAGTAATCCTCATTCAGGCTCATGGAGAATGTGGAACTTTCTAACAGGAAATTAATGTGGAAACCTCATGTTCTTGCAGTGAGATTTCTTACAAACAAATGTGGACTTACAAAATGTAGAAAATGATCTGGAGAGTTTGATACATACTTAAAATATCAGCACTGCAAAAGTTGAAGCAAAAGGATCTTGTTAAATGACATAAAAGACCTTTTTTAAGAACATACAAGCTGGGAGGAGGTGGCACATGCTTTTAATGACAGCACTTAGAAGGCAGAGGTAGGCATATTTCTGTGAGTATGAGGCTAAATTGGTCTACAGAGTCAGTTCCAGTATAGTCAGGGCTACACAGAGAAAGCCTATCTTGGAAAAACAAATAAAAAAAGAAATGTGAACAAGAAATGGAAATAATTTATTGAACTCACATCTCTTCATCAACTGATAATTTAATATTTAAGTTAATTTAAATTAATATGTTTATGGAGAAAGCAAACTGAAGTATTAAAAGTACTAATCAAATATTACTTATTAACCCAACTAAAAGAATGCTGGGGTATTTTATTAATCTTAACAAAGAGCTAGTTTAGTCCTCCTAGAAAGACACTTCTTCAGGTTTAATATCTTACCCAATATTTTCATCAGGTTACAAACTATTTTAAAATTATTAGTGTTGTCTGTGAATTCCACTTAGATAAATTTCTTCAAGATAAAATTACCAATTAGAAATTTGAAAACTGAGGAACAAAGACATTCACTAGTAGGAAAATATCATATTACTGGAGTCATGTTGGGCATTCTCATGGATTCTGATGTTACAAAACCAAGGTCCACATTAGCAAAACTGAATTGAACCATCTTACTTTGTCAGCTAAAGAAATGACACAAAATGGAGCCTTGGAACTCCACCTTGGGAGGTGCCTTCATCTTGGTGGGGATTCTAGATGACAGTGGATCCCCTGAACTGCTCTGTGCCATTATCACAGTAATGTACACTTTGGCTCTGACCAGCAATGGACTGTTGATCCTGGTTATCACTGTGGATGGACAACTCCATGTGCCCATGTACCTTTTGCTTGGGCAGCTCTCTCTCATAGACTTCTTTCTCACATCAATTGTCATTCCCAAAGCTGTCATGGATTTTCTGCTCAAAGACAACACTATCTCCTTTGGAGGTTGTGCCCTTCAGATGTTCCTGGCACTGACACTGGGTGGTGCAGAGGACCTCCTTCTGGCCTTCATGGCCTACGACAGGTATGTTGCCATTTGTCATCCTCTGAACTATATGATCTACATGAGACCAAGCATCTGCTGGCTTGGAGTAGCTACATCATGGATCCTGGGATTCCTGAGTGCTCTAGGGTATACCATCCACACCATGCAGTATCCCTTCTGCAAATCCCGGAAGATCAGAGACCTATTTTGTGAGATCCCTCCATTGCTGAAGCTGGCCTGTGAAGACACCTCTACATATGAGCTCATGGTTTATGTGATGGGCGTGGCCTTCCTAATTCCTCCTCTTGCTACCATCCTGGCTTCTTATGCATTAATTCTTTTCACAGTGCTCAACAAGCCCTCAAATGAAGGAAGAAAGAAAGCCCTTGTCACCTGCTCTTCCCACTTGATGGTAGTTGGACTGTACTATGGGGCTCTCACAGTCATGTTTGTCCTGCCCAGTTCCTACCTCACTCCCAAACAAGAAAACATCCTCTCTGTTTTCTACACTGTTGTCACCCCAGCATTGAACCCCCTAATCTACAGTTTGAGGAATAAGGAGGTCACTGGGGCCTTAAGGAGAGTCCTGGGAAAGTGGTTGCTGCCCACAGAGTCTACATTTTAGGGGCTTTTTATAGATGTCTTCTAGACTTAATTCTTTCTCAGCATCGGCAGATTTGTGCTATACATGAAATTTTCTCAGTGAAACCAATGCAATCAAGTGTTTCTTTTGCTAGAGAACTAGGGAATGTAAATGTCTCCGATGAATGTTCTTTGAGTCTTCATGTGACCTTTTGCAAGAAGCACCTCACACTGTTTAAAATTATGCTTAGTCTCCATTTTCCAGTGCAGCTGCTGATGAGTGTGTAAAGGACATTACTCAGACAAGACCACTCAGGTCCTATTTCCATACCAAACCTACAAAACAGAGGAGGTAATCTGAAATGGGCTCCCAGAGATCAGTGAATATTTTGAGGTTTGCACAAATTTTTAATCTACTAGTCTTTGTAAGGTATCAATCAACACCAATAGTTCTGTCCAATGTCCACTTGACAGAGGTCAGGATCATGTTTACTTTTCTTCTCCCATGAAGCAGCAGCTTTTACAGATGACTTGAAAGATGATTTTGTTTAGATTCTCTCCCTCTGTCTGTCTCTGTCTAACTGTAGAATAATATACCCTGTCCATTTCTCATTCCCCCCTCTTTTTCTCATTCTCCTCTTCCTTCCTCTTCTCTTTTCTCTCATTTTCCTTCTCCATTTGATCCTTCCTTCCCATCTTGCTCTGTTCTTCTTCTCCTTCTCCTTCTCCTCCTTCTCCTCCTCCTCCTCCTTCTCCTCCTCCTTCTCCTCCTCCTCCTCCTCCCCCTCCTCCTCTTTCTTCTTCTTTGTTTTTTCTAGACAAGCTTTCCCTGTAGTTTCTAGAGCCTGTCTTGGAGCTAGCTCTTGTAGACCAGGCTGGCCTCGAACTCAGAGATCCTCCTGCCTCTGCATCTTGAGTGCTGGGATTAGGATTAAAGGCATGTGCCACCACCACCCTGCCTTTGTTTTTCTTCTTCTTGAAGTTGTTGGAACAGAAATCGTCAATTTTACTTCTAACTTGTGAATAATGTATTAAAACAAGTAGAATAAAATAGTGGTTTATATTTTCCCTAATCATGTTTTTAAATATCTTAGCAATTTTTAAAGGTCCATATGCTTGGTATGTTTACATTAAATAACACATAATCTGAATAATTGTCAAAATAGACAATAGCACACAAAGTATATGCTTAGATTTTAATGGATTTTTAATCATTATTCAGAATTATTATTAAAAATGGTGAATGGAAGCAGATTTTGGCATGGATGTGGGTAAGTTTACATGCACACTGTCAGCAGGAGTGTGAACTAGTGACTTACCTTTGGAAATCCATCTAGAGGTTTCTCAAAGGGCTAAACTACAACTACCAAATGACCCAGCTATACCTCTCCTGGGAATAAACTAAAAATAAACACTGGTTGTTCAGGTGCACACAAGAAGGATTTGCTAAAGGAGGCAGAGGCATTGAGGATCACGAATTTGAGACCAGCCTAGAAAAAAAGAGAGAAAAAGAAAGAAAGAAAAAAGAACCTGTATCATGCTATAGCGACAATTGCTTGTTCATGTTTATTTCTGTTCTGTTTAGAATAGCTAGGAACAGAATCACAATAAAACTTTATTCAACCAAAAAGAAAAATGACGTTATAAAATTGGCAGGTAAATTGATGCAACTTGTAAAATAATATTGACTGAGGTAACTCATACATGGAAAGACAAGTGCCCCAAGTCCTCTTTCACATGTAGATCCTCACTTTGATACTTAGTTTTGTATGTTTAACCTGATGTATCAGTAGAAGCAAGGGAAGTTTATGGGGAGATTATAGTAGGGGAGCTTGAAAGAAAGATGGTAGCAGAACATAGGGTATATAAAGTAGAGATGCATGCTACGATTGGTGGTGGAATAGTTTAAAAACAGGGATAGAAAGTCAGAAGACAGGGATTGGGGAAGGCTGATAAAAATAAAGGCTGTATGGAAAAGCTAATTAGGAAACCTACTATCTTGTAACTCAAAATAAATTTAAATTTTATTTGACATGAAATAAATTGAAAATTGTAAAAGGATGAGAAAGGGACAATGTGACTGTTTTCTGACTGTTTCACATGCATTATACTATAATGGGATATTACTGGTTTGGGAAATTTTTTATTGACCTGTATATCTCCACTCCCCTCCCTTTGTATCCCCTTCCATTCTACCCTTTCCCATGGTCCCTATGCTCCCAGTTTAATCAGGAGATCTTGTCTTTTTCTACTTGGTTTGGAAAAATTTTTAATCCTTAGTTTTTGTTTGTTCATTTGTTTTCAGTCTAGAGTAAATAGTGTTAGAACTTCTGCATTTATAAAAGAAAATGATGTGTCTTCATTCTTTACACTGATGCCATAGTTGAAAGTAGAACTGTATAACCAAAGAGTACCATGTCTGCAGCAGTGGGAACTCATCACCTAGTTACAATTCGCAGCCATGGGCTGCAACAATATTATGTTGTATTACATGCCTGGTGGCCTTCCTGACCAATAACAGCAAACCAGGATGTAACTCATATTTCAAACTTGATTTCTCTCTTTCTTTCTCTCTCTCTCTCTCTCTCTCTCTCTCTCTCTCTCTCTCTCTCTCTCTCTCTCTCTCTTTCTCTCTCTCTCTCTTTCTCTCTCTCTCTCTCTGTCTCTCTCTCTCACTTATTCATTCTTTGTGGATTTCAGATCATGCACTCTGATCCCAATTATCTCCCCATCTCATCACATCTGCCCTGTGCCCTCACAACAAAATCAAAACCCAATTTATAAAAAAATCAAACAAAATAAACAAAGAAAAACAAAAACTGGAATAAAAGCCATCTTGACATGAAAGCTGTAGTGTGGTCCACTGAGAAACACAGTTTACCCTTTAGTCTATTCATCTTTACTTGCAAGTGTTCACTGCCTCAAGTCATTGAGTCATTTGGTCTGGCTTGAGGCCTCTGGTTTCTGCTATTTCATCAATAATGTACTCTAACTGGGGCTCCTCTTGGATATATTGTTGTTGTCCTGTGTCCTCTAGTTCCTGCTGTTTTGAATCTTTAGGCTCATCCCCTTCACATGCTTCAGCAGTTCATAGATTGAGTGGATGCTAGCTAGGGTAGGCCAGCTCATAACCTTTATTCTGGGCCTGAGTGTTAGCTGAGCTAGTCATTTTGCTAGCTGACCCTCATTATCACTAACGTGAGCTCTCCAGCATTGCATTGAATAGCCCACCCAGTGTAGCCTGCAGCAGGGAGTAGGGCCAGTTCTCCTGCTCTTGGGTCCTTAGATCAGAGTCCCCATCACTCATATCACTAGGGCCAGCTCTATTATTTTGCCCAGGGAAGGTACAGGGTCCTCTCTCCTGATTGCTGTAGGGAGAATATGAGGGGTGGGGGCATGATCAGCTCTCCTGCTCTCAAGCCCTCTGGACTAGCTCACATGCACCTCACCAATAGGGTCAGCTGTAGTGTGTACTCCACTAGATCTCTGGGGTGCAGGGCCTACTCTTCCGTGCTGCAACTGGTATAGGACAGGGCTAATTTTCTCAGTCTTGTAACCCTGGGGCCATCTCTTTCACCTGCCACAGGTGGTAATGGGTGGCATCTTTCACTCAACCATCTCACCATATGGCAAATGAATGGGTGGCAGCACCAGCTCTCGTGATTTCATGCCCTCAGGGTCATCTCAGCTTTGTCCCTGACCACACGGTCTGCCCTAGCATATTTCCCAGGTGAGGAGCACATCTATGGTGATGGGTGGGGCCATCTTTCAGGCATGTAAGAGTGAGCTCTCCCCCTGATGTGTAGAACCAGATCGCCTGCTGCAGTATGAAATGATGGACAGCCTCTGCCATCCTGGGGCCAGTGAAAAGCAGGGTCAGTAACAGCTCAGCCGGGATATCGCCATAACCCAGTGGTAGCAAAGTCCACTAAGATATACAGAGCCCTATGGCAGCATGTCACCTGGACACCAACATGGTCCCATGTGACTATCTAGACCCTAGGCATCCACAGAGCTCCTGGGAGCCTCTGGAGCCATGGACTCCACACCAGATCCCTGCTTTTGCAGGGCCACAGACACAGACAGGGCCCTGGAGACAGGGTACCTGGAGACAGGGTACCTGGAGGTCTCTGTGGCTCTAGGTGGTAGAACATAGGTTTTCATTTAATAACTTATGTCTTCTGTCATCAGCAATGTTCATCCATGTGGAGTACCTCCATTCAAACTCCTTTTTAAAGATATGTTTTAATTAGCTCAGAAACTAGTTGGTAGAAGGTTATAAAAACTTCTTTCACAACCCTAGTTTTTTCAGTTAATAAACTAGAACCTTTATTTATTATTAACAATGTGAGACCATAACTGACTGTTCATATTGCTGCTTCTTGGTTTTTCTAAATTGATTTTATTACACTGTACATTTTTCTCTGCTGCCCTCCCTTCCTCTCCCCCTCTGCCCTTCTACCCTCTCCCATGACCCCCAACTCCCAATTTACTCAGAAGATCTTGTCTTTTTTCTCCCTTCTATTTAGATCCATGTATATCTCTTTTAGGGTCCTTTTTGTTGTCTTGGTTCCTCTTTGTTGTCTAATGTTCTCTGGGGTTGTGGATTGTAGGCAAGTTTTTCTTTGTTTTATGTCTAAAAGTCACTTATAAGTGAGTATATATTATATTTTTCTTTCCAGGTCTGGGTTACCTCACTCAATATGTATTATTCTAGATCCATCAATTTGCCTGCAAATTTCAAGATGTCATTTATTTTACCACTGCTACATTGTGTAAATGTTTCACATTTTCTGATGTGGGGTAAAGGGAACATAATCCTAGTTTTTAACTAAATATCTCCTATCTTTCATGCCCATCCCTGCCCATATAACTTCTTAAAACTTTGGCTCCCAGTGATTCCCTTCCACAGAGTGTTCTTTCACATTACTGTGTTATAATATCCACTCTTATTTTCTTATTTGAGTTATATTATAGGTCCCACTGTACCTTCTTCCTACACACTTTACTTCATATATCCTTTATGCAATTGCCCCATCCTCCTCATTCTATTACATGCTTGAATCTCCTATTCCAGCTTTCTACTTTGATTTTACCTATATTCTACTACTCCCTCCTGATGGAGGAGAGTTATCTGTCTATGTTACTTTCATTGGTTAATTAATAAAGAAAACTGCCTTGGCCCTTTAAGAGACAGAAAATTAGGTAGGTGGAGTAGACAGAACAGAATTGTGGGAAAAGGGGTAACAGGCAGTGAGGAGATGCTCCAGGCAGTTGCCATAGTGAGTCTCCATGCTTCTCCTCTCCAAGATGGACGCAGGTTAAGATCTCTCCTGGTAAGCCACACCTCGTGGTGCTACACAGATTACTAAATATGGGTTAAAGGAAGATGTGAGAATTAACAAATAAGAGGCTGAAACTCTGGGCCAGGCAGTGTTTTAAAAGAATACAGTTTCCATGTAATTATTTCGGGTGTAAAGCTAGCCAGCGGCCGGGTGGCGGGACAAAGCCCCGCCGCTCCGTTCCTTCTACACCCTCCCACAATGCATGCACATTCAGTGCCATTTGACTGCCTTTCTCTGGCTCTTACATTATTTATGCTTTCCTGCCTGCTATATTCTCTCAGTCTTGATGGTATTAGGAATGGGCTTGGTAAATGTGTTCCATATAAGGCTAAACACTAACAGTGCCTTATATTCTGTACTATGGCCACTTATGAATCAATGCATTAATTTTCCCCTACTAGAAAAAAATCTTAAGAAACTTGTATTTCTAGAAAGACGTTGATAATGAAATGGTAAGATAGTGGAGAAAAGGGAGAGGTAAACAGGTGTCCCTGTGTGTCTGGGAGTTCAAAGAAGAAAAGCTTTCAAGGGAAAGGTCAACTGTGCCTGAAAATTTGGAGGAGGAAGACAGGGAGCACATAGTGCTCTTCTATGGAGCACATAGTGATAATTTGGCAATAAGGCAATAACAGACACACTGAATGAGAAAATAACTTGATTGGGACTGAATTGTTACAAATAGATGACCATCAGAAGAGAAAATGGATATGAAAAAAAATCCTTTTCTGTTTTTTTTCTTTATGTAGTGAAGTTGAAAAATTGGGCAATAATTGAAAGAGATTGTAGTTCTGTGGGACAGTGTATAAGATGGGAAAATCAGAAATCATTTTAGTTTTTGGTTGCTTATCAGTACTGTGGAGGAGAAAAGCTTAAAAAGATACTGTTAAGGAAAAAAATTTCAGGATTGAATTTAGACAAGTTTAGCAGTTCATAGGGAATTATTTTGAGCAAAATCAGTAAAATCTGTTTAAGTGCAAATGCGGCTGGGTGGGATATTTGAAGAGGAAAAGAGAAGGGAAACTGGCTGAGTGCTCTGTTCTAAATGAAGTATGAGTGTCAAGCATCCATAAGAAGGAAACAAGAGTGAATTTAGTAAACTTGACAATATACTTTGACTACAGACTGAGCATGACAAAAATGCCAAAATTACAAATTAACTTGTGACTTGAATATATGCATGATCATATTTACATTTGGGTTTTATGATCTGGAAAATAAGATTATTAACTTCAAAAAGAATAAAGATGATAGAGATGCCAGAACTGAGAATGTGGTCATATTGAAATTATCTGTTACAGTTGTAACTGTATTTCAATAGGTAAAAGAAATTCTTCATAACACATAGTCAAGATGCTAAATACACATAACAACAACAACAAAATGATCGTAAGACTGAAAGGGAAAAGAACATGTTACACACTAAGGCAGGCCCATTGAAATAAGACCTGACTTTTCAACTGAGACTCTGAAAACCAAAACGGCCTAGTATGATGTACTGAAAGCTCTGAAAGGCCACATAGAGTAGTCTAATCAGTATATACAGAAAACTATCAATTACAGTAGAAAGAAAAATAAAACCATTTGTAGGAGGAGAGGATTTGTTAGAAAAGTCTTGCTTGTTGGTTCCCAGCTGCTCTGCTAGCTTAGGTTCAAAATAATCACACAGAAACTGTATTCATTAAATCACTGCTTGGCACATTAGCTCTAGCTTCTTATTGTCTAACTCTTACATGTTAATTTAACCCATTTCTATTAATCTGTGTAGCACCAAAGGCTGTTGCTTACCAGGTAAAATTGCCATTGTTTGTCTCCAGCGGCCCCATGGCTTCTTCCTGACTCTGCCCATCTTGTCCCATGCTGTAGGCCAAGCCAGTTTTCTTTATTCATTAACCAACAAAATCAACACATAGACAGAAGGACTTCCCATACCATTTCCCCTTTTCTGTTTAAACAAAAAGGAAGGCTTTAACTTTAACATAGTAAAATTGTATATAACAAAACAGGTATTAAGCAAGAATTACAGTTAAAATATTTATACTGGGGCCTTAAGGAGAGTCCTGGGAAAGTGGTTGCTGCCCACAGAGTCTACATTTTAGGGGCTTTTTATAGATGTCTTCTAGACTTAATTCTTTCTCAGCATCGGCAGATTTGTGCTATACATGAAATTTTCTCAGTGAAACCAATGCAATCAAGTGTTTCTTTTGCTAGAGAACTAGGGAATGTAAATGTCTCCGATGAATGTTCTTTGAGTCTTCATGTGACCTTTTGCAAGAAGCACCTCACACTGTTTAAAATTATGCTTAGTCTCCATTTTCCAGTGCAGCTGCTGATGAGTGTGTAAAGGACATTACTCAGACAAGACCACTCAGGTCCTATTTCCATACCAAACCTACAAAACAGAGGAGGTAATCTGAAATGGGCTCCCAGAGATCAGTGAATATTTTGAGGTTTGCACAAATTTTTAATCTACTAGTCTTTGTAAGGTATCAATCAACACCAATAGTTCTGTCCAATGTCCACTTGACAGAGGTCAGGATCATGTTTACTTTTCTTCTCCCATGAAGCAGCAGCTTTTACAGATGACTTGAAAGATGATTTTGTTTAGATTCTCTCCCTCTGTCTGTCTCTGTCTAACTGTAGAATAATATACCCTGTCCATTTCTCATTCCCCCCTCTTTTTCTCATTCTCCTCTTCCTTCCTCTTCTCTTTTCTCTCATTTTCCTTCTCCATTTGATCCTTCCTTCCCATCTTGCTCTGTTCTTCTTCTCCTTCTCCTTCTCCTCCTTCTCCTCCTCCTCCTCCTTCTCCTCCTCCTCCTCCTCCTCCTCCTCCTCCCCCTCCTCCTCTTTCTTCTTCTTTGTTTTTTCTAGACAAGCTTTCCCTGTAGTTTCTAGAGCCTGTCTTGGAGCTAGCTCTTGTAGACCAGGCTGGCCTCGAACTCAGAGATCCTCCTGCCTCTGCATCTTGAGTGCTGGGATTAGGATTAAAGGCATGTGCCACCACCACCCTGCCTTTGTTTTTCTTCTTCTTGAAGTTGTTGGAACAGAAATCGTCAATTTTACTTCTAACTTGTGAATAATGTATTAAAACAAGTAGAATAAAATAGTGGTTTATATTTTCCCTAATCATGTTTTTAAATATCTTAGCAATTTTTAAAGGTCCATATGCTTGGTATGTTTACATTAAATAACACATAATCTGAATAATTGTCAAAATAGACAATAGCACACAAAGTATATGCTTAGATTTTAATGGATTTTTAATCATTATTCAGAATTATTATTAAAAATGGTGAATGGAAGCAGATTTTGGCATGGATGTGGGTAAGTTTACATGCACACTGTCAGCAGGAGTGTGAACTAGTGACTTACCTTTGGAAATCCATCTAGAGGTTTCTCAAAGGGCTAAACTACAACTACCAAATGACCCAGCTATACCTCTCCTGGGAATAAACTAAAAATAAACACTGGTTGTTCAGGTGCACACAAGAAGGATTTGCTAAAGGAGGCAGAGGCATTGAGGATCACGAATTTGAGACCAGCCTAGAAAAAAAGAGAGAAAAAGAAAGAAAGAAAAAAGAACCTGTATCATGCTATAGCGACAATTGCTTGTTCATGTTTATTTCTGTTCTGTTTAGAATAGCTAGGAACAGAATCACAATAAAACTTTATTCAACCAAAAAGAAAAATGACGTTATAAAATTGGCAGGTAAATTGATGCAACTTGTAAAATAATATTGACTGAGGTAACTCATACATGGAAAGACAAGTGCCCCAAGTCCTCTTTCACATGTAGATCCTCACTTTGATACTTAGTTTTGTATGTTTAACCTGATGTATCAGTAGAAGCAAGGGAAGTTTATGGGGAGATTATAGTAGGGGAGCTTGAAAGAAAGATGGTAGCAGAACATAGGGTATATAAAGTAGAGATGCATGCTACGATTGGTGGTGGAATAGTTTAAAAACAGGGATAGAAAGTCAGAAGACAGGGATTGGGGAAGGCTGATAAAAATAAAGGCTGTATGGAAAAGCTAATTAGGAAACCTACTATCTTGTAACTCAAAATAAATTTAAATTTTATTTGACATGAAATAAATTGAAAATTGTAAAAGGATGAGAAAGGGACAATGTGACTGTTTTCTGACTGTTTCACATGCATTATACTATAATGGGATATTACTGGTTTGGGAAATTTTTTATTGACCTGTATATCTCCACTCCCCTCCCTTTGTATCCCCTTCCATTCTACCCTTTCCCATGGTCCCTATGCTCCCAGTTTAATCAGGAGATCTTGTCTTTTTCTACTTGGTTTGGAAAAATTTTTAATCCTTAGTTTTTGTTTGTTCATTTGTTTTCAGTCTAGAGTAAATAGTGTTAGAACTTCTGCATTTATAAAAGAAAATGATGTGTCTTCATTCTTTACACTGATGCCATAGTTGAAAGTAGAACTGTATAACCAAAGAGTACCATGTCTGCAGCAGTGGGAACTCATCACCTAGTTACAATTCGCAGCCATGGGCTGCAACAATATTATGTTGTATTACATGCCTGGTGGCCTTCCTGACCAATAACAGCACACCAGGATGTAACTCATATTTCAAACTTGATTTCTCTCTTTCTCTCTCTCTCTCTCTCTCTCTCTCTCTCTCTCTCTCTCTCTCTCTCTCTTTCTCTCTCTCTCTCTTTCTCTCTCTCTCTCTCTGTCTCTCTCTCTCACTTATTCATTCTTTGTGGATTTCAGATCATGCACTCTGATCCCAATTATCTCCCCATCTCATCACATCTGCCCTGTGCCCTCACAACAAAATCAAAACCCAATTTATAAAAAAATCAAACAAAATAAACAAAGAAAAACAAAAACTGGAATAAAAGCCATCTTGACATGAAAGCTGTAGTGTGGTCCACTGAGAAACACAGTTTACCCTTTAGTCTATTCATCTTTACTTGCAAGTGTTCACTGCCTCAAGTCATTGAGTCATTTGGTCTGGCTTGAGGCCTCTGGTTTCTGCTATTTCATCAATAATGTACTCTAACTGGGGCTCCTCTTGGATATATTGTTGTTGTCCTGTGTCCTCTAGTTCCTGCTGTTTTGAATCTTTAGGCTCATCCCCTTCACATGCTTCAGCAGTTCATAGATTGAGTGGATGCTAGCTAGGGTAGGCCAGCTCATAACCTTTATTCTGGGCCTGAGTGTTAGCTGAGCTAGTCATTTTGCTAGCTGACCCTCATTATCACTAACGTGAGCTCTCCAGCATTGCATTGAATAGCCCACCCAGTGTAGCCTGCAGCAGGGAGTAGGGCCAGTTCTCCTGCTCTTGGGTCCTTAGATCAGAGTCCCCATCACTCATATCACTAGGGCCAGCTCTATTATTTTGCCCAGGGAAGGTACAGGGTCCTCTCTCCTGATTGCTGTAGGGAGAATATGAGGGGTGGGGGCATGATCAGCTCTCCTGCTCTCAAGCCCTCTGGACTAGCTCACATGCACCTCACCAATAGGGTCAGCTGTAGTGTGTACTCCACTAGATCTCTGGGGTGCAGGGCCTACTCTTCCGTGCTGCAACTGGTATAGGACAGGGCTAATTTTCTCAGTCTTGTAACCCTGGGGCCATCTCTTTCACCTGCCACAGGTGGTAATGGGTGGCATCTTTCACTCAACCATCTCACCATATGGCAAATGAATGGGTGGCAGCACCAGCTCTCGTGATTTCATGCCCTCAGGGTCATCTCAGCTTTGTCCCTGACCACACGGTCTGCCCTAGCATATTTCCCAGGTGAGGAGCACATCTATGGTGATGGGTGGGGCCATCTTTCAGGCATGTAAGAGTGAGCTCTCCCCCTGATGTGTAGAACCAGATCGCCTGCTGCAGTATGAAATGATGGACAGCCTCTGCCATCCTGGGGCCAGTGAAAAGCAGGGTCAGTAACAGCTCAGCCGGGATATCGCCATAACCCAGTGGTAGCAAAGTCCACTAAGATATACAGAGCCCTATGGCAGCATGTCACCTGGACACCAACATGGTCCCATGTGACTATCTAGACCCTAGGCATCCACAGAGCTCCTGGGAGCCTCTGGAGCCATGGACTCCACACCAGATCCCTGCTTTTGCAGGGCCACAGACACAGACAGGGCCCTGGAGACAGGGTACCTGGAGACAGGGTACCTGGAGGTCTCTGTGGCTCTAGGTGGTAGAACATAGGTTTTCATTTAATAACTTATGTCTTCTGTCATCAGCAATGTTCATCCATGTGGAGTACCTCCATTCAAACTCCTTTTTAAAGATATGTTTTAATTAGCTCAGAAACTAGTTGGTAGAAGGTTATAAAAACTTCTTTCACAACCCTAGTTTTTTCAGTTAATAAACTAGAACCTTTATTTATTATTAACAATGTGAGACCATAACTGACTGTTCATATTGCTGCTTCTTGGTTTTTCTAAATTGATTTTATTACACTGTACATTTTTCTCTGCTGCCCTCCCTTCCTCTCCCCCTCTGCCCTTCTACCCTCTCCCATGACCCCCAACTCCCAATTTACTCAGAAGATCTTGTCTTTTTTCTCCCTTCTATTTAGATCCATGTATATCTCTTTTAGGGTCCTTTTTGTTGTCTTGGTTCCTCTTTGTTGTCTAATGTTCTCTGGGGTTGTGGATTGTAGGCAAGTTTTTCTTTGTTTTATGTCTAAAAGTCACTTATAAGTGAGTATATATTATATTTTTCTTTCCAGGTCTGGGTTACCTCACTCAATATGTATTATTCTAGATCCATCAATTTGCCTGCAAATTTCAAGATGTCATTTATTTTACCACTGCTACATTGTGTAAATGTTTCACATTTTCTGATGTGGGGTAAAGGGAACATAATCCTAGTTTTTAACTAAATATCTCCTATCTTTCATGCCCATCCCTGCCCATATAACTTCTTAAAACTTTGGCTCCCAGTGATTCCCTTCCACAGAGTGTTCTTTCACATTACTGTGTTATAATATCCACTCTTATTTTCTTATTTGAGTTATATTATAGGTCCCACTGTACCTTCTTCCTACACACTTTACTTCATATATCCTTTATGCAATTGCCCCATCCTCCTCATTCTATTACATGCTTGAATCTCCTATTCCAGCTTTCTACTTTGATTTTACCTATATTCTACTACTCCCTCCTGATGGAGGAGAGTTATCTGTCTATGTTACTTTCATTGGTTAATTAATAAAGAAAACTGCCTTGGCCCTTTAAGAGACAGAAAATTAGGTAGGTGGAGTAGACAGAACAGAATTGTGGGAAAAGGGGTAACAGGCAGTGAGGAGATGCTCCAGGCAGTTGCCATAGTGAGTCTCCATGCTTCTCCTCTCCAAGATGGACGCAGGTTAAGATCTCTCCTGGTAAGCCACACCTCGTGGTGCTACACAGATTACTAAATATGGGTTAAAGGAAGATGTGAGAATTAACAAATAAGAGGCTGAAACTCTGGGCCAGGCAGTGTTTTAAAAGAATACAGTTTCCATGTAATTATTTCGGGTGTAAAGCTAGCCAGCGGCCGGGTGGCGGGACAAAGCCCCGCCGCTCCGTTCCTTCTACACCCTCCCACAATGCATGCACATTCAGTGCCATTTGACTGCCTTTCTCTGGCTCTTACATTATTTATGCTTTCCTGCCTGCTATATTCTCTCAGTCTTGATGGTATTAGGAATGGGCTTGGTAAATGTGTTCCATATAAGGCTAAACACTAACAGTGCCTTATATTCTGTACTATGGCCACTTATGAATCAATGCATTAATTTTCCCCTACTAGAAAAAAATCTTAAGAAACTTGTATTTCTAGAAAGACGTTGATAATGAAATGGTAAGATAGTGGAGAAAAGGGAGAGGTAAACAGGTGTCCCTGTGTGTCTGGGAGTTCAAAGAAGAAAAGCTTTCAAGGGAAAGGTCAACTGTGCCTGAAAATTTGGAGGAGGAAGACAGGGAGCACATAGTGCTCTTCTATGGAGCACATAGTGATAATTTGGCAATAAGGCAATAACAGACACACTGAATGAGAAAATAACTTGATTGGGACTGAATTGTTACAAATAGATGACCATCAGAAGAGAAAATGGATATGAAAAAAAATCCTTTTCTGTTTTTTTTCTTTATGTAGTGAAGTTGAAAAATTGGGCAATAATTGAAAGAGATTGTAGTTCTGTGGGACAGTGTATAAGATGGGAAAATCAGAAATCATTTTAGTTTTTGGTTGCTTATCAGTACTGTGGAGGAGAAAAGCTTAAAAAGATACTGTTAAGGAAAAAAATTTCAGGATTGAATTTAGACAAGTTTAGCAGTTCATAGGGAATTATTTTGAGCAAAATCAGTAAAATCTGTTTAAGTGCAAATGCGGCTGGGTGGGATATTTGAAGAGGAAAAGAGAAGGGAAACTGGCTGAGTGCTCTGTTCTAAATGAAGTATGAGTGTCAAGCATCCATAAGAAGGAAACAAGAGTGAATTTAGTAAACTTGACAATATACTTTGACTACAGACTGAGCATGACAAAAATGCCAAAATTACAAATTAACTTGTGACTTGAATATATGCATGATCATATTTACATTTGGGTTTTTATGATCTGGAAAATAAGATTATTAACTTCAAAAAGAATAAAGATGATAGAGATGCCAGAACTGAGAATGTGGTCATATTGAAATTATCTGTTACAGTTGTAACTGTATTTCAATAGGTAAAAGAAATTCTTCATAACACATAGTCAAGATGCTAAATACACATAACAACAACAACAAAATGATCGTAAGACTGAAAGGGAAAAGAACATGTTACACACTAAGGCAGGCCCATTGAAATAAGACCTGACTTTTCAACTGAGACTCTGAAAACCAAAACGGCCTAGTATGATGTACTGAAAGCTCTGAAAGGCCACATAGAGTAGTCTAATCAGTATATACAGAAAACTATCAATTACAGTAGAAAGAAAAATAAAAACCATTTGTAGGAGGAGAGGATTTGTTAGAAAAGTCTTGCTTGTTGGTTCCCAGCTGCTCTGCTAGCTTAGGTTCAAAATAATCACACAGAAACTGTATTCATTAAATCACTGCTTGGCCCATTAGCTCTAGCTTCTTATTGTCTAACTCTTACATGTTAATTTAACCCATTTCTATTAATCTGTGTAGCACCAAAGGCTGTTGCTTACCAGGTAAAATTGCCATTGTTTGTCTCCAGCGGCCCCATGGCTTCTTCCTGACTCTGCCCATCTTGTCCCATGCTGTAGGCCAAGCCAGTTTTCTTTATTCATTAACCAACAAAATCAACACATAGACAGAAGGACTTCCCATACCATTTCCCCTTTTCTGTTTAAACAAAAAGGAAGGCTTTAACTTTAACATAGTAAAATTGTATATAACAAAACAGGTATTAAGCAAGAATTACAGTTAAAATATTTATACTGGGGCCTTAAGGAGAGTCCTGGGAAAGTGGTTGCTGCCCACAGAGTCTACATTTTAGGGGCTTTTTATAGATGTCTTCTAGACTTAATTCTTTCTCAGCATCGGCAGATTTGTGCTATACATGAAATTTTCTCAGTGAAACCAATGCAATCAAGTGTTTCTTTTGCTAGAGAACTAGGGAATGTAAATGTCTCCGATGAATGTTCTTTGAGTCTTCATGTGACCTTTTGCAAGAAGCACCTCACACTGTTTAAAATTATGCTTAGTCTCCATTTTCCAGTGCAGCTGCTGATGAGTGTGTAAAGGACATTACTCAGACAAGACCACTCAGGTCCTATTTCCATACCAAACCTACAAAACAGAGGAGGTAATCTGAAATGGGCTCCCAGAGATCAGTGAATATTTTGAGGTTTGCACAAATTTTTAATCTACTAGTCTTTGTAAGGTATCAATCAACACCAATAGTTCTGTCCAATGTCCACTTGACAGAGGTCAGGATCATGTTTACTTTTCTTCTCCCATGAAGCAGCAGCTTTTACAGATGACTTGAAAGATGATTTTGTTTAGATTCTCTCCCTCTGTCTGTCTCTGTCTAACTGTAGAATAATATACCCTGTCCATTTCTCATTCCCCCCTCTTTTTCTCATTCTCCTCTTCCTTCCTCTTCTCTTTTCTCTCATTTTCCTTCTCCATTTGATCCTTCCTTCCCATCTTGCTCTGTTCTTCTTCTCCTTCTCCTTCTCCTCCTTCTCCTCCTCCTCCTCCTTCTCCTCCTCCTCCTCCTCCTCCTCCTCCTCCCCCTCCTCCTCTTTCTTCTTCTTTGTTTTTCTAGACAAGCTTTCCCTGTAGTTTCTAGAGCCTGTCTTGGAGCTAGCTCTTGTAGACCAGGCTGGCCTCGAACTCAGAGATCCTCCTGCCTCTGCATCTTGAGTGCTGGGATTAGGATTAAAGGCATGTGCCACCACCACCCTGCCTTTGTTTTTCTTCTTCTTGAAGTTGTTGGAACAGAAATCGTCAATTTTACTTCTAACTTGTGAATAATGTATTAAAACAAGTAGAATAAAATAGTGGTTTATATTTTCCCTAATCATGTTTTTAAATATCTTAGCAATTTTTAAAGGTCCATATGCTTGGTATGTTTACATTAAATAACACATAATCTGAATAATTGTCAAAATAGACAATAGCACACAAAGTATATGCTTAGATTTTAATGGATTTTTAATCATTATTCAGAATTATTATTAAAAATGGTGAATGGAAGCAGATTTTGGCATGGATGTGGGTAAGTTTACATGCACACTGTCAGCAGGAGTGTGAACTAGTGACTTACCTTTGGAAATCCATCTAGAGGTTTCTCAAAGGGCTAAACTACAACTACCAAATGACCCAGCTATACCTCTCCTGGGAATAAACTAAAAATAAACACTGGTTGTTCAGGTGCACACAAGAAGGATTTGCTAAAGGAGGCAGAGGCATTGAGGATCACGAATTTGAGACCAGCCTAGAAAAAAAGAGAGAAAAAGAAAGAAAGAAAAAAGAACCTGTATCATGCTATAGCGACAATTGCTTGTTCATGTTTATTTCTGTTCTGTTTAGAATAGCTAGGAACAGAATCACAATAAAACTTTATTCAACCAAAAAGAAAAATGACGTTATAAAATTGGCAGGTAAATTGATGCAACTTGTAAAATAATATTGACTGAGGTAACTCATACATGGAAAGACAAGTGCCCCAAGTCCTCTTTCACATGTAGATCCTCACTTTGATACTTAGTTTTGTATGTTTAACCTGATGTATCAGTAGAAGCAAGGGAAGTTTATGGGGAGATTATAGTAGGGGAGCTTGAAAGAAAGATGGTAGCAGAACATAGGGTATATAAAGTAGAGATGCATGCTACGATTGGTGGTGGAATAGTTTAAAAACAGGGATAGAAAGTCAGAAGACAGGGATTGGGGAAGGCTGATAAAAATAAAGGCTGTATGGAAAAGCTAATTAGGAAACCTACTATCTTGTAACTCAAAATAAATTTAAATTTTATTTGACATGAAATAAATTGAAAATTGTAAAAGGATGAGAAAGGGACAATGTGACTGTTTTCTGACTGTTTCACATGCATTATACTATAATGGGATATTACTGGTTTGGGAAATTTTTTATTGACCTGTATATCTCCACTCCCCTCCCTTTGTATCCCCTTCCATTCTACCCTTTCCCATGGTCCCTATGCTCCCAGTTTAATCAGGAGATCTTGTCTTTTTCTACTTGGTTTGGAAAAATTTTTAATCCTTAGTTTTTGTTTGTTCATTTGTTTTCAGTCTAGAGTAAATAGTGTTAGAACTTCTGCATTTATAAAAGAAAATGATGTGTCTTCATTCTTTACACTGATGCCATAGTTGAAAGTAGAACTGTATAACCAAAGAGTACCATGTCTGCAGCAGTGGGAACTCATCACCTAGTTACAATTCGCAGCCATGGGCTGCAACAATATTATGTTGTATTACATGCCTGGTGGCCTTCCTGACCAATAACAGCACACCAGGATGTAACTCATATTTCAAACTTGATTTCTCTCTTTCTTTCTCTCTCTCTCTCTCTCTCTCTCTCCTCTCTCTCTCTCTCTCTCTCTCTCTCTTTCTCTCTCTCTCTCTCTTTCTCTCTCTCTCTCTCTGTCTCTCTCTCTCACTTATTCATTCTTTGTGGATTTCAGATCATGCACTCTGATCCCAATTATCTCCCCATCTCATCACATCTGCCCTGTGCCCTCACAACAAAATCAAAACCCAATTTATAAAAAAATCAAACAAAATAAACAAAGAAAAACAAAAACTGGAATAAAAGCCATCTTGACATGAAAGCTGTAGTGTGGTCCACTGAGAAACACAGTTTACCCTTTAGTCTATTCATCTTTACTTGCAAGTGTTCACTGCCTCAAGTCATTGAGTCATTTGGTCTGGCTTGAGGCCTCTGGTTTCTGCTATTTCATCAATAATGTACTCTAACTGGGGCTCCTCTTGGATATATTGTTGTTGTCCTGTGTCCTCTAGTTCCTGCTGTTTTGAATCTTTAGGCTCATCCCCTTCACATGCTTCAGCAGTTCATAGATTGAGTGGATGCTAGCTAGGGTAGGCCAGCTCATAACCTTTATTCTGGGCCTGAGTGTTAGCTGAGCTAGTCATTTTGCTAGCTGACCCTCATTATCACTAACGTGAGCTCTCCAGCATTGCATTGAATAGCCCACCCAGTGTAGCCTGCAGCAGGGAGTAGGGCCAGTTCTCCTGCTCTTGGGTCCTTAGATCAGAGTCCCCATCACTCATATCACTAGGGCCAGCTCTATTATTTTGCCCAGGGAAGGTACAGGGTCCTCTCTCCTGATTGCTGTAGGGAGAATATGAGGGGTGGGGGCATGATCAGCTCTCCTGCTCTCAAGCCCTCTGGACTAGCTCACATGCACCTCACCAATAGGGTCAGCTGTAGTGTGTACTCCACTAGATCTCTGGGGTGCAGGGCCTACTCTTCCGTGCTGCAACTGGTATAGGACAGGGCTAATTTTCTCAGTCTTGTAACCCTGGGGCCATCTCTTTCACCTGCCACAGGTGGTAATGGGTGGCATCTTTCACTCAACCATCTCACCATATGGCAAATGAATGGGTGGCAGCACCAGCTCTCGTGATTTCATGCCCTCAGGGTCATCTCAGCTTTGTCCCTGACCACACGGTCTGCCCTAGCATATTTCCCAGGTGAGGAGCACATCTATGGTGATGGGTGGGGCCATCTTTCAGGCATGTAAGAGTGAGCTCTCCCCCTGATGTGTAGAACCAGATCGCCTGCTGCAGTATGAAATGATGGACAGCCTCTGCCATCCTGGGGCCAGTGAAAAGCAGGGTCAGTAACAGCTCAGCCGGGATATCGCCATAACCCAGTGGTAGCAAAGTCCACTAAGATATACAGAGCCCTATGGCAGCATGTCACCTGGACACCAACATGGTCCCATGTGACTATCTAGACCCTAGGCATCCACAGAGCTCCTGGGAGCCTCTGGAGCCATGGACTCCACACCAGATCCCTGCTTTTGCAGGGCCACAGACACAGACAGGGCCCTGGAGACAGGGTACCTGGAGACAGGGTACCTGGAGGTCTCTGTGGCTCTAGGTGGTAGAACATAGGTTTTCATTTAATAACTTATGTCTTCTGTCATCAGCAATGTTCATCCATGTGGAGTACCTCCATTCAAACTCCTTTTTAAAGATATGTTTTAATTAGCTCAGAAACTAGTTGGTAGAAGGTTATAAAAACTTCTTTCACAACCCTAGTTTTTTCAGTTAATAAACTAGAACCTTTATTTATTATTAACAATGTGAGACCATAACTGACTGTTCATATTGCTGCTTCTTGGTTTTTCTAAATTGATTTTATTACACTGTACATTTTTCTCTGCTGCCCTCCCTTCCTCTCCCCCTCTGCCCTTCTACCCTCTCCCATGACCCCCAACTCCCAATTTACTCAGAAGATCTTGTCTTTTTTCTCCCTTCTATTTAGATCCATGTATATCTCTTTTAGGGTCCTTTTTGTTGTCTTGGTTCCTCTTTGTTGTCTAATGTTCTCTGGGGTTGTGGATTGTAGGCAAGTTTTTCTTTGTTTTATGTCTAAAAGTCACTTATAAGTGAGTATATATTATATTTTTCTTTCCAGGTCTGGGTTACCTCACTCAATATGTATTATTCTAGATCCATCAATTTGCCTGCAAATTTCAAGATGTCATTTATTTTACCACTGCTACATTGTGTAAATGTTTCACATTTTCTGATGTGGGGTAAAGGGAACATAATCCTAGTTTTTAACTAAATATCTCCTATCTTTCATGCCCATCCCTGCCCATATAACTTCTTAAAACTTTGGCTCCCAGTGATTCCCTTCCACAGAGTGTTCTTTCACATTACTGTGTTATAATATCCACTCTTATTTTCTTATTTGAGTTATATTATAGGTCCCACTGTACCTTCTTCCTACACACTTTACTTCATATATCCTTTATGCAATTGCCCCATCCTCCTCATTCTATTACATGCTTGAATCTCCTATTCCAGCTTTCTACTTTGATTTTACCTATATTCTACTACTCCCTCCTGATGGAGGAGAGTTATCTGTCTATGTTACTTTCATTGGTTAATTAATAAAGAAAACTGCCTTGGCCCTTTAAGAGACAGAAAATTAGGTAGGTGGAGTAGACAGAACAGAATTGTGGGAAAAGGGGTAACAGGCAGTGAGGAGATGCTCCAGGCAGTTGCCATAGTGAGTCTCCATGCTTCTCCTCTCCAAGATGGACGCAGGTTAAGATCTCTCCTGGTAAGCCACACCTCGTGGTGCTACACAGATTACTAAATATGGGTTAAAGGAAGATGTGAGAATTAACAAATAAGAGGCTGAAACTCTGGGCCAGGCAGTGTTTTAAAAGAATACAGTTTCCATGTAATTATTTCGGGTGTAAAGCTAGCCAGCGGCCGGGTGGCGGGACAAAGCCCCGCCGCTCCGTTCCTTCTACACCCTCCCACAATGCATGCACATTCAGTGCCATTTGACTGCCTTTCTCTGGCTCTTACATTATTTATGCTTTCCTGCCTGCTATATTCTCTCAGTCTTGATGGTATTAGGAATGGGCTTGGTAAATGTGTTCCATATAAGGCTAAACACTAACAGTGCCTTATATTCTGTACTATGGCCACTTATGAATCAATGCATTAATTTTCCCCTACTAGAAAAAAATCTTAAGAAACTTGTATTTCTAGAAAGACGTTGATAATGAAATGGTAAGATAGTGGAGAAAAGGGAGAGGTAAACAGGTGTCCCTGTGTGTCTGGGAGTTCAAAGAAGAAAAGCTTTCAAGGGAAAGGTCAACTGTGCCTGAAAATTTGGAGGAGGAAGACAGGGAGCACATAGTGCTCTTCTATGGAGCACATAGTGATAATTTGGCAATAAGGCAATAACAGACACACTGAATGAGAAAATAACTTGATTGGGACTGAATTGTTACAAATAGATGACCATCAGAAGAGAAAATGGATATGAAAAAAAATCCTTTTCTGTTTTTTTTCTTTATGTAGTGAAGTTGAAAAATTGGGCAATAATTGAAAGAGATTGTAGTTCTGTGGGACAGTGTATAAGATGGGAAAATCAGAAATCATTTTAGTTTTTGGTTGCTTATCAGTACTGTGGAGGAGAAAAGCTTAAAAAGATACTGTTAAGGAAAAAAATTTCAGGATTGAATTTAGACAAGTTTAGCAGTTCATAGGGAATTATTTTGAGCAAAATCAGTAAAATCTGTTTAAGTGCAAATGCGGCTGGGTGGGATATTTGAAGAGGAAAAGAGAAGGGAAACTGGCTGAGTGCTCTGTTCTAAATGAAGTATGAGTGTCAAGCATCCATAAGAAGGAAACAAGAGTGAATTTAGTAAACTTGACAATATACTTTGACTACAGACTGAGCATGACAAAAATGCCAAAATTACAAATTAACTTGTGACTTGAATATATGCATGATCATATTTACATTTGGGTTTTTATGATCTGGAAAATAAGATTATTAACTTCAAAAAGAATAAAGATGATAGAGATGCCAGAACTGAGAATGTGGTCATATTGAAATTATCTGTTACAGTTGTAACTGTATTTCAATAGGTAAAAGAAATTCTTCATAACACATAGTCAAGATGCTAAATACACATAACAACAACAACAAAATGATCGTAAGACTGAAAGGGAAAAGAACATGTTACACACTAAGGCAGGCCCATTGAAATAAGACCTGACTTTTCAACTGAGACTCTGAAAACCAAAACGGCCTAGTATGATGTACTGAAAGCTCTGAAAGGCCACATAGAGTAGTCTAATCAGTATATACAGAAAACTATCAATTACAGTAGAAAGAAAAATAAAACCATTTGTAGGAGGAGAGGATTTGTTAGAAAAGTCTTGCTTGTTGGTTCCCAGCTGCTCTGCTAGCTTAGGTTCAAAATAATCACACAGAAACTGTATTCATTAAATCACTGCTTGGCCCATTAGCTCTAGCTTCTTATTGTCTAACTCTTACATGTTAATTTAACCCATTTCTATTAATCTGTGTAGCACCAAAGGCTGTTGCTTACCAGGTAAAATTGCCATTGTTTGTCTCCAGCGGCCCCATGGCTTCTTCCTGACTCTGCCCATCTTGTCCCATGCTGTAGGCCAAGCCAGTTTTCTTTATTCATTAACCAACAAAATCAACACATAGACAGAAGGACTTCCCATACCATTTCCCCTTTTCTGTTTAAACAAAAAGGAAGGCTTTAACTTTAACATAGTAAAATTGTATATAACAAAACAGGTATTAAGCAAGAATTACAGTTAAAATATTTATATCTATTTTATCTTTATTATAATTAAGAAAAACTATAACTATAACCAATTATTCTTCAACTCCATCAAAGACTCCAGAAGGATATAATATTACCTAAGTAAACAAGAAGTACATTTTAAGCAACTTCCAAAACTCTAGAAGTGATAGAAACATCTTGCTGCCTGTGCTATCACCCAAAGTTCTTCTGTACCATTGGAGCATCCATCTTCAGCCTACAGGCTCATAGTATCCAGAAGACTGTTCCATGAAGCAGGAAATTTAAAAGACAGTTCCACCTATATTGGTAGTTTGTCAGTCACTTTCTTTGGTGACCTGCAGAATGACTAGCAGACTCTTTCATGCAGCAGGAACCCTGAAAGGCCATTTTAATTTTAGTCAAGTTCAGTGATCATTTCTCTGTGGGTCCAGTTAAGCAGACCAGGCAAGACCAGTCTCCTGCTCAAATGGCTAGCAAACTCCATAAGGAGCCTCTTTGATACCATCTTCCTCTCTAAGTAATTGGTGCTGCCAAGAGCAGATGCATCTCATTGTTATGAAAAGTCCTAAGTTATTAAAACATTTTAAATGCCATAATCTGGAGGTCTCTGAAAGATTTGAAAAATATCTAACTAAAATAAATCTCTATATATCTAGAAAACCTAACTAACATGACTACAAGCTTGACTATTATAGATGACTATCTATTAACCTATATTTCTTAGTTATACATTACATTTTTAAATGAACTACACCATAACAATACCTTAATCAAGAGTAGAAATATACATATAACAAAATTGACCTAAAACTTGTATCAATAAACAAAGATCCATATCAATGCAAAGTATCCATTTCTATATCTTATACCCTTTTAGATATAAACAAACATTTTAAAAATTTGGGGAATTTGGGTGTAGTATTCTAGACTACTTCCTGATGATTGGGGGCGCTGTTAATCAGGTCTTTCATGGTGTGTCCAGTATGCTAGGTTTATCTCAGTCAGCAGTTTGGTGAAGTAATTTTTCGGGCATGTTGTCAACAACCTTTCAGAGAGTTGTGGTCAATCAAACCACACCAATCTGGAAGCAATTCACAGGTTTTCTTCCTCTGTGGAAACAAAAGAACCTCTTTTCAAAAGCAACATATCCTTAGACTCAAATTTTGAATTTAAAATACCTTTGAAATCTATATGTTCCCTTAGCTTAGCAGTCCCCAGAATCAAAAGTCTTTCTGCAGTCAAAAAATTCAAAGATAACACAATAATATACATAATCAGAATCTGTGAATTTTCCATTTTTACGTGGTTTATTTTTTTACTCTATTACTTTTTAATGTTTATTTTATTATCTTTACTCTTTTAATCTATCATTATCTGTACTCTGTCTCTTTAAAGACTTTTTTGTTTTTTTAATCAATTTATTTCTTTTTATAAGTCTCTACAGTCCTTTTATTATCTCTTCCATGCCTACATGAATTTATCCAACTCTGTGACCCATTTAGAGTTCTTTTATGTATGAATGTATCCTATTGTGCATCTATAATCCTTTACTGTCCTGGAGTGCTTTTTTTGTAGTACAGCTTCTATTTAATTCAACACAAGTAAAGCAAATGATCTTTTTGAATGTAATTAAGTTGATTCTGTGAATTATCTTAAAACATTTTCCTTAGTCAATGATTAAACTTGTTTTTGTTGTTGTTCTTACAGGAAATTTTAGAAACCCTAAATATCTTCTCATTGTGAATTTCTGTATTCCCAATACATCACTAACATAGGAATGCTGAATGATTTTGGATGAAATATATCTAAACATTTAAGAAAGAAAATAAAATTGCTTATACTCCCATTCAATCAATAATATATAATCAGAATATAGTCATATAGTCACTCCTGAGACATCACGTAATGATAATATTAGAAGAGAAGGCAACAATTATGTGACATTTACTATATGCAAGACACGTTTTTTCCTACATAAATCTGTACAGTTAACTCTCAAAATCCTTAAGTTTACTCTTCCTTTGTAGAAGAAACTGAAACAAAACAATGTGTGCAATGACACACTTAAGTGTTCTAGAGACAGCCTATCTGTCTCTAGAACATGGACCCTTGGATGCTATATAAACTCTCCAGTGATATGTGTTAAGGTAGAAACTGTTTTCTGGGACCTCCCAGGTTATTGAAGGCTCACAGATTGTCCCATTTTTATTAACATTCATCTCTAACACTGGATCACTCTCCTTCAAGCACTCTTGCCTTGAAGCTTGATTAGTTCTGTTGGTTTTCCTTTTCACCTTTTTAACAAAAATTTATTGGAAACATATTATAAGCCAAGCATTATTCAGAGATCTGAGGATAATGCAATGAAAAGCAGGCCAATATCCTTAGTTTTCTGCTTACTCTTTTAAAAAGAAAGAAAACTAAATGAAATACTGCAAAACAAAAAGTTACTATCTGTTTAATTTCAGAGATGAATAAAGTCTGCTACACGACTTCCTGTATTTTTTAGTATGTCAGAAATGTTCCATAGATTTAAAAATCTCAGTAGACACTAACAGAGGAATGCATGAGAGGGAAGAGAATAGGAGAGAGAAAGACAAGGAGTAGGGGGAAAGAAACAAAGGAGGGAATAAGGAGAAGAAAGTAAACAAGAGGAGATAAATGGTAGACAGTGAAGAGTAAGCAACCTCCTAACTTCATGTTCCACACAAGTAGCTACATGTTTTAAGAATGTTACTATCCATCAACAAATTCACTCTAGGCATTTCCTATTTATTACTGGTTAGCCAAATAACATCAATTAAATGAAGCATTTGTTAGTGGACACAAATCACTTTTACTGTTCAAGGCTAGGAGCATTACTCATTTTAATTGCATGTAGGTTAACTTGAAACTGGTCTGTAACACATTAAACTGTATTCATTTCTGTGTTCATATAAAAAGTTACCATGTCTGGTTATATTCCTAGGTTTCTATTTCAGTTTCAATGAAAGAGCTTTTAGGTGAGCACTGACCACTGATAAACAACGCCTGCATTTCAAAAGTATAGAAGACCAGACTCAAGAAGACAAATACTGCATGTTCTCCCACATGTGTAACGCTCTCTCTCTCTCTCTCTCTCTCTCTCTCTCTCTCTCTCTCTCTCTCTCTCTCTCTCTCTCTCTCTCTCTGTCTGTCTGTGTGTGTGTTTGTCATGAAACCAGAGGAGGACTATGAGAAAGGGAAAGAGATCTTACGGGGGGAGGAAGTAATAGAATACATGTTACATGGAATACATGAAAGCAGATGGGATATGGTGCTAATGGGAAGAGCAGCAAGAGGAAAAGAGGAAACAGAAGGAAAATGGTGGTGAATAAGAACAAAACAATGCCATAATGAAACACATTACTTTGTACACTAACTTTAAACTAATTTTAAGACATAAAAGTATATAGTACATGCATTTCAAAAGTTTACTATTTTATAAAAAAAATAGCCAGGTGGTAGTGATATGTGTCTTTAATTCCAGCACTCTGGAGGCAGAGGCAATCAGATCTCTGTGAGTTCCAGGCCAGCCTGGTCTACAGAATGAGTTCCAGGACAGCCAGGGCTACATAAAGAAACTGTCTTAAGAAGAAGAAAAAAGGAAAGAGAGACAGAGAGAAGTATACAGACAATACCTCCATAAAAATCTTGCCAAACCAAGCTTACTATCACAACAATTTGAAGCATAAATAGAAGATTGTATTGCCCACTGTTTTCACTTGCTACCTGAGCTTCATTAATGGGAAGAACTTAATTTCTAAAAAGGAAAGCTTGAAGCAAGTCATCTATTATTTGCAATGGTCAATGAGATACCCACATATACTATCTCATCTGTTTACTACTATGTCATTTAGAACATAATTTAAATGCAAGTCAGACAATGCTTATGTGCCAAGTTGTATAAGAACCACCACCAAGATTCCAAGCTCTGGTGATATGCTCCTGAGTGCCTAATGCTCACCAAGTGTGTTAGCTAAATATGCACTTTACAAGAACTACTGTTAAATGACTTAAAACCTCATTAACCATACAGTTCTCATCACTGTTTTACAGTTATGAAAAACAATTCAGTTTGTAAATGAAATGATGGGGCTAGACTCTGTGCTTGGATCAAACTCCAAAACTAGTTTTTTCTAATCTAGCAGCTTTACACAGATTAAAGTTTACAGTCTCTAATCATTAAGAAAATATCTGAAATACAATCTGCTATACTATGGATGTATCCCCAAAATTCATATGCAAAACATGAATGACCAATGTAATAAGTAAGAGGTGGGGCTGAAAAGGAAGTCATGAAGGGAGATTGTTCATCGATATGACTAAGGTTCTTTTTTTCTTTTTTTTTATTATTTTTCCGCCTCATCCCCACCTCCCAATTACCCCCCTCCCTCCTCCACTCCCCCTCCCTCTCCTGTCCACAGAGCAGTAAGGGTTCCCTGCCCTGTGGGAAGTCAAAGTTCCTACGCCCTCGATCCAGGTCTAGAAAGGTGAGCATCCAAACAGGCCAGGACCCCCAAAGCCAGTATGTGTAGTAGGGTCCAAATCCAGTGTCATTGTCCTTGGCTTCTCAGCAGCCCTCATTGTCTGCCATGTTCAGGGAGACTGGTTTTATCTCATGCTTTTTCAGTCCCAGTCCAGCTGGGCTTGGTAAGCTCAAAATGGATCAGCCCCACCAGCTCAGTGGGTGGGAGCACTCCTCGAAGTCCAGACTTCCTTGCTCATGTTTTCCTTCCTTCTGCTTCTCATTTGGACCTTGGGCGCTCAGTTTGGTGCACCAATGTGTGGCTCTGTCTTTATCTCCATCCATCGCCAGATGAAGGTTCCCTCACGGTCCTGACTTTCTTTCTCATATTCTCCCTCCTTCTGCTCCTCGTCAGGACCTTGGGAACTCAGTATGGTGCTCCAATGTGGGGCTCTGTTTCTAGCTTGATCCATTGGCAGATGAAGAATCTATGGTGATATGCAAGATAATCATCAGTATGGCTATAGGATCTGGCCTTTTCCGACTCCCTCTCCTCAGCTGCCCACGGAACTAGCTGGGGGCATCTCCCTGGATACCTGAGAACCCCTCTAGAGTCAAGTCTCTTAATAATCCTAAAATGGCTCCCTTAATTAGGATATATGCTTCCCTGTTCCCATATCCACCCTTCCTATATCCCAAGCATCAAATTCCCCCAAGCTCTCCCTATCCTGCCCTTCATGCTTTGCTCTCCCCATCTCCCCTTGCCTCCAACCCACCCCAACCACAAGATCCCAATTTTTGCACAGCAAACTTGTCTGCTTCCAATATCCAGGAGGATAACTATATGTTTTTCTGTGGTTTCACCTTCTTATTGTATTCTCAAGGATCACAAATTATAGGCTCAATGTTCTTTCCTTCTTTCTTCCTTGACCCAGGTGTGGTTCAGTAGTTGACTGTTCAGTTTGCATGAGTTTGTAGGCTTTCTGGGGGTAGCATTGTTGTTGAATTCTAATTTTAATCCATGGTGATCTGATAAGACACAGGTGGTTACTAATATTTTTTTGTAACTGTGGAAGTTTGCTTTGTTACCAAGTATATGGTCATTTTTCGAAAAGGTTCCATGAGCCACAGAGAAGAAGGTATATTCTTTTCTATTTTGGTGGCATGTTCTATAGATGTCTGTTAAGTCCAGTTGGTTCATTACCTCCATTATGACTTTTAATTCTCTGTTAGGTTTCTGTCTGATTGGCCTGTCCATTGGTGAGAGAGGAGTGTTGAAGTCTCCTACTATTAGTGTGTGTGGTTTGATGGCTGCTTTAAGTTCTAGTAATTTTTCTTTTACATAAGTGGGTGCTTTTATATTAGGGGCATAGATATTCAGGATTGAGACTTCATTCTGATGGATTTTTCCTGTTATGAGTATAAAGTGTCCCTTTCCATCTCTTCTGATTGATTTTAGTTTGAAGTCAACTTTGTTAGAAATTAGTATGGCCACACCCATTTGTTTCTTAGGACCATTTGCTTGATAAACCTTTTTGCAACCCTTTACTCTGAGTAGATGTCTGTCTTTGTGGTTGAGGTGTGTTTCTTGTAAACAGCAGAATGTTGGATTCTGTTTTCATATCCAATCTCTTAGCCTATGCCTTTTTATAGGTGAATTGAGTCCATTGATATTCAGTGATATTAATGACCAGTGGTTGTTAACTTTGTTCATCTTTTTTTCTGGTAGTAGAGTTTGTGTGTTACCCTTCTTTGAGTTGTCCTGGTTAAAGGTCGCTAGATGTCTGAGTTATTGTGGGCATTGTTGGACTCCTTGGTTAGTGATTTTCCTTCTATTACTTTCTGCAAGGCTGGATTTGTGGCTGCGTATTGTTTAAATCTGTTTTTGTCCTGGAATATCTTGTTTTCTCCATCGATGGTGAATTCACGCTTTGCTGGGTATAGTAGTCTAGGCTTGCATTCATGTTCCCTTAGTTCCTGTAGCACATCTATCCAAGCTCTTCTGGCTTTCATGGTTTCCATTGAGAAATCAGGTGTAATTCGGATAGGTTTCACTTTATATGTTACTTGACCTTTTTCCTTTGCAGCTCTTAATATCTGTTCTTTATTCTGTATGTTTTGTGTTTTGATTATTATATGGCATGGGAATGCTTTTCTTTGATCCATTCTATTTGGTGTTCTGTAGGCTTCTTGTACCTTCATAGGAACATCCTTCTTTAGGTTGGGGAAGTTTTCTTCTATAATTTTGTTGAATATGTTTTCTGGGCCTTTGCACTGTAATTCTTCTCCTTCTTCTACCCCAATTATTCTTAGGTTTGGTCTTTTCATGGTGTCCCAGATTTCCTGGATATTTTGTGTTAAGAATTTGTTAGATATGTTTTGTTCTTTAATCTGTGAATTTATTTCCTCTATAGTATCTTCAGAGTCCTAGATTCTTTCTTCCATTTCTTGTATTCGGTTGGAAATACTTGTCTCTGAAGTTTCTGTTCGTTTACTCAGAATTTCCATTTCCAGTCTTCCCTCAGATTGTGTTTTCTTCATTACCTCCATTTCATTTTTCAGGTCTTGTATTGTTTCTCTTACCTGTTTGATTGCTTTTTCTTGTTTTTCTTGGGTATCTTTGAGAGATTTATTTATTTCATCTACCTTTTTGTTTGTCATCTCCATTTCCTTATGGCAGTTTTTTTTTTACCTCCTGTTTAAGGTCCTCTATTATTTTCATAAAGTACTGTTTAAGGTCGGTTTCTTCTATATCTTCTGGGGTAGGGTGTTCAATTCTTGTTGTTTCGGGATGCCTGGATTCTGGTGATGTCATGTTGCCTTTCATGTTGTTGGAGGAGTTCTTGCATTGGTGCCTGCCCATCTCTTCCTTCAAATGGAGCCAGGAGATGCTTGGTGTCTTAGACCAATCTTTGCTGTGACCAAATCTGGTTGGATCTCCTCAGTGCCAGAGCAGGAGCTATTCCTTGTGGCACAATCTGTAGGAGCCCGCACTCCCTTGCAGGAATCCTCAGACCTGCTTGGAGGCCAGACTCTCACCCCTTTGGTTGGATGGCCTTAGTACAGGAGCAGGACACTTGAATACACTAGGGAAGACTTGGGAGAGGTAGGGACGTGAGAAACAAAGACAAGCCTGCAGCAGGAGTTGGGGGAAGGGGTCTCCTGGAGTGCTTTTTAAAATGTTAAGTGCTTCTTAAAAACTTAAGTCATTGCATTACTAGGGTATATACAGTACTTCCTGCTTGCCCTCCCCAGTCCAACATGGTAGAAGTCTGTTTGTGCCTGAGATTGCTGGGTAGGTGCCATTGTCACCACCTCCACTCTGATAACCAATTGGCCTATGCTGCCACCAAGTAACTGGTAACCCACTGTCCACAAACCCCATTTAAATGCTCAATAGCCAAACCTCCCAAAAAAGCCAGAGTCATTTTTGCTGGCAAACCAAGAAGTTTCCGGGTTCTTTTGTTTTTTGGGGTTTTGTTTTGTTTGTTTTGTTTTTAAAGAAGGCTCACAATTTTTACTGTGCCATAGGCACCTTGCTCACTGCAAGCCCATTGGCTAAAGTTCTGGCATCTGTCTTTGGCAGGGTTCTATGGCATCTTCCTAATTCAGCCCTTCCTCTCCTATGCTATCGGCCAAGCCATTTTTCTTTATTAATTAACCAATAAAATCAACACATAGACAGAAGGACCTCCCACACCAACTATATCATAATAATAGCAAATTTAGGGAATTTATGTCTGCCAAGCCAGCTATACAGAGAAAGAAGGAATATTTCAGTCTGAATAGGTTAATCATATGCAAATGAACTCAGGGAATAAATAACAACAAAATAGTTAATCAAAATATGTCTGAAAGAAACACTTCACAAAAATAATAGCAATTTATATGTACTGTTCAGTAATAGCTTGATATTATGGTCTTAATTCCCCAATTAAAAACATACAGACTAATAGATTAAATTATAAAATAGGATTTGGTGTGGGATGTCCTTCTGTATATGTGTTGCTTTTATTGGTTGATAAATAAAACTGTTTCAGTCAATATCTGAGCAGAGTAAAAGCAAACCAGGAAATCCAAACACAGACACAGAGAGCAGGCAGAGTCAAGGAGATGCCCTATAGCTGCTAAAAGAGACAGAAACAGCTGGAAACTCTACCTGTAAGCCATCGTCTCTTGGAGACACATAGGTTAATGTAAATGAGTTTAAGATATAAGAGTTAGCTAGAAATATTCCTGATTCTTTGTCCAAAGAGTGTTGAAATTAATATAGTTTTGTGTGTTTTTTTTTTTATCTGAGGAGTCAGGAAATGAATGGGCAGCCTCTGCTTACAGGGATCCATCAACCAAAAGTTTATAAGGAACACACTCCACCATCAAGGACAGATGTACCACCTTACAGTAAGAGAATGTAACCACACAGAAACAATATTCAGAATCAATAAAAATCTTCACAGTAATTCCAATGCTATTATTCACAAAGATGGAAAAAATAATTATGAAATTTACATGAAAATAAAATAACTTGATAATATAAACAATTCTAAATAGTAAAATTTGTGAAAGATACCACTATTCCTGATTTCATGTTACAGGAGACAAAGATACAATAATAAAAATAGCATAATTCTGGCATAAAACCAGACACATTTATGAGAGAAGTAGAATTCATGAGCCACATATAAACCCATACAGCTACAGCCACCTCATTAAGACAAAAAGTTTAACAACATTAATTAGAAAAATAACAGAATCTTCCATAAATGGTTCCAGTCCGACTGAATAATGTCATGTAGAAGAATGAAAATAGATATTTCTCTCACCCTAAATAAAAATCAAATCATAATGGAAGAAGGATTTAAAATTAACCCAACTCTCTGAATCTTAAGAATTTAGGAAGACACAGCAGTTTATAGACACAGGAAAGGAGTTTCTTAACAGGATCCCAGTAAAGCAGTAATTAAGATAAACAATAAATGGGAGCTCGTGAAACTAAAAACCTGTGGGACTAAAGTCAGCATCATTAGAGTGAAGCAGCAGTCTACAAAAATCAGAACACATCTTTACCGGCTGTATCTCTGATAAAGGTGTAATTAGTAAATACAAATGAAGCAAAAACAAACAGTAAACAACACTAAGAAAGCAAACAATTTAGTTATAATTGAGGCATAGAAGAAAATAGAGTTCTCAAACAAAGAAATACAAGTAACTGAGAAATATTTCCCCAAATGTTCAACATCCTTAACCATCAGGAAAATGCAAATTAAACCTACTTTGAGCCTAGAAGATCATGTATGCTGATCAAGTAGTTTCTCTGCCCTCTGAATTCTCAAAGTCATCCCTGGCACTCCAACAGAACACCAGCGACAGACTCCACTAACCCCCATGCATGCACACTTGAATCACACAGATCATACCACCCCTTGTTTCTATTCAACCTTCATATCTGTGTCCCAGGGCCAAATGAGAGCAGACACCTTCTGCTCAACCATAGGCCATTCCTGCCTGAAGACCATGCATGCTGCCAAAGTATACTCCTGGTACCCCAGATCCAGTTATCAGAGAATTTGTAGTGTTTCAACAGAATGCCATTTCCAGGCCCTCCTTACCCTTGTCCATGCCCACTATGGATCCCACAAACCATCCCACTCCTGTGTTATTTCCTCTCAGTCTTCAACACATGGAAGCTTTCCCCTTGAACACATCAGATGAACAGACAAGTAAAACAGGCAGCATACAGAAAACACACTCCCTGAAAATCCAGACAAAAAATAGAAATCAATTAACAGAAGACCAGCCAATCAAAGAAAAATCCAGAAATCAGTATCAAGATCTATAATAACCCCAAACCCAGATGCCTAGACCATAATATGAAGAAACAATCAATAATAGCAAGGGCAACATGGTTCCACCATAACCCAGCTGTTCTATCACAGCAGGCCCTGAGTATTGCAACATAGCTGAAACACAAGAAAAAGACCTTAAAACCAACTATATGGAGATGATAGTTTCTTAATAGATAAATTAAGAAATCCCCTGTAGAAGTTCAGAAAGCATGACAATTGGAATTATTAAAAAAATACACCAAAGAAAGTCAAGAAAGCAAAACAACAATTGGAAGAAATGAAAAAAATCCATAATGAAATCTAAGACAGAATAAACAGCTGAGAGAAATGAATAGAACTGTTTAAGGTCTGAAAACAGAAATAGAAGCAATTCTGAAAATAAAAATATCTAGATATGAGAACAGGAATGACAGAGGCAAGCTTCACCAACAGAATACAGGCGATAGATTATTGAATTTCATGCATTGGAGTTAAGATAGGAGACATAAATACATCAGCCAAAGAAAATGTTAAATCTGAAAATATTCCTGGCACAAAACATCCAGGATCTGGAACTACTATGGAAAGTTCTAACTTAAGAATAATAGGAATAAAGGAGAAAAATTCCCCATTAAAGGTCCAAAAAAACATGTTCAACAAAATATTTGAGTAAAATTTTCCTCACCGAAAGAAAGAGATGATTGCACTATTTTTTCAATAAAAATATTTAATAGGTCCTATGGGTGACAACATTCGCTAGTCCTGGTTGAATGGGCAATGAATTCACTGTTTTCCCAAGTCATTCCCAGTTTGGCCTGTTCATCCTTGTGAAATTGAGGTCAGAGGGCACAGTTTTGCTGTCAGGGTATCCTAGCTCCTTGTTTGAAGATCGTGGCTTCTTTTTTTCTTAAAAATTTCTGCCTCGGGGGCCACAAAATCCCACAGCCCAGCCTGTTTGGGCTCTGGGGACCTGGAATTGAGTGCACCCAGGCCGGTGGGAGGTCCCCTCCTTCATTTGACTGCCCGGAGCAAGGTAGGCCTTTGTCTGAGAGCTGCTTGGCCTGCAAGGGGACCTGACAGTCTGCAGGAGGATCCATCATTCTTTGGGGTGAGTGAGGAGTGAGTGCCCGAACCGCAGCAGCTGCCCAGAGAGGGACCACCGACTCTCCACAACTCCCCCTGCCACCAGCACACTTCCTGCTCTTCCTGCAGGGGTTATTCTCCCCGGATACCGCCTCTCTCTCCCTGTCCCTTCCCAGCTTGCACCCAGAATCCTCCCCCCCTCCCCCTGCCTCATCCTCCCGTCTTTGGGGCCACAAAATCCCACAGCTCAGCCTGTTTGGGCTCTGGGGACCTGGAATTGAGTGCACCCAGGCCAGTAGGAGGTCCCCTCCTTCATTTGACTGCCCGGGGCAAGGTAGGCCTTTGTCTGAGAGCTGCTTGGCCTGCAAGGGGACCTGACAGTCTGCCAGAGGATCCATCATTCTTTGGGGTGTCCTGCTCCAGTTCTAAGGCCATCCACCCAAAGGGGTCAGACTCTGGCCTCCAGGCAGGTCTGAGGATTCCTGTGGAGGGGTGCGGGCTCCTTCAGATTGTGCTGCCAGGTTCGCTGTGTGGTATTCCATCCTGCCCTGCCCCCACCTTGGCCCTTTGGTCTGGGCTGCGACCCTGGGCTGCCTGGAATCCCTGATCCTGTGCCCTGACATTCCATATGAACTGGTGAGTGAATGAGGACCCTGGGGCAACCTGCCCTGGAAGAGAGCACAGACCCCCTACCCCCACTTCCCTCTGCAGGCTGGTGTCGGTTTCTCCCTTCCCTGTGTGTCTCCCAAGCTTTCCCTAGTGTTCTCAGGTGTCCTGCTCCTGTTCTAAGGCCACCCACCCAGAGGAGTCAGACCCTGGCCTCCAGGCAGGTCTGAGGATTCCTGCAAGGGAGTGTGGGCTTCTTCAGATTGTGACTCAAAGAATAGGTCCTCCTCTGGCACTGGGGAGATCCAACCAGTTTCAGTCACAGCAATTATTGGTCTAGGACACCAAACACCTCCGCGCTCCTTTTGAAGGAAGAGATGGGCAGGCGCCAATGCAGGAGCTCCTCCAACAACATGAAAGGCAACATGACATCACCACAAGCCAGACATCCCGAAACAACAAGAATTGAACACCCTACCCCAGAAGATATAGAAGAAACTGACATTAAACAGTACTTTATGAAAATAATAGAGGACCTTAAACAGGAGGTAAAAAACTGCCATAAAGAAATGGAGATGACAAACAAAAAGGTAGACGAAATAAATAAATCTCTCAAAGATACCCAAGAAAAACAAGAAAAACAAGAAAAAGCAATCAAACAGGTAAGGGAAACAGTACAAGACCTGATAAATGAAATAGAGGTATTGAAAAAAACACAATCTGAGGGACGACTGGAAATGGAAACTCTGAGTAAACGAACAGAAACTTCAGAGACAAGTATTTCCAACCGAATACAAGAGATGGAAGTAAGAATCTCGGACTCTGAAGATACTATAGAGGAAATAAACTCACAGATTAAAGAACTAAACAAATCTAACAAATTCTTCACACAAAACATTCAAGAAACCTGGGACACCATGAAAAGACCAAACCTAAGAATAATTGGGGTAGAAGAAGGAGAAGAATTACAACTCAAAGGCCCAGAAAACATATTCAACAAAATTATAGAAGAAAACTTCCCCAACCTAAAGAAGGATGTTCCTATGAAGGTACAAGAAGCCTACAGAACACCAAATAGACTGGATCAAAAGAAAGCATCCCCACGCCATATAATAAGCAAAACACAAAACATATAGAATAAAGAACAGATATTAAGAGCTGCAAAGGAAAAAGGTCAAGTAACATATAAAGGGAAACCTATCAGAATTACACCTGATTTCTCAATGGAAACCATGAAAGCCAGAAGAGCTTGGATAGATGTGCTACAGACACTTAGGGAACATGGATGCAAGCCTAGACTATTATACCCAGCAAAGCTTGCATTCACCATTGATGGAGAAAACAAGATATTCCAGGACAAAAACAGATTTAAACAATACGCAGCCACAAATCCAGCCTTGCAGAAAGTAATAGAAGGAAAATCACAAACCAAGGAGTCCAACAACGCCAACAATAACTCAGGCATCTAGCGACCCTTCACCAGCACAACTAGAAGAAGGGAAACACACAAACTCTACTACTAAAAATGACTGAAGTTAACAACCACTGGTCATTAATATCACTTAATATCAATGGACTCAATTCACCTATAAAAAGGCACAGGCTAAGAGACTGGATACGAAAACAGAATCCAACATTTTGCTGTTTACAAGAAACACACCTCAACCACAAAGACAGACATCTACTCAGAGTAAAGGGTTGCAAAAAGGTTTATCAAGCAAATGGCCCTAAGAAACAAGCGGGTGTGGCCATACTAATTTCCAACAAAGTTGACTTCAAACTAAAGTCAATCAGAAGAGATGGAAAGGGACACTTTATACTCATAACAGGAAAAATCCATCAGAATGAAGTCTCAATCCTGAATATCTATGCCCCTAATATAAAAGCTCCCGCTTATGTAAAAGAAACACTTCTAGAACTCAAGGCAGCCATCAAACCACACACACTAATAGTAGGAGACTTCAACACTCCTCTCTCACCAATAGACAGGTCAATCAGACAGAACCCTAACAGAGAATTGAAAGACTTAATGGAGGTAATGAACCAAATGGACTTAACAGACATCTATAGAACATTCCACCCAAATAGGAAAGAATATACCTTCTTCTCTGCGGCTCATGGAACCTTTTCGAAAATTGACCATATACTTGGTAACAAAGCAAACTTCCACAGTTACAAAAAAATATTAGTAACCACCTGTGTCTTATCGGATCACCATGGATTAAAATTAGAATTCAACAACAATGCTACCCCCAGAAAACCCACAAACTCATGGAAACTGAGCAGTCAACTACTGACCCACACCTGGGTCAAGGAAGAAATACAGAAAGAAATTAAAGTCTTTCTTGAATTTAATGAAAACAAAGACACAACACACTCAAACCTATGGGACACAATGAAAGCAGTGATAAGAGGAAAGTTCATAGCACTAGGTGCGCACTTAAAGAAAACGGAGAAAGCGCTCATTGGTGACTTAACAGCACACCTGAAAGCTCTGGAAAAAAAAGAAGCAGACTCACCTAGGAGAAGTAGAAGACTGGAAATAATCAAATTGAGGGCAGAAATCAACAAAATAGAAACACAGAAAACAATCCAAAGAATCAATGAAACAAGAAGCTGGTTCTTGGAGAAAATCAACAAGATTGACAAACCCTTAGCCAAACTAATCAAACGGCAGAGGGAGAACACGCAAATTAACAAGATCAGAAATGAAAGGGGGGACATAACCACAGACACAGAGGAAATTCAGAAATTCATTAGATCTTACTACAAAAGCCTGTATGCCACAAAATTGGAAAATGTAAAAGAAATGGACAGTTTTTTAGATAAATACCACATACCAAAGTTAAACCACGACCAGGTAAATGCTCTAAATCGTCCTGTTAGTCGCGAAGAATTAGAAACTGTTATCAGAAACCTCCCTACCAAAAAGAGCCCAGGACCAGATGGTTTCAATGCGGAATTCTACCAGAACTTCCAAGAAGACCTAATACCTATACTCCTTAAGGTATTTCATAATATAGAAACACAAGAGTCACTGCCAAATTCCTTCTATGAAGCTACAGTTACCCTGATACCTAAACCACACAAAGACTCAACCAAGAAAGAGAATTACAGGCCAATCTCACTCATGAACATTGACGCAAAAATTCTCAATAAAATACTGGCAAACCGAATCCAAGAACACATTAGAAAAATTATCCATTACGATCAAGTAGGCTTCATCCCAGAGATGCAGGGCTGGTTCAACATACGAAAATCTATTAATGTAATCCATCATATAAACAAACTGAAGGATAAAAACCATATGGTCATCTCATTAGATGCTGAAAAAGCATTTGACAAAATTCAGCACCCTTTTATGATAAAGGTCTTGGAGAGATTAGGGATATAAGGGTCATTCCTAAATATAATAAAAGCTATTTACAGCAAGCCGACAGCTAACATCAACTTAAACGGAGAAAAACTCAAGGCTATCCCACTAAATTCAGGAACACACAAGGCTGTCCACTCTCTCCTTATCTCTTCAATAGAGTGCTTGAAGTTCTAGCAATAGCAATAAGACAACATAAGGGAATCAAGGGGATTCCATTTGGAAAGGAAGAAGTTAAACTTTCATTACTTGCAGATGATATGATAGTATACATAAGCGACCCCAAAAACTCCACCAAAGAACTCCTACAGCTGATAAACTCCTTCAGTAACGTGGCAGGATACAAGATCAACTCCAAAAAATCAGTCGCCCTCCTATACACAAAGGATAAGGAAGCAGAGAGGGAAATCAGAGAAGTATCACCTTTCACAATAGCCACAAATAACATAAGATATCTGGGAGTATCTCTAACCAAGGAAGTGAAGGATTTATTTAACAAGAACTTTAAGTCTTTGAAGAAAGAAATTGAAGAGGATACCAGAAAATGGAAGGATCTCCCCTGCTCGTGGATTGGGAGGATCAACATAGTAAAAATGGCAATTCTACCAAAAGCAATCTATAGATTCAATGCAATCCCAATCAAGGTCCCATTAAAATTCTTCACAGAGATTGAGAGGACAATAATCAACTTCATATGGAAAAACAAGAAACCCAGGATAGCCAAAAAAATCTTATACAATAAGGGTTCTTCTGGAGGCATTACCATCCCTGACTTCAAACTCTATTACAAAGCTACAGTATTGAAAACGGCTTGGTATTGGCATAAAAACAGAGAAGTTGACCAATGGAATCGTATAGAAGACCCGGATCTTAAACCACAAACCTATGAACACCTGATTTTTGATAAAGAGCCAAAAGTACACAATGGAAGAAAGAGGGCATCTTCAACAAATGGTGCTGGCATAACTGGATCTCAACCTGTAGAAGAATGAAAGTAGATCCGTGTCTATCACCATGCACAAAACTCAAGTCCAAATGGATTAAAGACCTCAATATTAATTTGAACACATTGAGCTTGATAGAGGAGAAAGTGGGAAGTACTCTACAACAAATAGGCACAGGGAACCATTTCCTATGCATAACCCCAGCTGCACAGACTTTAAGGGCAACATTGAATAAATGGGACCTCCTGAAGTTGAGCAGCTTCTGTAAAGCAAAGGACATTGTCACTAAGACCCAAAGGCAGCCTACTGACTGGGAAAAGATCTTCACCAACCCTGCAACTGACAAAGGTCTGATCTCTAAAATATATAAGGAACTCAAGAGACTAGACGGTAAAATGCCAATTAACCCAATTAAAAAATGGGGCGCTGAACTGAACAGAGAATTCTCAACAGAAGAAGTTCGAATGGCCAAAAGACACTTAAGGTCATGCTCAACCTCCCTAGCTATCAGGGAAATGCAAATCAAAACAACTTTGAGATATCATCTTACACCTGTCAGATTGGCTAAAATCCAAAACACCAATAATAACCTTTGCTGGAGAGGTTGTGGGGTAAGGGGCACACTCATCCATTGCTGGTGGGAATGCAAACTTGTGCAACCACTTTGGAAAGCAGTGTGGCGGTTTCTCAGGAAATTCGGGATCAACCTACCCCAGGACCCAGCAATTCCACTATTGGGAATCTACCCAAGAGATGCCCAATCATACAACAAAAGCATATGCTCATCTATGTTCATAGCAGCATTATTTGTAATAGCCAGATCCTGGAGACAGCCTAGATGCCCTTCAGTGGAAGAATGGATGAAGAAACTGTGGAATATATACATGCTAGAATACTACTCAGCGGTAAAAAACAATGACATCTTGAATTTTGCAGGCAAATGGATGGAAATAGAAAACACTATTCTGAGTGAGGTAACCCAGAACCATAAAGATGAACATGGGATGTACTCACTCATAATCGGTTTCTAGCCATAATTAAAGGACATCGAGCCTATAAATTTGGGATCCTTGAGAAGATAATAAGAAGGTGAACTCCCAAAAAAGATATAGTAATCCTCCTGGACATTGGAAGTACACACGATCGCCAGGCAAAATTGGGAACTTGAGGGTTGGGCAAGACTGGGCCAAGGGAAGATGGGGAGAGAAAAGTGTGAAGGGGAGAGCGGGGGAGCTCGGAGGAATGGGATGCTTGGGATATAGGAAGGGTGGATATGAGAGCAGGGAAGCATATATCTTAATTTAAGGGGCTACCTGAGGGTTGTCAAGAGACTTGACCCTAGAGGGGTTCCCAGGTTTCCAGGGAGACGCCCCCAGTTAGTTCCTTGGGCAGCTGAGGAGAGGGAGCCTGAAAAGGCCAGTTCCTATAGCCATACTGATGAATTTCTTGCATATCACCATAGAACCTCCACCTGACGATAGATGAAGAAAATGACAGAGCCCCACCTTGGAGCACCGGACTGAGCTCCCAAGGTCCTGATGAGGAGCAGAAGGAGAGAGAACATGAGAAAGAAAGTCAGGACCGTGAGGGAACCTCCAGCTGGCGACAGATGGGGAAGGTGACTGAGCCCCACATTGGAGCACTGGACTGAGCTCCCAAGGTCCCGATGAGGAGCAGAAGGAGCGAGAACATGAGGGAGAAAGTCAGGAACGAGAGGGGTGCATTCACTCATGGAAACGGTGGGACAGAACTAATGGGAGATCACCAACTCCAGTTGAAATGGGACTGATGGATCATGCGACCAATCCCGTCTCTCTGAGTGTGGCCAACAGCGGGGGCTGACAGAAGCAAAGGACAATGGCTCTGGGCTCTTCATGGACTTCTTCTTCATGGACGGGCTCTGTGGGAGCCTTCTCAGCTTGGTCGATCACCTTCCTGGACCTGGGGGGAGTTGGGAGGACCTTGGTCTTAGCATAGAGTGGGGAACCCTGATGGCTCCTTGGCCTTGAGAGGGAGGGAGGGGAGGTATGGGTGGAGGGGAGTGGAGGGAAGGGGGAGAAGGAGGGGAGGGAAGGGGGAGAAGGAGGGGAGGGAGGGGGGAGGAGGAGGGAAGGAGATGGAAATTTTTAAATATAAAAAAAATAAACCATGAGAAAAAAAAATTTCTGCCTCCTCCCTGCCTCCCAATTACCTCTTCCTCCCCCCTCCACACCATCTACTCAGAGTAAAGAGTTGGGAAAAGATTTATCAAGCAAATGGACCTAAGGGACAAGCGGGTGTGGCCATACTAATTTCTAACAAAGTTGACTTCAAACTAAAATCAATCAGAAGAGATGGAAAGGGACATTTTATACTCATAACAGGAAAAATCCATCAGAATGAAGTCTCAATCCTGAATATCTATGCCCCTAATATAAAAGCCTTATGATTGCACTATTTTTATAGCCAGATCCTGGAAACAGAATAAATGCCTCAACCAAAAAATGGATAAAGAAAATATGGTACATTTATATAATGGAGTACTTCACAGTGGAAAAAAAAAACAATGTCTTATTGAAATTTGCAGGCAAATGGATGGAACTAGGAGAAATATCGAGTGAGGTAACTTAGACACAGAAAGACAAACAGGAACCTTCATCAAGTAACTGATGGAAGCACATGCAGAGATCCACAGCTAAGCACTGCACCAAGCTCTGGGAATCCAGGGATAAAGAAGGAGGAACTATATTATGAGCAAAGAAAATAAGACCATGACAGGAAAACCCACAGAAACAGCTGAACCAAGCAAGTGAGAGCTCACTGGCTCCAGAATGACAGTTGTGGAACTTGCATAATACCAAACTAAGCCCTCTGAATGTGGGTGTGGCAGGCTCTTTGTGTATCATATGTCCTTTAGAAATCAATTTTCTTCTTACTAAAATTATTTTATTGGGAACATTTGGAAGTTATTTTCTTTTCTTTTAATTTCTTTTCATTCACTGAAGACAGTAAAGCTGTGCCCATAGTGTCTATGTGCACAGGTTTATTTCCTCAGCATTTATTTAAAACCACATCCCTTCCTCACCTATATCTGCCAATGATAGACCATTGTCATCTAAGTGTATTTATGTAATGAACAGCCTATCTTTAATATCTGGGAGCATTAAAAAGGTTTTAGTTACTATCATCCCTTTACACCTTATAGATTTCTCTTTATTTTTCCACTTAATACTTGGACAATCAAGTTCTATTTTCAATCACCACAAATGACAGCAAGACATAAACAAACATGGAAAAGTTTCAAAGTAGCCAGATGCCAATGGAGATTCTCATATCTACAGATGCCAAAGGAATAACCATGGGTATTGGAAATCATCCAAAGAAGACATTAATAAAGGAAGAAGCATACCACAAAAAACTGAGAATCTAGCCTTCTCTCTCAGCTAGAAAGCTGACTACAAGGGAATCCCTACAGGTCTACTCAACTATAAATGGAAACATTAATTGTCAATGTTTCCTTTAGGGTTTCAAAGAAATACAGACAAGAGAAGTATTATGTTCCTATAATCTCAGTACTTGGAAGCTTAAAGAAGTCATATTCTGTATTCAAGGAAAAAGAAAGGCCTCAGAGCTCATTTATTGAGAGAAGAACTTCTCAAAGGAAAGCCAAGAAACACACCCAAGGGACTTCATTAACTTCTATTTCCTAGACCAGGATTTCAAGGGGAGGGCATTTATTTTGGGGAGTAAACTCCTCTGAGAATAGACATAGGAGAAAGAAAAGAAAGGGTCATGGGCCCAGAAGACAAAGAAAAGTCTCCCTGAAAAGCCTCTAGCTTACCCTTGTCCTAAGTACATTTACTTGAGCCTCAACTTCATTTTTTGGACATCTGATTTCTATTTTCTTCTTGAAACTTTGATCTGTCTTCCCAGACAGTATCATGACTAAAGAAGCCTGAACATCTGAACCAAATGATAATTTAAAATTTGCCACAAAGTTAGTGATACTCCCTAAATTCAACCTGCTATGAGGAAGCAGTTTCTACAAATTCTTAGGTTTATGAACAGAAAAAAACATTTTCTAGATCCTTACAATGTCAACCAAAGACATTTAGTTTCCTGGATGTAGCCACTGCCACATCTAGAGTGTATCAGCAGATGAGATGAAAGACTATAATAGCCCAGTTGCCCAATATTGGATGGACTTGGGCATACTCTACTAACAGCAACACAAATGAATTAAGTACTGCTGAAGAAAAATGCATCCTCTCTCTTCAAGCTGCATCTAACTGTAGCTGTGGTGATCAAGCAGTTGAATTTCTCACCAGCTGAGGTAAGAATTTGATTTTCTTTAATTGAAATATGTAGCCTTTAGTTGTAGTTAATCAAAAAATCTAAAGCCAGCCCTAAGAATTTGAGCTACTTTGTCCAGTTCCCTAGATCTTTGGGATCTATTGTCCTTCCATACCTTTCAAGTGTTAAGGTACTGAAAGCTCTGAGAAACCAATGGAGGGTAATGAAATGTTAATATACATTTGCCAAGGTGTGTCTGAATGAAGCAAGGATGCTTCACTTTCACAGCTTAATTCATGCTCTGAACTGGCTTTAGTGTTGCTGTTCCTTGCAGATCACAGTCTCCTGTTGTTTTAGATTACTGACTCTTATCATTTCACCATAAGTCTGGGTACCATGCATCAATTTCTAAGAAAAAATTTATTTAAATAAAGAGATGGCCTCTCTCTCTCTCTCTCTCTCTCTCTCTCTCTCTCTCTCTCTCTCTCTCTCTCTCATAAAATCACTGTGGACTTGCAGGAGAGAAATTGGAACATTAGGGTCACAAGCTGCATCAGATTAGGATAATTGGGCAAGAGCACAATACAAAATAGCTATTCTTTAGTTGCTTTTAGTCATTCTTACAGAAACAAACAGACAAATTTTCTGTGAGAGGATCTTCTTTGTTATATTTCTGTGTCTTCCCAGCTATACAATAATTTGATAAAAGGAAAGATGTCCAAATATAATTTCTGAAGTTTTAACTGTAATAGAAATACTTTCTTAAATACAATGCTGTGTAGTTTTTAACATTTGGTACTCATTTCTGAGGACTGTGGGAAATGTAGGGACTGAGCAAGAGAGATAACAAACATGAGAAATTATAATTTCCGATGTCATTATCCACAAATATGAGCTGATGAAGAAACTGAGCCTTAAAAACACATATGTATGAGCAACACTAAATAGACTGAGCATGAATTCATAAACATGAGCATGGAAGTATGTACATATATGCACACACTCACACATATGTAAAAATAACAGTTAAAGACTAAAAAGTCATGAATTTGACAGAGAATGGGGAGCATGGGACGAGTTGGGAGACAATACATAGTAAAAGTAAATGCAACTTCATGAATGAAATTCTCATTACACACACACACACACACACACACACACACACATTAAAGAATGAGAAATTTAAAAAGCAAGAATCAAAGCAATTTATTAATGTAAAAGATATTATATATAAAATCATATTGAGGTTCCTGAGGGACTTCTATTGTCACAAAATTTGGGTTCATATTAGCACAAGTTCACTGATCCATGTATTTCTCAGCAGCTAAAAAGATCACATACAATGGAATTCTGGAACTCCTCCTTGGGAAGTGGCTTCATCTTGGTGGGGATTCTGGATGGCAGTGGCTATCCTGAAGGTGCGTGGTCGATCGGCAGTTATGATTCACCAGACAAGCTTTAATATATATATAATTCAGTTTTAATAAAGGAAAGGAAAGGGAACTTACAAATCCAAGGTTCCAGCGAGGAGGGCAGGAAAACAAAGAGCAGCCAGGCCACAGGCCCGCAAGATTTTATAAGTCAATATTAGCCTAAGGGGGACACTCCTAAGAGGGACACGCCTAAGAGGGACACGCCTTTAGACCAAGGGGCACACGCCTTTAGACCAAGGGGGACACGCCTTACAAAACAAGGTTTTTGGCTAGGCTTCCCCTTCACTATCCTGAACTGCTCTGTGCTGCAATCACAGTCTTGTACTTTTTGGCACTGACCAGCAATGGTCTGCTACTCTTAGTCATCACGATGGATGCCCGGCTCCATGTGCCCATGTACCTCCTCCTTGGACAGCTCTCTCTCATGGATCTCCTCCTCACATCAGTTATCACTCCCAAGGCTGTCATTGATTTCTACTCAAAGACAATACCATCTCCTTTGGCGGCTGTGCTCTTCAGATGTTTCTAGAACTCATGCTGGGCAGTGCAGAGGACCTCCTTCTGGCCTTCATGGCCTATGACAGGTATGTGGCCATTTGTCAACCTCTGAACTACACAATCTTGTTGAGTCACAAGGTCTGCTGGCTCATGATAGCCACGTCTTGGATCCTGGCATCTCTCAGTGCTCTAGGATATAGCATCTACACCATGCAGTATTCCTTTTGTAAATCTAGGCAGGTCAACCACCTGTTCTGTGAGATCCCTCCATTGCTAAAGCTGGCCTGTGCAGATACCTCCAAATATGAATTCATGGTTTATTTGATGGGTGTGACAGTGCTCATTCTCCCTCTTACCACCATCCTGGCCTCCTATTCACTAATTCTGTTCACTGTGCTCAACATGCCCTCAAATGAGGGCAGGAAGAAAGCCCTTGTCACCTGTTCTTCCCACCTGACTGTGGTTGGGATGTGGTATGGGGGAGCTTCCTTCATGTATGTTCTTCCCAGTCAATTCCACAGCCCCAAACAAGACAATATCAGCTCAGTTTTCTACACAATTGTCACACCAGCTCTGAATCCCCTCATCTACAGTCTGAGGAATAAAGAGGTCACTGGGGCTTTGAAGAGAGTCCTGGGAAAACAACTGTCATCACACGATAGCCTTTAGGAAGTTCTAATAGTAACTGTAAAGAATTCTTCCACCAAGTCAGAATTCTAGTGTGAATGAAATATCCCTGGTAATTCTAGAATAAATAGTATGTCACATGGTAGAGAATAATGGGGTCAGAAGGAAGTTTGTGTTTCTTTGAAAATGTTCTGTGAATCTGTTTTAAAAGAAGAATTAGAGAATCTGGTGTTTTGTCACACAAAGACACAAAGACCAGGTTCATGTCCAGGTGGTAATGCCATTTAGATACTCTAAATATTAGAAAAATTGAAATTGAGTTTTAAAAGCACTGAATAAAAATTATAATGAATGAATATCAGAATATATTTCCAAGTCTTCATTGCCATTTTATTAACAATAACTAGGAAATAGAATCACTGAAGATATCCATTAATAGATTAATAGATAATGGAAATTTGGTACATATACACTCTAGAATTTTGTTGAACTCTAAAGAAAAATGTAACAAATAAAATTTCAGTTAAATTGTCAGAACTGCAAAGAGAAATTAAAACAATTGACATATATATAGTCTTTGTATATAAATATGTGTGTATGTTCTTATATGTGAATTCTAGCCTCTAAATTCTTATTTATGTGAAATTCTTATAATTCTTATAATGTGTTTAAGCTGGAGTATTTCTAAAAGGGGGCATTGTGAGACATACCTTAAGGATGGGGATGGCAAAACATAGTGATATGAAAGTAAAGAAAAAATATTGGAAGGAGGAAGGTTTATGTAGGCAGGGGCCATTTTTTTCATTCCCAGTTGCCCAGACCTGAAAACTCACACAGAAACTATATTAATTACAACACTTCTCAGGCTTCTTATTAACTAGCTCTTACATATTGAATTAACCCATTTCTATTATTTTGTATTTTTACATGAGGCTGTTGATTTACTGGTAAGGTTCCAGTAGTGTGTGTCTCCTTAGGCGGCTACATGGTGTCTCCCTGACTCTGCCTATTCTCTCTATATATCAGATTTCTTGCCTGGCTATATTGTGCCCTGCTACAGGCCCAAAGCAGATTCTTTATTAACCAATGGGAAGAAAACATATTCACAGCATACAGAGGGGAATTCCATATCAGGTTTAAGCAGAGAAAAAGAGTGTGGGGAAATATAGGAGGGGAAGGATTAAAAGGTATATTAAAAATATGGAAACTTAATGTTATAATTCAATTTAAAACATGATTTATAAAATATTGTAAAAGGAAAAATAAGTTGAAATTGGAAGAACAGCATGAAAAAACAGTGTAACATATTTTCTTGCTGATTTAATATTCTGTATTTTGCAAGGTCATGTTGCACATATGAAACTTGGATAGTTGCTCATATTCATTGTTAACTCAAAGGTAGTTTATAGTATAGCTATAGATAATATCAGATCAGCATTCTACACAATTGTCATTCTGACTCTGAATTCCCTCATCTATAGTCTGAGGAATAAAGACGTCACCAGGGGCTTTGAGGAGAGTCCTAGGAAAACAACTGTCAACATAAGTCAGCTTCTTCATTTATAGCACTAAGTGAAGTTATTTTGAGTCACTATCATGAAAATTTAAAATAGTCTATATTTTATTTCTATAAAACCCAGAGATAACTATGTATGTTTAGTGGCTATTCTTCAATTTTTGACACAGGCACTCATTGTATGGAGTTGATATCTTTATGTAGAAGTTTGTTTCACTTGTTGGCATACAGTGATATGTTCCTCCTTATTGTGTGTATGGTAGCCTTACAGAGCAATGGTAGATATTCTCAAATCTGATAGAAGAATGCAAGAGTTGGTATTCACTGCATCTCACTTTCCTATTTGATTTTGAATGTGAATATAATTTTTCTGGATCAATGTCTGAAAACTATAAATTCCCAGTAAAATAGTAGCTATTTCAAAGCATTGTTTTAAGGACTAAGATAACACACATAGATACTTCCCATGAGATGTCAGGAATGTAATGATGACATCTTCAGTTCTAAGACAAAATTGCCCTGGAAATTATAAGTTGTAGTATATGACATCACTCAAATGTTGTGTAATGTAACTGATTTGATTGTTGCTATTAAGTATGTAATGATGGTTTCTGTGTGTTTATTTTATACAAATAAAATATGTCAGTCTCTTAGGTATGCAACTAATAATGCTCTTGAGAAATTTCTTGTGCATATAGTTATGTAAATCAGTGCTAAAGTCAACTGCTTATTCTTTTTTTCACTCACTTTATCATCCACATAGCCTTTGTGACTATCTGAAATAAGACCAATATTTATTTTATGTTAGATAAATTCCAGGACATTATGACTCTTGTTTGTTTTACTTACCACCATCTTTTGGTATCTGTCTTACATTAGATACATGTAAACCTTTATGGATGGAAAATTACACAAACATTTCTCCATCAATAGAATGTGTAGATTCCAGAGTCTTTGAATAGACATCTCAAAGGTAGTCTTTGGATTCAACTGTAGGAATATTGTTTACCTTTCTTAGTCTGAGTTCTGAAATTGGAAAGACTTTTACTCCATGTCAATTCCCGCTAAATATCAGTAAGAAGCAACATGATGCCCAATAATATCAAGTTAATTTCAGGTCCTCCATCTGTCTGACACAATGGGTGAAGTAGGATAGACCCTGAGCTTCAGTGGAGCAGGGTATTATTGGTGGTAGAGCAAGGGTGTCTGGGGGACTGCTAGTGCACAATAACAGTCTCTAGGTTGGCACACCTCTTGGTTGGGGAATCCTGTCCTGAGCTGATTGTTCAGCTACAACTTCAGCCCATAGGGGTCCGGGGCAGGTGGCACTATGATTGAATTCCACCATTATCAGTAAAGCACATGCAGAGCTCTTGGGGACCAACCTTGACAAAAATAGGTCTTGCCAGGGTAGGGAAGTGGGCGTCAGAAAAATATAGTATGAAGACGTGAATGAAATAATAAACCAGAAACATGGGATACTATTGGGAAGGAGTTCCAGTGAATACTGAAATCATAGCATTTAATTTTCCATAAACTTTTATACCCTAATTACAAAAGGGGGAAGAAGGCAACAAAAGACTTCAACATGATACAAAGGACAACCCGAACAGTTAATTGCTTCAACACTTTGAGGTATCAATTCATTAGCATTCTGCTGTTTAGGCAGTGAAGCCACCCTCCTGAAAGCAGCCCTTCCCCTGGTTAAACCTCCAGTTAAAAAAGAAGCAGAAGTATGCTTGCATATCCTGACTATCTGTCAGAGTGGCATGGATCTACCTGTATGAGCCATCTTAGTGTCAAAAGAACCATGTAGTCACATCCTGATTCAGGATGCATAGCTATGATTGTTGTTAGCAAAACTGAGTGTCCTCTAACTCTCTGACCTTCAGACAAGGTGGAAATAAGCTCACATTTTTGGGCCTCCACACAGAGCCCACCAGCTAACTTCTGATTGGTTCTTAATCACATGGAGGATACCTGGCAGTTTCTTCCTAGTAATTAAGGGCAAGGTTTGGCGCTTAGCACATCCTGCTGAGTCGGGGCCTACTTTTTGCTGTGTCTTTCCTGCTACCTATCTTGGTTGCAAAAGCAGGAGGCTGGGTGAGGGTCTGAGCCCTTTAGTCTAAGCAGGACAAGAAGACCTCCATCTAGGCCTGGTGCAGTCTGCCCTGCACTCTAAAAAGCTGGTTCACATGGCACTTGTTGCACTAGGCAGATGGCATATTATGGTGAATGAAAGTATGGTGTGGTATGAAAGAGAGAGAAAGACAGAATGGTTCCTGTCTCAACAAAGGCATATCTGAAGAGGTAGAGGAAATGAGAAGTGACCTGAGGTGAGTGGCTTCATTACCATCCTGGACCATGGTGATGTCTGAGCCTGGACTTCTGTTGGGGCCCATGTCTGATGCAGCCACAATTTCTACTGATGTCCATGGCTCCTGAAACCACCAAAAGCAGAGAAAATAGGGTAGTAGAGAGGAGGCCCCACCCTTACTCACTGCAACATTCGGGAGAACTGGTCCTGTCCCTCACTAGCTGAGGCTCAGGGAAGAGTGTATCCTACACCTCACATAGGCAGCACAATAGAGTTGATGCTGTACACAGGGGGCATGTGAAAACTAGCCTAGAGGACCTGAGAATAGGAGAGCAGGGCACTCTCCTCTTGCATGCCATGTGGTGGCATAGGTGAAGGAAAGATTATCTTCTTCCTCTACCACTTGCCACCCAAACCCTCACCAATTGCAGCACTCTGGAGAGTTGGCCTTGAGCCTCACCAGAACAATTCAGTAGGGTTGACCAGGGAGATGGTGGCACTTGTAAGCAAGCCCTATGGGCATGAAAGGGGCATAGCTGGTACTGCCTCCTTCATCTATGATGTAGTTGTGAGAGTAAGGGAACAATACCCTTCCACCTTGATTCTCCCTCCTTCAGCTGGATTGTGAAGGAACTGACTGTTTTTCCAACTGCAATATTCAGGAAAGCAGGCCTGGCCCCTAATCTGGGCAGCACAGTAGAGGTGACTGTTGAGGACAATACAGGTGAGAAAACTCCAAGAGCATGAGTGTAGGAGACCTAGCCCAACCCCTCTTCTGCCAAATGGTGACATGGGTGATGATGATACCCTTCCTCCTCATCAATGCCTAAGCAGGTGGGAGAACTGATCCTGAGGTTACAAGAGTAGGAGAGCTGCCTCTGCCCCCTGCAAGTTGCAAACTCAGGAGAACCAGCCCTGCTACTCACGTGGGCACCACACTAGAGCCCACCATATTGGTAGAGGTGTGGAGGTCCGAAGTTGTAAGTGTGGGAGAGCTGTACCTAGGACTCATTGGTCATGCAACTGTGTAGGTGGGAGAGAGATTCCACTCCCGTCATCCCTCTCCTTTCACCACCTACAACAAATGAGGGAGCAGGCCCTCCTCATTTCCAGCTGCAGCACTCAGCAAAGTGGGTTCTGCTTCTTGCCTAGGCAGAGCAACATAGCTGACCCTATTGGCAGGGGTGCAGGAGAAATAGCCATGAGGGCAAGAGAGAGATATAACTGATACACTATGTTGATCTGCCATGTGGTATTGAGGGAAAGATTCTCACCCCCACCACGCCTTTGACACTGCCAGCTATGATGGACAAAATGTCCCAGTATGATGGCATATACCTGTAATTCCAGCACTAGGGAGGGAGAGGCAGGTGGATCTCTATGCATTTCCAGTCAGCCTGGCCTACATAATAAATTCCAAACAAGGCAGAGATTCACTCAAGCAGGGCTACACAGTGAGACTGTGTCTCAAACAATAGCAAAACCTAAAAAACTAAAAGCAAGAATAAAACTTATCCATAGTACTGATGACATACAAAAACATTTTACAGTAGCCCAGAATGGAGTATAACAAAGGTTTATTTATCTAGGAATAAGTTCACTGAAAGAGTAGTGACATCTACAGTCCTCTGCATGAGCTGGGAACTGGAACCAAATCTATCAGCCAAGAGGCCCTTACATGCATTTCATCTGCATTTATAGTACATGACACCATGCCCAAAGTGGGCTGGTATCTTAAAGGTTATTGGCTGAAGGAGTATCCACAACACCTCCCTCTTTTGTCTAAATAAGAGAGTTCTAAGCCTAATATAAAACTATATACAATAAAAACAAATATCTAGTATTTTCCAGGAAAAAGAAGAAAAATTAGAATTACAACAAGTATGAACAACATCAAAAAGAAATATATGCAAATGTTTCAATAATTATCCTATCCTAAGGAGTCTAAGCCTTATACTAAAAATGGCATGTCTAACACTGATGAGTATCTTGCATATCACCATAGAACCTCCATATGGTGATGGATGGAGATAGAGATAGAGACCCACACTGGAGCACTGGACTGAGCTCCCAAGGTCCAAATGAGGAGCAGAAGGAGGGAGAACATGAGCAAGTAAGTCAGAACCACGAGGGGTATGTCCAGCCACTGAGACGGTGGGATTGATCTAATGGGAGCTCACCAAGGCCAGCTGGACTGGGACTGATGGAGCATCTGATCAAACTGAACTCTCTGAATGTGGCTGACAAGGAGGGCTGACTGAGAAGCCAAGGACAATGGCACTGGGTTTTGATTCTACTCCATGTACTGGCTTTGTGGGAACCTAGTCTGGATCCTCACCTTCCTAGACCTGGATGGAGCAGGGAGGACCTTGGACTTCCCACAGGGCAGGGAACCCTGACTGCTCTTTGGACTGGAGAGGGAGGGGGAGGGGGTAGGGAGAGAGGGAGGGAAGTGGTAGGAGAGAAAGAGGGGGGAATTTTTAAATAAATAAATAACTAAATAAATAAATAAATAAATAAATAAATAAATAAATAAATAAGAAAGAAAGAAAAATGGCTTGGCTAAGTCATGAGAGGAAAGTAACTATGACTATCTAGTCTTCATCCCCATCAAAAACCTAAGAATGGAAATATTACTTGAGTAAACAGGAAGTACAATCAAGCAACTTCCAAAAGGCACAAGTAATAACAGAGACAGTTACCTGGGCAAACACACAAAGTCTCATTTGCAACATTGAGGCAACCAACTTTGAATAAGTCTCAGTTGGGAGAGCCTGGAAATCTTAATTCCAGGATTGTGGGTTGAAGCTTCATGTTCGGCATCAATTTGTTGTTGTGCAAAAGAATTCCACAAGAACTTGGAGTATACTCCACAATAGAATGGAGTATAACAAAGGTTTATTTATCTGAGGATAAACTCACAGAAAGAGTAGCTATCTGAAGTCCTCTGTGTGTTCTGGGAACTGGAAAGGAATCCAGCAGCCAAGGGGCCCATGCATGCCTTTTGCCTGCATTTATAGTACATAAGAGCATGCCCAAAGTGGACCAGTATCATAAATGATATTGGTTGAAGGAGTTCCCACAGCATAATACCACCATCTAGATAATACACTGTTAATATAAGCAATGTCGCATTGGTACTGTCTTTGAGAATATCAATAATACAAGTGCCTACATTAATGCAATGCTTCTTGTTTGCCAGGCATTGTTGCAAGAACTTTCCTGCATTGTTTTAATGAAGCTCCAATACAATCCCATTTAGTTTTTATACCAACAATGTATCCTTATTGTAGATGAGGAAACTGATGTTAGGAGTAATTAAATAACTAAATTCACACATATTAGATGTTCATTATTCTACAAATGTAGACTCATACGTTATATGCAGTTTCATAAGTGAAACTTTTCCCTAATGGAGATTATATAATAAGTAATCATGTCAATGACTACATGGTTTTCTGGTGAATGAATGTTAATTTGTCCAGTCTCTCATCTTTTTTCTCATTTTATTATTATTATTATTAAAAATTTCCACTTCCTCCCCATCTCCCATTTCCCTTCCCCTCCCTTAACTCTCCTCCCCCTCCCTTGCCAGTCCAAGGAGCAGTCAGGGTTCCCTGCCCTGTGGGAAGTCCAAGGTCCAACCCACTCCATCCAGGTCCAGGAAGGTGTGCATCTAAACAGACTAGGCTCCCCAAGCCAGTACATGTGGTAGGATCAAAACACAGTGCCATTGTTCTTGGCTTCTCAGTCAGCCCTCATTGTCTGCCACGTTCAGAGAATCCAGTTTGATCCCATGCTTTTTCAGTCCCAGTCGAGCTGGCCTTGGTGAGTTCCCATTAGACCAGCCCCACAGTCCCAGTGGGTTGGCACACTCCTCGCGGTCCTGACTTCCTTGCTCATGTTCTCCCTCCTGCAGCTCCTCATTTGGGCCTTGGGAGCTCAGTCCTGCACTCAAATGTGGGTCTCTATCTCTATCTCCATCCATCACCAGATGAAGCTTCTATGGTTATATGCAAGATATTCATCAGTATGGCTATAGGAAAGAGTTATTTCAGGCTCCCTCTCCTCAGCTGCCCAAGGAACTAGCTGGGTACATCTCAATGGACACCTGGGAACCCCTCTAGAGTGAAGTCTCTTGCTAACCCTAAAATGGCTCCCTTAATTAAGATATCTTCTTCCCTGCACCCCTATCCACACTTCCTCCATCCTAACCATCTCCTTGCCCCAGGGTCGCCCCATCCTCCCCTCCTCACTTTTCTCCACATCACCCCATCACCCCTAACAGCCACCCCACCCGCACCCCCAAGATCGCAATTTTTGCCTGGCAATCTAGTCCACTTCCAATATCCAGGAGGATAACTATATGTTTTTGTTTGGGTTCACCATCTTATTTAGCTTCTCTAGGATCACGAATTATAGGCTCACTGACCTTTATTTATGTCTAGAATCCACGGATTAGTGAGTACATACCAAATTCATCCTTTTGGGTCTGAGTTACCTCACTCAGAATAGTGTTTTCTATTTCCATCCATTTGCATGCAAAGTTCAAGATGAAATTGTTTTTTACCACTGAGTAGTACTCTAATGTGTATATATTCCACACTTTCTTCATCCATTCTTCCATTGAAGGGCATCTAGGTGGTTTCCCAGTTTCTGGCTATAACAAATAATGCTGCTATGAACATAGTTGAACAAATGCTTTTGTAGTATGATAGGGCATTTCTTGGGTATATTCCCAGCAGTGGTATTGCTGGAGCCTGCTGTAGGTTGATCCCAAATTTCCCAAGAAACCACCACACTGATTTCCAAAGTGGTTGCACAAGTTTGCATTCCCACCAGCAGTGGATGAGAGTACCCCTTGCCCCACAAGCTGTCCAGCAAAGGCTATCATTGGTGTTTTTTATTTTAGCCATTCTGACAGGTGTAAGATGATATCTCAACGTTGTTTTGATTTGCATTTCCCTGATTGCTAAGGAGGTTGAGCATGCCCTTAAGTGTCTTTTGGCCATTCGAACTTCTTCTGTTGAGAATTCTCTGTTCAGTTCAGTACCCCATTTTTAATTGGGTTAATTAGAATTGTAAGTCTAGTTTCTTGAGTTCTTTTTATATTTTGGAGATCAGACTCTAGTCTGTTGCAGGGTTGGTGAAGATCTTCTCCCAGTCAGTAAGTAGTCCTTTTGTCTTACTGACAGTGTCCTTTGCTTTACAGAAGCTTCCTAGTTTCAGGAGGTCCTATTTATTCAATGTTGCCCTTAATGCCTATGCTGCTAGGGTTGTACATAGGAAGTGGTCTCCTGTGCCCATGTGTTGTAGAGTACATCCCACTTTCTCTTCTATCAGGTGCAGTGTGTTCAGATTGATATTGAGGTCTTTAATCCATTTGGACTTGAGTTTTGTGCATGGTGATAGATATGGATCTATTTTCATTCTTCTACAGGTTGACATCCAGCTATGCCAGCACCATTTGTTGAAGATGCCTTCTTTCGCCCATTGAATACTTTTAGCTCCTTTGTCGAAAATCAGGTGTTCATAGGTTTGTGGGTTAATATCCGGGTCTTCTATTCAAATCCATTGGTCGACTTCTCTGTTTTTATGCCAATACCAAGCTGTTTTCAATACTGTAGCTCTGTAATACAGTTTGAAGTCAGGGATGGTAATGCCTCCAGAAGTTCCTTTATTGTATAAAATTGTTTTGGCTATCCTGGGTTTTTTTGTTTTTCCATATAAAGTTGATTATTATTCTCTCAAGTTCTGTGAAGAATTTTGATGGGATTTTAAAGGGGATTGCATTGAATCTATAGATTGCTTTTTGTAGAATTGCCATTTTTTACTATGTTGATCGTCCCAATCCATGAGCAAGGGAGATCCTTCCATTTTCTGGTATCCTCTTCAATTTCTTTCCTCAAAGACCTGAAGTTCTTGTCAAATAGATCTTTCACATCCTTGGTTAGAGTTACCCCAAGATAATTTATGCTATTTGTGGCTATCGTGAAAGATGATGCTTCTCTGATTTCCCTCTCTGCTTCTTTATCCTTTGTGTATAGGAGGGCAACTGATGTTTTTGGAGTTGATCTTTTATCCTGCAACATTACTAAAGGTGTTTATCGGCCATAGGAGTTCTCTGGTAGAGTTTTTGGGGTCGCTTATGTACACTATCATATCATCTGCAAATAACAAAAGTTTAACTTCTTCCTTTCCAATTCGAATCCACTTGATCCCCTTATGTTGTCTTGTTGCTAGTGCTAGAACTTCAAGCACTATATTGAAGAGATATGGAGAGAGTGGACAGCCTTATCCTGTTGCTGATTTTAGTGGAATGGCTTTGAATTTCTCTCAATTTAATTTGATGTTAGCTGGCAGCTTGCTGTAAAAACCTTTTATTATATTTATGTATGAACCTTGTATCCCTATCCTCTCCAAGACCTATATCATAAAAGGGTGTTGAATTTTGTCAAAAGCTTTTCCAGCATCTAATGAAATAATCATCTGGCTTTTTTTCAGTTTATTTATATGGTGGATTACATTGATAGATTTTCATATGTTGAACCAGCCCTGCCTTTCTGGGATGAAGCCTACTTGATCAAAATGGATAATTTTTCTAATGTGTTCTTGTATTTGGTTTGCCAGTATTTTATTGAGAATTTTTGTTTCGATGTTCATGAATGAGATTGGCCTGTATTTCTTTTTTTGGTTGAGTATTTGGGTGGTTTTGGTATCAAGGTAACTGTGGCTTCATAAAAGGAATTTGGCAATGACTCTTCTGTTTCTATATTGTGAAATACATTAAGGAGTATAGGTATTAGCTCTTCTTGGAAGTTCAGGTAGAATTCTGCATTGAAACCATCTGGTCTTGGGCTTTTCTTGTAGGGAGGTTTTTGATAGCATCTTCTAATTCTTCGCAGCTAACAGGTCTATTTAGATTGTTCACATGATTTTGGTTCAACTTTGGTATATGGTACTTATCTTAAAAAATGTCTATTTCTTTTACATTTTCTGATTTTGTGGCATAAAGGCTTTTGTAGTAAGATCTAATGATTCGCTGAATTTCCTCTGTGTCTGTGTTTATGTCGCCATTTTCATTTCCGATCCTATTAATTTGATTGTTCTCTCTCTGCCGTTTGATTAGTGTGGATAGGGGTTTGTCAATCTTGTTGATTTTCTCCAAGAACCAGCTTTTTGTTTAATTGATTCTTTGGATTGTTTTCTGTGTTTCTATTTTGTTGAGTTCAGCCCTCAGTTTGATTATTTCCAGTCTTCTACTCCTCCTGGATGAGTCTGCTTCTTTTTTTCTAGAGCTTTCAGGTGTGTTGTTAAGTCTCCAATGTGTGCTTTCTCCATTTTCTTTTAGTGGGTACTTAGTGCTATGAACTTCCTCTTAGCACTGCTTGCATAATATCCCATAGGTTTGAGTATGTTGTGTCTTTATTTTCATAAAATTCAAGAAAGACTTTAATTACTTTCTTTATTTCTTCCTTGACCCAGGAGTGATTCAGTAGTTGGCTGTTCAGTTTCTATGAGTTTGTAGGCTTTCTGGGGGTAGCATTTTTGTTCAATTCTAGCTTTAATCCATGTTGATCCGACAAGACACAGGTGGTTACTAATATTTTTTGTAACTGTGAAAGTTTTCTTTGTTACCGTGTATGTGGTCAATTTTTTAGAAGGTTCCATGAGCCACAGAGAAGAAGGTATATTCTTTCCTATTTGGGTGGAATGTTCTATAGATATCTGTTAAGTCCATTTGTTTCATTACCTCCATCAATTCTCTTATTTCTTTGTTAGGTTTCTGTCTGATTGACCTGTCCATTGGTGAGAGAGGTGTGTTGAAGTCTCCTACTATTAGTGTGTGTGGTTTGATGGCTGCGTTGAATTCTAGAAGTGTTTCTTTTAAATAACTGGGTAATTTTATATTACTGGCATAGATATTCAGGATCGAGACTTCATCCTGATGATTTATTCCTGTTATGAGTATAAAATGTCCATCTCCATCTCTTCTGTTTGATTTTAGTTTGAAGTCAATTTTGCTAGAAATTAATATGGCCAAATCTGCTTGTTTCTTAGGTCCATTTGTTTGAAAATCCTTTTCCCAACCCTTTACTCTGAGTAGATGTCTGCCTTTGTGGTTGAGGAATGTTTCTTATAAACAACAGAATGTTGGATCCTGTTTTTGCATCCAATCTCTTAGCCTGTGCCTTTTTTAATGTCACTTTTTTAATATCACTGTGCCTTTTCAGTGATATTAATGACCAGTGGTTGTTAACTCCGGTCATTTTTTTTGGTAGGTGAGTTTGTGTATTACCTTTCTTTGAATTGTACTGGCGAGGGGTCGCTAGATGACTGTGTTCCTGTAGGCAGTGTTGGCATTGTTGGGTTCCTTGGGTTGTGATTTTCTTTCTATTACTTTCTGTAAGGCTGTATTTGTGGCTACATATTGTTTAATTTGTTTTTATCCTGAAATATTTTGTTTTCTCCATTGATAGTGAATGATAGCTTGTCTGGGTATAGCAGTCTGGGCATGCATTCATGGTCTCTTAGTTTCTGCAGTACCTCTATCCAGGACCTTCTGGCTTTCATGGTTTCCATAGAAAAGTCTGGGGTAGGTCTGATAGGTTTACCTTTATAAGTACTTGACTTATAAAACTCTTAATATTCTTTCTTTAATCTGTATGTTTTGTATTATGATTATTATATGGTGAGGGTAAGTTTTTTTTTTTATCTAGTCTATTCGGTGTTCTGTATGCTTCTTGAACCTTCATAGGAATATCTTTCTTTAAGTTGGGAAAGTTTTCTTCTATAATTTTGTTGAGTATATATCCTAGTCCTTTGATCTGTAATTCTTCTCTTTCATCTACCCCTATTATTCTTATGTTTGGTCTTTTTATTGTGTCCCAGATTTCCTGAATGTTTTGTGATGAGAATTTTTTGGATTTGCTGTTTTCTTTGATCAGTGCATTTATTTTCTCTATGTTATCTTCAGAATCTGATATTCTTTCTTCTATCTCTTGTATTCTATTGGTTATGCTTGTTTCTGTAGTCTCTGTTCGTTTACCTAGATTTTCTATATTGAGCTGGCCCTCGGTTTGTGTTTTCTTCATTGCCTCCATTTCCGTTTTCAATTCTTGAACTGTTTCCATTACCTGTTTGATTGTTTGTTCTTGGTTTTCCAGGGTATCATTTATGGATTTACTCAAGGCAGCAATACAAACTATCAGTGCTGAGTCCTCTGGGCTACTGGCTACTATAATATACATATTACTCTCTAGATATATATGTATGTGTTTATGTAAATTATATATATATATATAATTTATATATAATATATATAAATATATTTATATAATATATATATGTATATGTATATGTATATGTATATGTATATGTATATGTAAATTATTTTACAGTAACCAATGTCCCAGAGGACCCAGCACTGATAGGTTGTAATATATTCATACATATGTACGTGTATTCTTACTTGAACAATGAAGAAAAGCTGTTCTACTCATGAATACGATTTATTATGTTGATAATATCCAATTTAGAATTTAAAAAGCCAATAATAAAAGCATAGAGCTGAGTCTAAGAAAGATGAGATGGTACTCTTCCTGTTCTTTGACCAGTGAGTCAAATGGCTGGCACCACATCCTCTCTGACAGATCAGAGATCATCTATCTATATGTGAACAGCCTAGGTTAATTTCCTTCAACCACCAATGCAGTGGGAATCTAGTAGAGTCACTGTATCTAGGATAAACATCAAAAGTTACAGTTTTCTCACTGTCTCTAGAGTGGTTGTATAATGTATCAGTATTTGCTGAAGGTACTTGGACCTTGAAGAAGACATGTAAAGAATAGTGATTGTTTTCTACGATTTATAGAGTTGTTTTTCCGAAGGGGTTATCCATCCATTGCATAACTTTGGTCACAAGACTATTCAGGCATGCTTGCATTATTGGATCCTGCAAACAGTACACAATAAGGACAAAAGATTTCTGAGGGTTTGATGATTTTCTTTATATAATGTAAAGAATAACTAAAAGGGATTTGACATGAGGAACTTGTATCCTGAGGATAACCTTTACATACAACCAATAAAGAACCTCCTGAACTAAGGTTCAGTTTTCAGAAACTGTTCCTCCCTGCTGCCAGAGAGCCTAAAATTCAAATCTGGGGTGACTCTCCTGCTTTGAATGGCTCACATGACAGAGAACCTCTGACACACCCACCTACCAACTTCTAAACTTCACTAATAACCTGCCAATTTCCTTGACCTTCCTCATATTTTGTCCCTTAACAATAAGTTCCTACTGAGATGGTTTCTTTGATTATTTTGTATTATGATATCAATTGCCCCATCACATTAAAGCCCTGTCTATCCATTATATCCATTTTTATGCCTTTCTTTAGCTTTACTACATAAGGAAAGAACCACAAAGAGGATTTCTACATTCACTTTCTTTCTGCTTGGTATTCTCAATCCCCCAAAATGTCCTATTCTCATTCCCATAGGCCTGATAATGCTAAGGTCATTAGTGTACCCTACATACCACCCCCTTCCTTAGAGTCTTGCTTTAACTTTTCAGCAGTACTGACACTCTTGACCACTCTCTTTATCTTGAACCATCCCTATTTTTCCCAGTTACAGTTTTTCTCTTATTTCTCTTCAGTCCCTTAACTCTTTAGTTTCTGTCTCTTTCTGGATGTAAAAGTTCCCAGGCTACTTCTGTATAACTTCTTTCTTCTCACTCAAGAATCTCTCACTGGATTATTTCCAGCTTGAATGGATAATATAATGTCTATACATTCTTGAGAAGAAAGCCTGAAAATGTGGATAAAAAAGCTTGTTTACTCTCAGCACATCATATTTAATGAGAATTTCAAACACATAAATGAGCTTTAATTCATCACCTGGAAATCTGGTTCACTACAGACACCAGTTCTTGACAATGTTCTACACAAATTTACAAGATATTGTTTTATTCTTTCACCCCATTCTAAATCTCTGCTCCCTGTGTGCTCCTCTAAACTCACTTCTTTGTCTTTGTTGTTACCCATTGTCTGGGCTACATTACTGCTTTGGGCAGTAAATTGTTCTTTTAGTTTGTGATGTCCCATTGTCTGCTAAGCCCTGCAATAAGGAATGGACATAGGAGGACTAATATTCAACAACATCCTTAGCTATCAGTAAAATGCAAATCAAACAATATTGATTTTTTTTCTCACCCTAGTACAAGTGGCTAGCAAGAAAATAAACATCCCTTATTAATCTTCTGGTTTTTAAATTCCTAAAGCATCATATTTCTAGGTGTTCCTATTTAACTTTGAATGTGAATGTAGTTTCTTTTTTTTAAAACCAATGTCTGAAAACTATAAAACCCAATAAAATTGTAACTATTTCAAAGCATTGTTGTGAGGACAAAGACAACACACATAGATACTTCTCATGAGACATCAGGAATGTAATGATTACATCTTCAATTCTAAGACAAAATTGCCCTGGAAATTATATGTTGTAGTATATGACATCATTCAAATGTTGTGCAATGTAACTGATTTGATTGTTGCTCTTAAATATGTAGTAATGGTTTCTGTGTGTTTATGTGATCATACTAATAAAATATGTCAATCTCTTAGGTATGCAACTAATAATTCTCTTGAGAAATTTCTTGTGCATATAGTTATGTAAATCAATGCTAAAGTCAACTGCCTATTCTTTTTTTCACTCACTTTATCATCTTCATAGCCTTTGTGACCATCTGAAATAAGATCAATATTTATTTTATATTGGATATATTCCGGGACAGTGGGTCTCTTGTTTTACTTACCACTATACTTTTGGTATCTGTCTTACATCAGATTCACATAAACCTTTAATGATGAAAAATTACACAAATGCTTCTCTATCAATAGAATGTACACATTCTTTGAACAGAGTCTTTGAACAGATATCTCAAAGGTATATATCAACTATTGGAACATTGTTTCTCTTTCTTAGTCTGAGTTCTGAGATGGAAAAGACATTTGCTCTATGTCAATTCCAGCTGAAGATGAGTAAGAAATAACATGATACCCAGTGAGATCAATAGATGGAAGTACTAGGCACCAAGTACTTTCTGTGTGCTATACACATGATAGGTACTGTAGCATGCAAAGTCTTTTCTGTCATACAAATCTATGGGAGCCATTACAGCATTCAGTTTGGAAATGAAAGGAATGTAATGCAGTCACTTCTCTATGGTCATAGTATTAGGACTTCTTGAGTTCAAGTGTTAGAACAAAGTCTATGTTTCTACCTCATTGTCTCTTTAATGGGTACCTCCAAGGCAACCACCAAGATTTAATTACTATACCCAGGCTCCAGAGAGGACTCCAGCCACACTTCCACTCCACACCATACAGCTGGGGTGGGTAGAACTCCAGAGATTGCAGCCATGACTTTCTTGACCAGGTTCACAAGATAATGCCAGGAAAACCACTATAGCAACCAAGAGCATGCTGGTGGGAAGTTGGGCTCTATTATATTCTACTTGTAATCTGGAGGCATGGTCCTACCTAGCTCCATAATTGCTGCAGGAGCTCCTTTCGCTCCTTCAGCTAATAGCCTTTAAGATACAAGCCCACTTGGACGTGGTCTCTTTTGCTTAAAAAGCAGTGGTAGCTCTGCTCTCACTCTCTTGCTTCCGGCTGCTAGACTCTGTTCCTGGTTGTGCCGAGGGCTGTTGTCTAGAACAGTGATCTGTAAGTTTTTCCCCTTAAATAAATAACCCTTTTATTAATCATAATTCCAAACTCTTATGGGATTGTTTTGTGACTTATGCCTTCATTTTGAGAATCATAAAAGCGGACCTGCTCAGCTTTATGCCATCTTTTCTACTGTTCTTTGTTACCTGATATTGTCTTCCTCTCTATAATAGACAGATGTAAAAAAAAAGGATACAATGTGTCCTCTCCTGCCTCCATGACCCAGATTTTACATTCCAGTCAGATTAGTTGAATGTGACAATCAGGAGCTTTGGGAATAAAAAGAACCTCTCTCTTCTGCACCGCACTGATGCTTTAACCATGGCCTTTTACAGTTGCCCATTAGGTTCCTGGGATATCAGAACAATGAGGGTGAGTTTTGAAATGCATGAATAAAGTTGCCACTGCCCACAGCAGAAGGGAACTATGGAGCTGAAGTAAGGATTTTGGGAGATGCCTTCCAAATTCTTACTCTTTAGCCATGACTGTTTTTATACATGGCTGATGGATGTAATGGCCTGTTCCAGCATCTCTGTGGCAGCTTAAATGAGAAAAGACTCATGGGCTCATATATTTGAATGCTTGGTCTCCAGGCAGTGGAACTACTTGGGGGAGGGCTAGGAGGTGTGGTCTTGTTGGAGGAGTTGTGTGGCCTTGAGGTTTCAGAAGACTGGTGCCATTTCCAGTGAGATCTCAGTTTCTTGTATGAGTCAAATTCAGCTCTCATCTGGAGCTATAACACCATGCCTGCCTGCCTGAACCATGGTGGTGATGAAATTGTACATATCCCATTGGAACCATAGGCCCCACTCCGAACAAACTCTTCCTTTTAGAAGTTGCCTTGGGCATGGTGTTTTATTACAGCAATAGAAAATAATATAACCATCATCCAATCACAGTCCGAGTGACATGGACAAAGCCTGAAGGCTTCATTTGAAGTGTTGAAGAGATGTTTTGCAGTGGATTATGTCAAAAGAGTTGAGACAATTCTAGAATGTTTGCTTAGATTGGACACATTAGAATACCAACTGAATTAATGAGATACATTTAGGGAGTGTCAGTTTTGAAAATGCATTTGATGCTGTTTGTCAGAAGGGGAGCCTCATCAACTTTTACAAATAATTACTCTAGATTGTAGTCATTGATGACATCTCAGGGAGCCTCCTAACTTAGCAGTCTATGTTTACCTTTCTGTACCAGATTTGAGTAGACTTTGTGCTACTTATGTGAAAAACTCAAACATTCTGAAGCTTACCCAACATCATCAAACAATGTAACATAGAGACGATTAAACAATATAGCTTAAGAAGCATTGTTTGTCAAAGGAAAGCAGATGAGGAAGTAGACATCGTACATGTGTGTCCAAACTGCTCAAGTGCTTCATGTGAAAACGTTCAGTTCATTGGTTTCCTTGAGAATGATGAACCTGAACACATCAAAACTCTAGATATTTGTGAGCCTTAGACACATTTTCACATGCCGTATGTTTCTCTCATTGCTTCATCATTTACTAAGTATGCTTAAGCCAGTTATAAAAAGGAAATGAAAGGGCCACATGGTACAAGTATAGTTTTCCAGAACACATGCCACATGGAAAATAGAAACACTGAAAATGAATGAGAAGACCCTGAAGATATTTTCCTGAACACAACAGGAGCACCAATGAATATATAGTCACTATTTATTTATCAGAATTCACAATTTCATATATTCTAAAAATTATTATTGGGGTGTGTGTGCTTATGTGTTTGTATTTCTATGCTTGTTTGTGCTGTGTATGCTAGTGTGTGTATATATGCTAGTGTATGTGGGGGGGCAGAGGATAACTTTCAGGAGGTAGTTGTCTATTTCCACTGGGTGAAAAAGAGGGTCTCTCATTGTTTCTGCTGCTGTGTGTGTTCCAGTCTAGCTGGTTTGTAGGTTTCAGGGCTGTTCTACTCTCAGCCTCCAATATGGATTTAGGGGTGTTGGATTACGTATGTGAGACACTTGATGCTTGTTGTGTTGTCTGGGGTGGAACTCAGGTCATTAGGATTGCAAGGTAAGTTCTCTGACCTGCTGGAATGTGTGCATGGTGGTGCACACCTTTAATCCCAGCACTCAGTAGGCAGAGACTAACAGATCTCTGAGTTCAAGGCCAACCTTGTCTACAGAGTAAGTTTAAAAACACTCAAGTTTAGGCAGTGAAGGAAAGCATGGAGAAAAGAAAGCTGGTGAAAGTGTATTTGAATAAGGGGCCATGTCCCAGCCACAGCAAACAGCAGAACTTGGCAGCTTCAGCCATGTGATTCCAGTTTTAGAGTAAAGGCGATAAAAGCATTATGGCATCTACTTCCCTGAATAAGGATGTCTGCTGGGGCAAGGTGTGTAGCAAGGGTGTTACTGCATGGAAGCCTAGAATGGCCATTGTGTAAAGCTATGAATCCTGGATTGTCTTGGAGGCTCCAAGATGTTGGAGATGCCAGAGTTACAGAATACATGCCAGGGAAAGTTGCTAACAGGGAGTGGAACCAACCCAAGAGAAAGAAGTGTGTTGTAGTCAACAAAACTGAGAGTTGGAGATCTGTAGACAACTTTTACATAAAACATGAGGATGCAGAGTTCAGAGTTTGTCCAGCTGGATTTCCATTTTGTTTTGATCTAGTATTTCCTCACTATGCTCCCTTTTCTTGACAGTAGTGTATATCCTGTGTCATTGTATGTAGAAAGTGTGTAATCTTCTTTTCATTTTTATTTATAGACTATTACAGATAAGACATTGCATAAGTATTTGAACAGGGTTGAGAATGTGGTAGCTTATGGAGATTTTTATAGTTGGGCTGAATGCATTTCTATTTTATCATATGGCTGCTAGCTGTGGAGTTAAGGGAGTGGAATGTGGTAGTTGGAATGAAAATGGCCCCCATCAGTCCATAGGGTGTGGCATTTACTAATGTGGCCTTGTTGGAGGAAATGTGTCATGTTACAGGGTAGACTCTGAAGTTTTACATGCTTATTAAGCCAGACCCAGCATGACTCTCTCTTCCTGATGTTATCTTATACAGATGTAGAACTCTCAGCTCTTTCTCCAGCACCATATCAGTCTGCATACCACCATGTTTCCTGAAATGATGGTAATGGACTGAACCTCTGAATTGTAACCTAGCCCCAATTAAGTTGTTTCCTTTATAAGAGTTGCCATAGTCATGGTGTCTCTTCACAGCAAAAGAAACCCTAACTAAGGTATATAGGTATTAGACACCCCTATTAGAAACCAGAGGCTAACAAATTAAAAAGCCCAAAGCTAGGAATGGATTATCTCTATTGTTGGCCAGTAAAATCTCATATTAGTTGGTATTGTCATTGCTCTTAGTTACCCTCCAGAACATTATAATAACAATTGGTTTTTAAAGACAATACATGCTTGGATAATAGAACATGGAGAAATCAATCTGGTATTGACCTGGAATCTTCTCTATTATCCGTTTATTGGTGACAGAATAGTAAAATGGGAAGAAAGGAATTATTAGTCTTACTATATCTTAGAACTTGTGAGCTATGATAATAACCTGCCAGAAGAGACAAGCTTACTTGTGCATGAAAGTAATGGAAGTAAGCAAGAACTTTTCAATTGGATTTAAGTCTTACTACAAAAATTCAACACATATATATCACCACTATTGGGATCAAGAATCTGTGGCTATCCAGTTCACAGGGCCTGTGAGAGAACCCATCATTATTATTATTCTGCTGTAGAAAGAATATTATACCATTAAACTGACTTATCTTTATATGCATAGACAATGCATCTCTATAACCACATGAGAAAAGCTTCTTCTTGAAGTAGCTGTCAGTTACCACAAAGACCCACAATTTTCCAAGGTACAGACAATAGGAGATGGTGGAATGATCAGACCTTAGTTAAAATATCTCTATCACACCGCCTTCCACGAAAACCTCAGACATCATTGTGAAAGAGTTGGTAGAAGGCAGAGGAGGTGGATGATTTCAAAGAAACAGTGTTTTCCAAGAACAAGAGAACAGTTGCACCTAGGAATTCACAGCGGTTTTTACTGCATGCACAAGATTTGTGCAAGCTCAAGACAAGCAAAAACAAAAACCTCATCAAGAGTAGTGATTATTTTTAGTAGTACCAAAGGAGTTAATTATTTTACAAAACATCCAGTGTAATTTATACTACCACTTATAATTTTCAGTGCAATTTTGTCTTATAGCTGTTAAAATTGATGATTCAATCATCATATTCCAGAGCTCTCACTGAAATTATTTATAAGTATTGTCTTACTCAGCCCTCACAACAAAGCTATGAAATGGGTGTTTTATTACAGTGAATTTGTAACTGAAGGATCTTGGTTCAAAAGGCTATTTACATCTTGAAATTTATACATGAAAGTGAGGGGCACAGACTTTCAACCCCTGTACTCTGCTGTCTGATCTGAGAGTCCTGTTGTTGCTCTGTAAGACCACATATAAGGAGAAAAACAACCCAGTGTGCCAACAGGTGAAGAAACATTTTATGCTGACATAACTCTCTAAAATGTTTGCCTGAATCCAAAATGGAATAATTCACATAAATATGCACAGAGGTTGTATCTAGATAATTATCCTATAAATATCTCACAAAGAAAAGATTCACACAGAATTAATCAGAGTAGTTTCCTTTCTATTTTTCAAAATCAACAGATATACTTTTAATGACTTAATTTAACCAGCAATACTACAAAGGCAGTTATTAGAAAGAACTACCTAGAAAGTAGATTGTGTTGGCAACAAGCGTTTTCCAAGAATTCTCCTTAAAGCCCCAGTGACTTCCTTGTTCCTCAGACTGTAGATGAGAGGATTCAGAGCTGGAGTCACAATAGTATAGAAAACAGAGAGGACATTGTCTTGTTTGGGATTGTGGAATTGACTGGGAAGAACATACATGAATGAAGCACCCCCATACCACATCCCAACCACTGTCAGGTGGGAAGAACAGGTGACAAGGGCTTTCTTCCTGCCCTCATTTGAGGGCATGTGGAGTACACTATAAAGTATTCGCACATAAGAGGCCAGAATAACAGCAAGAGGGAGAATCAACACAGAGACACCTGTCAAATAAACCATGAGCTCATATGTGGATGTATCTGCACAGGCCAGCTTTAGCAATGGAGGGATCTCACAGAACAGGTGTCTGATCTGCCGAGATTTACAGAAGGGATACTGCATAGTGTAGGTGGTAAATATTAGAGCCGTCAGGGATGCCAGTATCCATGATGTGGCTATCAGGAGCCAGCAGACTTTGTGACTCATTAAGATTGTGTAGTTCAGAGGTTGACAAATGGCCACATACCTGTCATAGGCCATGAAGGCTAGAAGGAGGTCCTCTGCACTGCCCAGTACGAGTTCTAGAAACATCTGAAGAGCACAGCCGCCAAAGGAGATGGTATTGTCTTTGAGTAGAAAATCAGTGACAGCCTTGGGAGTGATAACTGATGTGAGAAGGAGATCCATGAGAGAGAGCTGTCCAAGGAGGAGGTACATGGGCACATGAAGCCGGGCATCCATTGTGATGACTAAGAGCAACAGTCCATTGCTGGTCAGAGCCAACATGTACAGGGCTGTGATTGTGGCACAGAGCAGTTCAGGATAGCCACTGCCATCCAGAATACCTACCAAGATGAAGCCACTTCCCAAGGTGGAGTTCCACAATTCCATTTTGAATGATATCTTTAATTGCCTAGAAACAGATGAGTCAATGAAATTTTATTGACTAGTTTTATAGATCTGGTTTTTATGTTAAACACTTGAGTTTCCAATAATTACATGCTGTCTTTCTTGTGTATAAATTACTTTCCTTGTTGATGTTCAAATTCCTGACTTTTAATTGTATCTTAATAAAACTTCTGAAGATTGGTATTGAAATTACTGCTGGAAAGGAAAGACTCAGTTCTTGACTTTAATCTCATAAACCATAACACATAGATGTCAGAGTACAGCACACACAGATGTATTGTTACAAAAATACACAGGGTGCATCACTACTGCAGGACTCATGGATAGATGACATCAGAATTCATAGAAATACTAGTAGGGATCAGCCAAAGATAGACTAGTACATAACTGCACACAAATGTCTTGGTAGAGCAGAGTATATTTCTATTGCTAAAGCACTACACAATGACATCTTTGCGAAAACTTTTCCATTGTTGCAGTTTAAAGTAATGTGCATTTACAACAAAGCAGATATATATGTACTCGTGGAATCTGAACATGCCTTAATCAGTCCTAAGACAGAGCAATTGAAAAGATAGTGAAACACAAAGCAATAGACAATCTGACACTCTAGTTTGTCTTTAAGTTCTGCTTTGGATTCTTTATATTCCATGACATGCTTACATGCTACACATTTAATTAAATTAGAAACAAATTCCTTACCTCTGGTGATGAGAGGACTAGCTGTCTGACAATCTCTCCTCCACTTCAGCAGCATGAAGGTAAAGAGAAGGAAGTAGGGCAGAAGTGGCTTTTCAGCATTACCTAGTTGGTTTGTTTTGCTAAATTGGTTAAGTATGTATAAGAGGAATTTTTTAAATGTTGGGTGTCACAGTTGTTCTATTCCTTCCTTTTATATACAGATGTTCTCTGGAGACAGACATGACAGCAGACAGCAGCTCACATTCTTTGGGTAGTGTCCTATGGGCTAAGCTGTCTTCCAGTTTTGGCATCTGAAAATGAGTAGAAACTGTTTCTATTTAGCAAGTTGCATAGAAGGAAATCCTCTAGCTCCATGTTATTTATGCAACTTGTCTTGGGTTTAGATGCTCAGATTTCCTTATTCCTGCTGCTGTATGGGAACAAAGAATTAAGGTATGTGAAAGAAAGTAGAAATTGGAAGATATGTCTAAAGGGACCCATATATATGCACCCCAAGGACTGAGGTGAGCTGAGGCTTTGTTGCAAAGCTCATTAATTTGTCTTCTAAGCTCGTGGCATCCTCTCTTACTTCTTCTATTGATGTCTCTTCAGAGAGAATTACCTCCCAACTGAAATGCCTCCCCTAAACATTAGCCTAGGAAACGGCAAACTAATGAATCCTCTTGGGTGTGTTTTCCAGTTTGTTTTTCTAAGCTTTCTGTATCTGGATCAGCTCTGAGGCCTCAGGTTTCTCTCACAATGAATGCAGGAGCTCTCAAGAAAATGAACAAGGAATGGAATGGGCAGTAAAGAACAATAATAGGATGCTGTAAAAGTACCAAAATCAATGAGGTCTTGAATTAACATGTCACAGTGAAGTCTCTCCCTTATATAATGACAACTGCTAATGACAATTTGAGAGGCAAAAATGTGGCAGGTGGTGGTCATACACATCTTTAACCCAGCAGTCAGGGAGCAGAAGCAGGTGGATACATGTGAGTTTGAGACCAGCCTGGTTTCAGAACAGCCAGGGCTACACAGAGAAACACTGTCTTGATAACCCCCCCAAAAAAAAACTAAAAAAAAAAAAAAAAAAAAAAGAAAAAAGAACAAAAATGCTCAGCATAACAAGGAATAAAATTACACAGCTCACAGTAATGTGTAAAAATATACATGTTATGTTAGTGCTCTCAGGAAAGAAATGAGAGACTCCCAGAAGGTAAAATTTGTTGCATAAAGGCAAGACTAGCATTCTCCAAATGAACTCCTAATCTGACAGAGAAAAACTGACTACACAGGCTTAAACATCATGGAGAAGTGGCGATTGTATGTTAGAACAAAACATCAGGCATGGAACTGATTGTAATATCCACAAATTCTAATAATTACAGCAGAAAAAGCTGAAGAATCAGAAAATTGTCAGTTTTATAATAGTAAATTCTCTAGTTATTTAGGGTATTTCTCATATTGAACTTGGATAGTATTTTTCTTATTTTATTATTCTGTAATTAGCACAATGTAAACCTTGATTTAGTTTTTTTTAATGTTTAAAATAAAAGGCAATAGCCCTCAAGCAACATTTCTTAGAATTTATTGTGTAATGAGTGACTAAGAGGAGACTGAGGAAGGAGGAAGATAAGGGAAAGATTGAGTAAGAGCTTAGGTTAATCTGATCTAGAGAGCATTGATTGTTGAGGCAGGCACAGCCTGAGCAGCCGAGTCTTGTGGTCACCAAACTACATAGACACATAACCTATGTGAATATCTGTGCAGCAAGGCAGGCAGGAGAAACAGAGATTTATTATCTGGGAAAGTACAAAATGATGTCAAGAGGACAATGAAGGAAGGCCTGATATAGCACACGTCTGCAGCTAATAATAGCAAACACAAGAAGCACAGGGAATAATGAAGAATGGAACCCTAAGAGAACCTGTGAGACATCATTTTTTTTGTTTAATTGAAGCTGCACAAAGAGGATTATTGTTTCTTGACTAGGTATCATCACCATCTATTCTGTCTGTAAGTTCCTATCAAGACAAGGAGGGCTAGAAGGCCTCAGACCCAATATCATGTTTAATGGGTAAGGTGTATAAATATGACAAGTCAGGAATTTTCATTGAAAGATTTAATAAGATCCAGGTTCCAGCAAATCTCACCCTATTTATATGGGAGCTAGCCTTTTGGTATGGACCTAGGTTCCCTATTTCAGCTATTCTCATCCTGTAGGTCATACCCATTAGAAATTACATATTCTTATGGTCTTATGAAGCCCCATGTAGTTGGTTTGTTGTTTTTACTCTTTACTTTCCTTGAGGGGCCACCACCAACTCCCAATAAATACATGGATGTCACATGATTACTAAACCCCTAAGACAGATATTGAGATTCAACCTGAAGGTCAGAAAGCAAAACAGCCACTAGGCTTAACTCTACCTCAGTCTGAAATGGCGATCCTGTCTCTAGGAATCTCAGAATGAGGATGAATAAGAACTGTCTCCTCCCTTCCTATAATCCTCTCTAGTGCAAGGATTAAAGACAGGCACCAATACCTCCTGGTTTCTGTGGCAAACTAGTGTGACTACTGAAGTTAAAGTGTGTGTCAGAACTGCATGGTCTGTGAGGTTGACCAGGGAGGCTGTTTTACTCTCTGATCTTCAAACAAGCGTTACACAAATGAAATATCACTACATATGGAGGATTATTCTTTTTATTAAATGCCTGGCCTTTGCTTGGTTTGTTTCTAGCCAGATTTTCTTAACTTAAATTATCCCATATACCTTTTGCCTCTGAATTTTTTTCTTTTCTTACTTCTGTAACCTTACTTTCACTCTTCTGTAACTGACAGTGTGGCTGGGTGGCTGTCCCCTTCTTTTCTTGCTCTATGATCTCTCTTGTTTCCTGATCCTTCTTTTTCTCCTTCTATTTATTCTTTCTGCCTGGCAGCTCCTCTTTTCCTTTCTCCTGCCTTGATTTTGGCCATTTGTCTCTTTATTAGAACAATCTTTGATTACTCACTCTGCTTTAAATGATTTTTAAACAATCAAATACATTATTAGGTTATGTATCATGACAATTAAATGATATTACCAGATGCTATTTTTTCTGTCCTGTCTAAAATGTCTTGACACTGTGTTAGTCAGATGTGAATCTGTGTACCAAAAGTCCTGAAACAGCTAATCTTGTTATGGACAGTTGCCCACAATGAGTACAAAGAACTATGACTCCTTTGAGAAAATGCCTCCATAAGATATAGTTGTACAAGTGTTCTTCTGCATGAATGGGCTCTGTGGGATCCTTCTCAGCTTGGTTGATCACCTTCCTGGACCTGGGGGGAGTTGGGAGGACCTTGGTCTTAACATAGAGTAGGGAACCCCAATGGCTCCTTGGCCTGGAGAGGGAGGAGATGGAAATTTTAAAATAAAATGTAAAAAAAAAATTAAAAAGATATAGTTGTAAGGCATTTTCTTAATTAGTGTTTGATGGATGAGGACCCAGCACATTGTGGGGGGTGGCATTCTAGAGCTCATGATCCTGAGTTCTAAAAGAAAGCAGAATGAGCAAGCCAGTAAGCAGACCCCCCCCCCCGTGTCCTCTGAATCAGCTCTTGCCTCCAGGTTCCTTCCCTGTTTGGGTTCCTGCCCTGACATCCATTAATGATGGACTATGATTAGGACACATAAGCCAAATGAATCTGTTGTCTCCAAGTTGATTTTGGTCATGGTGTTTAATCACAGCAATAGCAACTCTAAATAGGACACTTGGTATTCAAGTTGAGTTCAGCATTCAAAATCAGATTGTTCCTTTCTTTTTGTTCATTCACGTAAGTCTAAAGTCAGATGAATTAAAAAGTAAAGCCTGTGTGTGCATGTACTTTATTTTCATTGAAAATATACTTTTGTACATACAACATATTCTAAACATGGTTTAGTGTCAATCATCTTTATATACTCGTTTTTGTGTCAAGGGACATATATGACATGATATTCCTATCCAAGACACAGAACAATACTGTGTGATGGCTTTGCCTTCCATCTTATTTAAGGAAAGTTACCTATTTTTATTTGGCACTTGGCCACTTACTCCAGGTGAGCAGGCTGGAAAACCTCTTTGGGATTTTACTCTCTCCACCTCCCATGAACTATAAAAGTGCTGGGATTATAAACACATTACACAGTGTCTGACTTTTCCCTGAGCTCCAGTTTTTCAAATTCTGGGCTAGTGTGACAAGTATGTATAGCCACTGAGCCATATATCTGGCCCTAAAACACACAAATTTTGAAAGAAGACTTTGAGCCTAAATTAAAGAAGTTGTCATGAGCATATTGTTGTTATTATGGAACTAAGGCTTCTATGTGCAGAGCACTTTCAATTAGATCTCTAATCCAGATATAGGGCCTGTGTTTCCCTCTAATAAGAACCATTTAATGTCATTTATTTCTCCTTTAATACAAGATAAACAGAAATGTGTAAAGTTGACCTTTATATATAGCATACAGAGAAAATATGCTTGTGACTTTGACATGGTATATAGCACAGTCTTAGGAATTCACAACTATGAACATGTCTCAAGAATAAAGTATTTATCACACAAGCCCAAGAATTCAGTGTTAAACTCTTCAGAACACAGAAAGGGCATTTTTAATCTCAGGAAACATCAAGGGATATGGGAGATGGAGACAAGGAAACTGATTAGAATGTTAGACATTAGTTAGCCTGGGGTTACAGCTATTAGCTGCAGGGAGCCGATTTGCTGGCCACCATTACAAGATGGCGCCAAGCCCCTGCACCACCGAGTAAACAACTCCATATTAGGCAAGGCTGTAGACGGAACCTCTCGCATGCGCAGTAGTGCGCAGTAATCTTGGCCAATCCTGTGCTGGCCAGGGGGGTTTGCCGCAACTGGTGCTGAAACCCGGGATGCCGGGACACCCTTCCATCACCGGGCAAGGGGCCAAGGAGGATTCAGAACTCGACACGCGGGGCTGTGACATCGGTAAGCAAGTCTCCCAAAAATGATGATTGCTGGAATTGGGCCTGGAGTGTACTGCCTCATTTTTGTGGTGATGGTGATCTGTGTGCTCCTGTGTTGCTTTTGGTTGCATTGCCATAAGCCTGGTCAGGAGTACCTTTGCTATTGCGACCATGCCTAGTCAGAATTGAAAGTAAGTCCATCGAAGATAAAACAGCTTTTCTCTGAGGGGGAAGTAAGACTGCTGTAGCTTAAGCAGCTCTCCGGTAGGGTGCCTGTGCATAAGTCCACATTATGGGCAACACTCATGGCGCTGGTCCTGGTACCATCGACCTGGTTAGTCCCCTGCAGGCACTGCTTAAACAACGTGGCCTGAAGGTTTCTCGGAGCACAATCGATATGGTTGTGAAGGACATTGACCAGAACGGACCGTAGTTCGCGGTCTCTGGGGATTTCACCTTGCCTTCATGGGAAAAATTAGGACGGGACTTGGAAAAGGCTAAACATGAAGACCAAATAGGCTGTGGCACTATGCCACTATGGCGACTAGTGAGGAACTGCTTACGAGGGGGTGATAATGCAGATCTTGTTAGAAAAGATAGAGAGGCATTAATAGCACACCAGGACAGCTTATCAGAATCGGAATCAAAAGGGGGAGACTTGGATAGGCCTAAAAGAAAAAAGGAAAAGGAAAAAGAAAAGGATCCAAAAGTTAAGCCCAGGGAAAAGGGCCAAAGAGAGCCCTTGGGCACAAAAATGGAGGAGAGGAACTGGCTTTATCCGGTTCTTGAGGAGTTCGCTGACCTAGACTTGTTGGACGATGAGCTGGGTCCTCAGGAAGAGGAGGACTTAGAGGAGGAAGTTGCTAGATGTGAGGAGGAGCGGTGTGGGCGGAGACGCCTGCTGCGGGTTTCTGCAGTTGGAGGCGGGGCCAGAGGAGGGTCTAGGCAGCTGCTGGGTGAGTCTCCACCCACAGTGCCACCGCCATCTTATGCGCAGGCAGCAAAGCCTGACGGAGGTTATCATTTCATCAGCAATAACACTTGGGCTCATTTGGCCTCAGCCTTCCCAGTGTTTGAGGATGCTGATACACATCATAGGTGGTATGACCCGGTGCCCTATAAACAGCTGAAAGACATAGTGACCATGGCTAGGGACTTTGGGCCCACTGCAGACTATACCATTGCATTGTTGCGCAGACTCTGTACCCAGGTTTTAACACCCACAGACTGGACAGAAGTTGCTAGGGCATGCCTGTCCCAAGAACAATTCCTGGAATTCAAATCCCTGGCTGCTGACAAGGCACAGGTTCAGGCTCAGCTTAATGCACAAAATGGCCACCCAGATTGGACTGCCGAGATGCTTTGGGGACAGGGGGAGTTTGCTAGAAACCAAGTTGATCATCCTCTTGAGGTGTACCAGCAAATTAGTGATATTTACTTCCGTGCTTGGAAGGTCCTACCCAATAAAGGGGAAGTGGCAGGCAATTTGACTAAGATCGTCCAAGGACCGACAGAGCCATTCGCAGACTTTGTGGCCAGGATGACTGAGGTCTCTGAAAAGATCTTTGGAAATTCAGATGTGACCCTGCCATTTGTGCAACAGATAATTTTTGAACAAAGCACTAAAGAATGTCAGCGAGCCATAGGACCAGTCAGGCATAAAGGACTGGATGATTGGTTGAAGGCTTGTAGGGAAATTGGAGGTCCTTTAACAAATGCAGGCTTAGCAGCAGCGGTGCTTTCTGCCACTAGGTTGGCCCGGGATACAAAAAACAAAGGATGCTTTCGGTGCGGCCAGATGGGACACTTAAAAAGAAATTGTCCTAATGGCAGTGGACCATCCGAACCGCCTACAAGGCCTGGTCCACGTATGCCAGGCACTTGTCCTCGCTGTAAGAAGGGAAAGCATTGGGTCAATGAATGCCGCTCAGTGAAGGACATTAATGGTCAGCCTATCCCACAAGCCTCTAGTTCTGAGACAAAAAACGGGATGAGGGGCCCTTCAGGCTTCAGCCCCACCTTTGAGTCACCAGAAGCAGACCCACCAGTATGGAGAGCCACCATCGGTTCCACAGGGTTGGACCTCTGTGCCACCTCCGGAATGGTATTAACTCCAGACATGGGAGTTCAGATTATGGAGACTGACATGTCTGGTCCCTTGCAGGAGGGACATGTAGGGTGTTTTGGGCGCTCCTCATCTACTATGAAAGGACTGATAGTTCACACAGGTGTTATTGACCCTGATTATACGGGGCAGATTAAGATTCTTTGTCACTCTTTTCATGGCGTAATTTCTGTTGCTCCCGGTGACCGGGTTGCTCAATTGTTAGTTTTGCCCTCCATGCATGAATCATTCCCCTCTGCAGACAGAGTAAGAGGGAATGAGGGCTTGGGGTCCACAGGAGTTGACCTTGCTTGTTTGTCCATGGCCCTTAATGATAGACCAGTCTTAGAATTGACTATTGAAGGAAAAGTTTTTTCAGGCTTGGTGGACACTGGCGTGGATCAAAGCATTATCAGAACCCAATCCTGGCCTAAGCAATGGCCTTTACAGCAATCCTGCCAGTCCCTACAGGGGCTAGGGTACACATGTACACCTTGCATCAGTTCTAAGGAATTGACTTGGAGAATAGAAGATCAGCATGGGAAAATACAACCTTTTGTAGTAGACCTCCCCATTAATCTCTGGGGAAGGGATGTTCAACAGCAATTACAGCTCAGGTTGACTAATGAATTTTCAGATAAAAGCAAAGATATTATGAGGTTGCAAGGATTTGTTCCTTCTTGAGGTCTGGGAAAAAAATCTCCAAGGCATACCCAACCCAGTCAGTAAGACAGACTGCAAAGGACTGGGTTTTTCTTAGGGGCCACTGACATATCGGCTTCCACAATGGGCTCCATACCCATACCATGGACAACAAATAAGGCTGTATGGATCCCCCAGTGGCCCCTTTCCCAGGAGAAATTGGAAGCCGCTAAACAACTAATTGAGGAACAATTGCAATTAGGTCACATTGAGCCTTCTGTATCACCATGGAATACCCCGATCTTTGTTATCAAAAAGGCATCAGGAAAATGGAGGTTATTACATGACTTGCAGGCTGTAAACAGTCAGATGCAAGTCATGGGGGCAGCCCAAAAGGGTCTCCCATTACTCTCTGCTCTGCCAAAGGATTGGCCAATTATAGTACTAGATATCAAAGATTGCTTCTTTTCCATTCCGCTGTGTTCCCAGGATAGGGAAAGGTTCGCTTTCCCTTTGCCTTCTGTACATCATGAACAGCCTGATGCCCAATATCAGTGGAGAACCCTCCCCCAGGGGATGTCAAACAGTCCTACTATGTGCTAGCTATTTGTAGACTCTGCCCTGATGGCTGTAAGGAGACAGTTTCCCACTGTAAAGGTCATTCATTACATGGATGACATTCTGTTGACAGCTTCATCCCAACAGGTACTTAGGGAAGCTTTTCAAAATACTGTTCAGACCTTGGAAAAGCAAGGGCTAATTGTAGCCCCTGAAAAGGTACAGTGCTCTACACCCGCACAGTTTCTGGGTTCCATTATCTCCCCAGATACAATCAGACCACAGAAGGTCCTTATTCGTACCCAAAACTTAAGGACCCTTAATGATTTCCAACAGTTACTAGGAGATATTAATTGGATCCGAGGGTATCTACATGTACCATGTACCATGGTCGGAGCTACTGCCCCTATTTTCTATCTTAGAGGGTGATCCTGATGTTACTTCCCCACGGACGTTGACACCTGCCGCTATGCAATCTTTACGCAAGGTTGAGGGGGCTATATCCAAGGCACAGCTATGCTGCCATGATCCATCTTTGCCAATTTCTCTTTGTATATTAAAAACAAAAAAATATTCCAACAGGAGTTTTATGGCAAGAGGGACCTCTATGGTGGCTGCATGGTAATTCAGCTGGGGCAAGAACGCTTAGATATTATCCTGACTTGGTGGCTAATCAAGCCTTAATGGGAATAAAATTTTGCTTGACCTGTTTTGCAAAGATGCCTGGAAGCTGATTATACCCTATACTAAGGAGCAAGTGGAGGTCTTGGCCGCCACTGTGGACAATTGGGCTATCTTGCTTTGCACCTTTTCTAGTACTATTGATAATCATTTTCCTAAGCATCCAATTTTGAGTTTTGTGGAAAAGAATTTAGTGTACTTTCCATGAGTCACCTCCCCTAAGCCCTTATTGGGAGCTGTAACCATATTTACTGATGGCTCAAAAACAGGAGTAGGGGCTATGGTAGTGGATAATCAGCCACCGGTGGTATTTAATTTTCAACCCGATACCCCTCAGACTACCGAATGTTTGGTGGTATTGGAAGTTTTTAAGAAATTTCCTGAGCCCTTTAATTTGTTTTCGGACTCACAATATGTAGTTAATGCGGTGTCCTCTCTCAAGGTGGCCACTTCCATTCACCAGTCAAGTCCGGTTTCCAATGTTCTAATACAGATTCAACAACATATACTTCAAAGGAGTAATCCATTCTATATTGGCCATATTAGAGCCCGTACCCTACTGCCTGGTTCTATGTCTGAGGCTAATGCAAGGGCTGATCAGGCAACCAGAGTTATGGCCTTGGTTGCTGCGGACCCAGTGGAGCTTGCTCGAGAGTTCCACAGGCTCTATCATGTACCCGCTGATACTCTTCGTAGAAAATTTGCCCTGTCCAGAAGCAATGCAAGAGATATTGTGAAGGCCTGTTCCTCTTGTGTGACTTTTCTTCAGCCTCCTCACACAGGGGTTAACCCTCGGGGCCTGCGCCCCACTGATCTATGGCAGATGGACATGACTCATGTCCCTGAATTTGGGAGGCTGAAATATTTACACGTGTCTGTTGATACCTGTTCAGGCATTATCCATGCCACCCCTTTGGCGGAGGAAAAGGTCACCCATGTAAAGACCCATTGCCTGGAAGCTTGGGCAGCTTGGGGCAAACCGCTGCGTTTAAAAACAGACAATGGCCCAGCATATTCCTCCCACGGCTTTCACTCCTTTTGCACACAGCTTCAAGTTGAACATACTTTTGGCCTACCATATAATCCCCAAGGCCAGGGGATCATTGAAAGGGCTAACAGAAGCCTCAAAGATATTCTAACAAAACAAAAAGGGGGAATAGCAGAAACAGGGTCCCCCAGGGATAGAATTGCCTTGGCACTTTTTACATTTAATTTCTTATTTTTTGATGGTCAAGGCCGAACAGTGGCTGATAGACATGCTAACATGACCCCCGAAGATAAGGGAGTGTCTGTTATGTGGAAAGATGTGTTGAATAACAAATGGTATGGACCGGATCCAGTCATTGCAAGATCCAGGAGAGCTGTTTGTGTTTTCCCACAGAGTCAAGAAGTCCCTCATTGGGTACCAACACGGCTGACAAGGAGCCTGAGACCAACAGCTGAAGGAATGAGTCACGAAGAATTAGGGAATATCTGGCAGGGAACTGGTCGCGGGAAGCGGAACTGTTCCTTCAGAATCAATTGTTCTAGATCACTATCCTGAATAACACTCGTGTCCAGCCCATCACCCTTGAACAGTTTTCTGACTGGCTATATTCTGCTTTCTCCTTTTTTAAGGAATGGGTGGGGGTTGGGATATTTCTGGCATGCTGTCTGGGAGGATGCATGGTCTGCTTGTGGCCGATTTGCCGTCTTCGAGCCCAAACAAATAGAGATAAGGTTGCTGTCCTACAGGCCCTAGCCGCTTTGGAGTGTGGTGACTCTCCCCAAATATGGTTATTGGTTCTTAAGAACCAGTAGGCATTTGTCCTGCATAGCCTTTGCACCCGTGTAGGGCTTGTTCCCATTGCACCAGGGAAGGTATGCTGAGACAACGCTTGAGGTACTGCCTTTGCACCTCCTAAGGATTTGTCCCATTGCACAGGAGAAGGAGTCACACGAGCCTGGGCCTCCCTTGATCGGCCCCCACATCATGAGGTGGGAGCCAGAATGGGAATAAGACCCCTTGTTGCCTATAAAACAAAAAAAGGAGGAACTGCAGGGAGCCGATTTGCTGGCCGCCATTACAAGATGGCACCGAGCCCCTGCACCACCGAGTAAACAACTCCATATTAGGCAAGGCTGTAGACGGAACCTCTCACCTGCGCAGTAGTGTGCAGTAATCTTGGCCAATCCCGTGGCCGGGGGCATCGAAAGATGAGCGAGTAGCCAATCCAGGAACGACCCGTGTCCGCTCTCCCTATATAAGCGGCTGCCGGCTGCCGTTTAGTGCTCTGGGCCCTTCGTTTCCTGCTCTCCCTTCAACCAAGAGGCTCCAATAAAGCGTGATTTGAGAAGAATCCTCGACTCGGTGGTCGTTCTTCCCTGCTGGCCAGGGAGGTTCGCCGCAATTAGCGACAAGAAACTCTGCCTCAAAACTTAGTTAGAAGGCAAGGACTGACAATCAAAGATGTCCTCTGACCTAAAAACATACACCGGGATCAACAGACACAATGCATACACACATGTGAACAGGAACACATATCAAATATGAAGATTAAAAAATAAGTTTAGATCCTTGATCTAATAAGACTGAGGATCATTATCTGCTAAAAAGACATTAAAAATAGTGGTGAAGGTTTTACTACAATTTGCTGGAGATCATTTAGCAGTGGTGGTATTTTGGACAAGGTTCACACTGCAGATGAAAAGTCCCCATGACAAGTTCCAAGACAGTGATAACAGGCAAAGCAGAAACTAGGAAATAAATCTGCTGGTCCAGAGTATATTGGCAATAGGCTCTGAAGTACAGAAGTTTTAGCTGTAGCCTAGGAAGATATAGCTGACAAAGGTGCATTGCATTCCTTGAGTATTGAAGATGGTTGTGAGTTATAAAGACTCAGAATTACACAGAAAGTCTTACTGAATAAACAAATAGCCAGGCAGTGGTTTCACCATTCACATATGAATGAACTGTTAAAACTATTTGAAGGTGATGCTTCTCTGATTTCCCTCTCTGCCTCTTTATCCTTTGTGTATAGGAGGGCAACTGATGTTTTGGAGTTGATCTTGTATCCTACCATGTTACTAAAGGTGTTTATCACCTATAGGAGTTCTTTGGTAGAGTTTTTGGGTCGCTTATGTACACTATCATATCGTCTGCAAATAAGGAAAGTTTAACTTCTTCCTTTCTAATTTGAATCCCCTTGATCCCCTTATGTTGTCTTATTGCTATTGCAAGAACTTCAAGCACTATATTGAAGAGATATGGAGAGAGTGGACAGCCTTGTCATGTTCATGAATTTAGTGGGATGGCTTTGAGTTTCTCTCTGTTTAATTTCATGTTAGCTGTCGGCTTGCTGTAAATAGCTTTTATTATATTTAGGTATGACCCTTGTATCCCTAACCTCTCCAAGACCTTTATCATAAAGGGGTGTTGAATTTTGTCAAATGCTTTTTTAGCATCTAATGAAATGATCATATTTTTTTCTTTCAGTTTATTTATATGATGGATTACATTGATAGATTTTTATATGTTGAAATAGCCCTGCATCTCTGGGATGAAGGCTACTTGATCGTAATGGATAATTTTTCTAATGTGTTCTTGGATTTGGTTTGCCAGACTGCTTCCTAAGTATAACCCCAGCAGCACAGACATTAAGGGAAACATTGAATAAATGGAAGCTTCTGTAAAGCAAAAGACACTGTCACTAAGACAAAATGGCAACCTACTGACTAGGCAAAGATCTTCACCAACCCCGCAACAGACAAAGGTCTGATCTCTAAAATATATAAAGAACTCAGGAAACTAGACTTTAAAATGCTAATTAACCCAATTAAAAAATGGGGCACTGAACTGAACAGAAAATTCTCATCAGAAGTACAAATGGCCAAAAGACACTTAAGGTCATACTCAACCTCCTTAGCTATCAGGGAAATGCAAATCAAAACAAATTTGAGATACCATCTTACACTTGTTAGAATGGCTAAAATCAAAAACACCAATGATAGCCTTTGCTGGAGAGGTTGTGGAGTAAGGGGTACACTTATCCATTGCTGGTGGGAATGTAAACCTGTGCAACCACTTTGGAAAGCAGTATGGTGGTTTCTCAGGAAATTGGGGATCAGCCTACCTCAGGACACAGCAATACCACTCTTGGGAATATACCCAAGAGATGCCCTATCATATTACAAAAGCATTTGTTCAACTATGTTTATAGCAGCATTATTTGTAATAGCTAGAACCTGAAACAACCTAGATGCCCTTCAATGGAAGAATGGATGAAGAAAGTGTGGAATATATATATATATATATATATATATATATATATATATATATTAGAATACTACTTAGCGGTAAAAAAACAATGACATCTTGAATTTTGCATGCAAATGGATGGAAATAGAAAACACTATTCTGAGTGAGGTAACCCAGACCCCAAAAGATGAGTATGGGATGTACTCACTCATAATTGGTTTCTAGACATAAATAGAGGACATTGAGCCTATAATTTGTGATCCTAGAGAGGCTAATTAAGAAGGTGAACCCAGGGAAAAACATATAGTTATCCTCCTGGATATTGGAAGTAGACAAGATTGCTGGGCAAAAATTGGGAACTTGGGGGTAGGGTGAGATAGGGGTAAGGGGAGATGGGGATAGAAAAGTGAGAAGGGGAGGAGGGGGGAGAGCTTGGGGGAGTTGGGATAAAGAAAGGGTGGATATGGGAGCAGGGAAGTTTATATCTTAATTAAGAGAGCCATTTTAGGCTTGGCAAGAAAATTTACCCTAGAGGGATTCCAAGGTGTCCAGGGAGATGTCCCCAGCTAGTTCTTTGGACAGCTGAGGAGAGGGCACCTGAAATGGCCTGATCCAATAGCCATACTGATGAATATCTTGCATATCACCATAGAACCTTCATCTGGCAATGGATGGAGATAGAGACAGAGACCCACATTGGAGTGCAGGACTGAGCTCCCAAGGTCCTAATGAGGAGCAGAAGGAGGGAGAAGATGAGCAAGGAAGTCAGGACCGTGAGTGGTGCACCTACCCACTGAGACGGTGGGGCTGATCTATTGGGAGCTCACCAAGGCCTTCTGGACTGGGTCTGAAAAAGCATGGGAAAAAACCGGACTCCCTGAACATGGCTGACAATGAGGGCTGCTGAGAATCCAAGGACAATGGCACTGTGTTTTGATTCTACTGCATGTACTGGCTTTGTTGGAGCCTAGGCTGTTTGGATGCTCATCTTCCTAGACCTGGGTGGAGGGGGGAGGACCCTGGACTCCCAACAGGGCAGGGAACCCTGACTGCTCTTTGGACTCTAGAGGGAGGGGGAGGGGAGTGGGGAAGGGGGAGGGAAATGGGAGATGGGGAGGATGCGAAAATTTTTTAATAAAAAATAATAATTTATGTAATAAAAAAAACTATTTGAAGGTACCACAAATGTCAATTCTTCTAAGATTGCAGGCAGAGGAATGCTTAGAAGCAAAAAAAATAGTTCTTTATATACTGAACATTCAGAGTATAACACTTGAAACACCTCCAAAGAGTCATGACAGAGATAGGACTGTGGGGCCATAGGGCCATGTGGACAGATGAACTGAACAGGAGCGCAGACTCCATGAGCATATAAATACAAGATTACTGGAGCATTTAAAGCAAATCATAAGGAAAGAGCACTACTATCATTTGTATGCATGTGTGTGTGAGTGTGTGTGTGTATGTGTGTGTGTGTGTGTGTGTTGTTTGAATATGAGATAAATTTTCTGTTTCTTCTCCACATGGAAAGGTGGAAAAGACAGCAGTCATTAATTATCATCAATTGTTGAAGAATGTGGCTGGGCCTCTTTGCCCATGCCTTTAGTCCAGAATTTGGGAGGCAGGAAACAGAGAGAGCTCTTTGATTTCAGGACCAACATGATGCATATTAGTGGGTTTAAAGTCAGCTGGAGTGCGTAATGAGATCCTGTTTCAAAGCAAAAGTATTTGTAAATATCTAATGTAAGATATATTAGGGACTCAAAATAAAGAATTTAGAAAACATGCTAAGTGTTTTTATATGAATAGTTAAATGATGATCTTTTAAACATATGTCACAGTGACGAAACAGCTGCAAAAGAGCCAGAGGAGACAAAGAAAAAAATGTGCCAGCTTCAAAAATGGTAAGAATGACTCTATCTGCTCATATCTTCCCTGAAGAAAATAAGGAAGACTAAAGATTTTAGGTCCCAAAAAGGCGGTAATAAAATCAAGTATGAATGAAGTTCTGTTGTTTTCAAATATTCTGGAAAGTGAAAATTAATTAAGAAAGTATTTCAAAGCACTTGCAGCTGTGGAAAATATATTGTCAAACACTGATTATTTCTCTCAAGGTCTGTGAAGAATTTTGCTGAGATTTTAATGGGGATTGCATTGAATATATAAATTACTTTTGGTAGAATTGCCATTTTTACTATGTTGATCCTCCCAATCCAAGGGCAAAGGAGATCCTTCCATTTTCTGGTATCCTCATCAATTTCTTTCTTCAAAGATTTAAAGTTCTTGTCAAATAGATCTTTCACTTCCTTGGTTAGAGTTACCCCAAGATAATTTATGCTATTTGTGGCTATCGTGAAAGGTGATGCTTCACTGATTTCCCTCTCTGCCTCTTTATCCTTTGTGTATAGGAGGGCAACTGATTTTTTGGAGTTGATCTTGTATCCTGCAACATTACTAAATGTGTTTATCAGCTGTAGGAGTTCTTTGGTAGAGTTTTTGGGGTCGTTTATGTACACTATCATATCATCTGCAAATAACGAAAGTTTAATTTCTTCCTTTCCAATTCGAATCCCCTTGATCTCCTTATGCTGTCTTATTGCTATTGCAAGAACTTCAAGCACTATATTGAAGAGATATGGAGAGAGTGGACAGCCTTATCCTGTTGCTGATTTTAGTGGAATGGCTTTGAATTTCTCTCAATTTAATTTGATGTTAGCTGGCAGCTTGCAATAAATACCTTTTATTATATTTAGGTATGAACCTTGTATTCCTAACCTCTCCAAGACCTTTATCATAAAAGGGTGTTGAATTTTGTCAAATGCTTTTCCAGCATCTAATGAAATAATCATCTGGTTTTTTTTTCTTTCAGTTTATTTATATGGTGGATTACATTGATAGATTTTCATGTGTTGAACCAGCCCTGCATTTCTGGGATGAAGCCCACTTGATCATAATGGATAATTTTTCTAATGTGTTCTTGGATTTGGTTTGCCAGTATTTTATTGAGAATTTTTGTGTCAATGTTCACGAGTGAGATTGGCCTGTAATTCCCTTTCTTGGTTGAGTCTTTGTGTGGTTTGGGTATCAGAGTAACTGTGGCTTCATAAAAGGAATTTGGCAATGACTCTTCTGTTTCTATATTGTGAAATACATTAAGGAGTATAGGTATTAGCTCTTCTTGGAATTTCTTGTAGAATTCGGCATTGAAACCATCTGGTCCTGGGCTTTTTTTTGTAGGGAGGTTTTTTATAACAGCTTCTAATTCTTCGTGACTAACAGGTCTATTTAGATTGTTCACCTGATTTTGGTTCAAATTTGGTATATGGTACTTATCTTAAAAAATGTCCATTTCTTTTACATTTTCCAATTTTGTGGCATACAGCCTTTTGTAGTAAGATCTAATGATTCCCTGAATTTCCTCTGTGTCTGTGGTTATGTCCCCATTTTCATTTCTGATCTTATTAATTTGCTTGTTCTCTCCCTGCCGTTTGATTAGTGTGGATAGGGGTTTGTCAATCTTGTTGATTTTCTCCAAGAACCAGCTTTTGGTTTTGTTGATTCTTTGGATTGTTTTCTGTGTTTCTATTTTGTTGAGTTCAGCCCTCAGTTTGATTATTGCCAGTCTTCTACTCCTCCTGGATGAGTCTGCTTCTTTTTTTCTAGAGCTTTCAGGTGTGCTGTTAAGTCTCCAATGTGTGTTTTCTTCGTTTTCGTTTAGTGGGCACTTAGTTCTATGAACTTCCTCTTAGCACTGCTTTCATAATGTCCCATAGGTTTGAGTATGTTGTGTCTTTATTTTCATTAAATTCAAGAAAGACTTTAATTTCTTTCTTTATTTCTTCCTTGACCCAGGAGTGATTCAGTAGTTGACTGTTCAGTTTCCATGAGTTTGTAGGCTTTCTGGGGGTAGAATTGTTGTTGAATTATAGCTTTAATCCATGTTGATCCGACAAGACACAGGTGGTTACTAATATTTTTTTGTATCTGTGAAAGTTTTCTTTGTTACCGAGTATGTGGTCATTTTTTTAGAAGGTTCCATGAGCTGCAGAGAAGAAGGTATAGTCTTTCCTATTTGGGTGGAATGTCCTATAGATGTCTGTTAAGTCCATTTTGTTCATTACCTCCATTAATTCTCTTATTTCTTTGTTAGGTTTCTGTCTGATTGACCTGTCCACTGGTGAGAGAGGTGTGTTGAAGTCTCCTACTATTAGTGTGTTTGGTTTGATAGCTGCCTTGAGTTCTAGAAGTGATTCTTTTATATAAATGGGTGCTTTTATATTAGGGGCATAGATATTCAGGATTGAGACTTCATCCTGATGAATTATTCCTGTTATGAGTATAAAATATCCATCTCCATCTCTTCTGATTGATTTTAGTTTGAAGTCAATTTTTTTAGAAATTAATATGGCCAAATTCGCTTGTTTCTTAGGTCCATTTGTTTGAAAAACCTTTTCCCAACCCTTTACTCTGAGTAGATGTCTGCCTTTGTGTTTGAGGCATGTTTCTTGTAAACAGCAGAATGTTGGATCCTGTTTTCGCATCCAATCTCTTAGCCTGTGCCTTTTTATAGGTAAATTGAGTCCATTGATATTCAGTGATATTAATGACCAGTGGTTGTTAACTCTGGTCAGTTTTTTGGTAGTAGAGTTTGTGTGTTACCTTTCTTTGAGTTGTGCTGGCGAGGAGTCGCTAGATGACTGAGTTCTTATAGGCAGTGTTGGCATTGTTGGGTTCCTTAGGTTGTAATTTTCCTTCTATTACTTTCTGTAAGGCTGTATTTGTGGCTACATATTGTTTAAATTACTTTTTATCCTGCAATATTTTGTTTTCTCCGTTTATAGTGAACAATAGCTTTGCTGGGTATAGTAGTCTGGGCTTGCATCCATGCTCTCTAAGTTTCTGCTGTACCTCTAACTAGGACCTTCTGGCTTTCATAGTTTCCATAGAGAAGTCTGGGGTAGGTCTGATAGGTTTACCTTATAAGTAAATTGACATTTTTCCTTTGCAGCTCTTAATATTCTTTCTTTAATCTGTATGTTTTGCGTTTTGATTATTATATGGTGAGGGGATTTTTTTTTTTTTGATCTAGTCTATTCAGTGTTCTGTACGCCTTTTGAACCTTCATAGGAATATCTTTCTTTAGGTTGGGAAAGTTTTCTTCTATAATTTTGTTGAATATATTTTCTGGCCCTTCAATCTGTAATTCTTCTCCTTCATTTACCCCTATTATTCTTATGTTTGGTCTTCTTATTGTTTCCCAGATTTCCTGAATGTTTTGTGATGAGAATTTGTTAGTTTTGCTGTTTTCTTTGATCAGTGCATTTATTTTCCCTATGGTATCTTCAGAGTCTGAGATTCTTTCTTCTATCTCTTGTATTCTATTGGTTATGCTTGATTCTGTAGTCTCTGTTCATTTACTTAGATTTTCCATATTGAGCTGGCCCTCGGTTTGTGTTTTCTACATTGCCTCCATTTCAGTTTTCAATTCTTGAACTGTTTCCATTACCTGTTTGATTGTTTTTCTTGGTTTTCCAGGATATCATTTACGGATTTACTCATTTCTTTGAACTTTTTATTATACTTCTCATCCATTTCTTTAAGGAAGTTTTTCATATCCAGTTTAAGGGTCTCTATCACTTTCATAATGTCAATCTTTTCCACTCCTTCTAGATTAGGGTGTTCAAGTCCTTCTGTTGTAAGATCGCTATATTCTGGTGTTTTCATATTGTTTTTCAGATTGTTGGAGGGATTCTTGCCTTGGCGCTTGCCCATCTCTTCCTTCAAATGCTCTCCAATAGTTCTTCTGGTACAGGATTATGGCTCCTTGTTGGCCAGGGACCACTCCGATAGATATTCTGTTACAGGATAAGGGCTCCTTGTTGGGCAGGTAGACCTCTGCTTGGTCTTCTATTACTGTATATTGGTTCCTTGCTGGGCAGGTATCTCAGACAAAAGGCCCAGCTCGCCACCGGCCAGCTGAGTAAAACCAAGGATCTCCTGCCACTCACCACCGGGCTCCAGCCCCAATATCGCCGAGCAGGGTGGTTTTGTGGCCCCAAAGTAGGGGAGGGGTGCCTTAGGGATGCTGGGATGGGATAAGAAGAGAAGGGCAGTAACTGCGGGGAGAAACCGCTGCAGAATGACCAGGAAGATTAGGGGGTCGAGGTATGTCTGTGCTCCATGACCTGGGCTTCTGCAGCCTGCTGGTCAGAAACACACTCACCTTTCTGCTGGGTCTTCTGTTACAGGATATTGGCTCCTTGCTGGGCCAAGATATTTTCACTTCTTTAAATAATAGTTTTTTACTTTTCATGTTTCAATACCCTGTTACTGGTCAGGAATAACTAGTTTTGAAATTGTGCACCTAAAATCTGAAGAGTTCATTTCATAATCAAACCAGGAGCGCTTTTAATCCTGTCTTTTCATTGCAGAACATATGGAAACAATGTTTTATTCAAACAAGATCTCTGCAATACAGAGAGTGGGACCAAGCCGTTCTTGAGAAATTGGTGATGAACCTAAGTTCTCTTGGAGAAGCAACGCCTGAAGACTCTGGAAAAAAAATCATGCTTGTTGTAATTCTCACTAATTTGAAAAGTAATGTATTTGCTTGGAGGAGAGTTGATGTGCCTTTGTGTTTCTATGTCTGCAAAGTGCAAATAGTGTCACAAAGAGGTAGCAAGCCTCAAATATATCCTTTTGCCTCCTTCATACCCTCACTCCTGGGAATACCAAGCTAGCTAGTCATCTTCTAAGGCAGTTAGTTCTCAATCCTTCCCTTATGCTGTGATCATTTAATACAGTTCTTCATGTTGTAGTGACTCCTAACCATAAACCAATTTTTGCTACTACTTCTTAACTGTATTTTGCTACATGTTAGGAATTGTGACTATTATGAATATAATATGTAAAATTTGATATATGTGTTTCTTCCGATGGCCTTAGATTACCAATGTGTGGGTGCTGAAATCAAGCCCAGGTCTCTGCAAGAGCAACAAGTGTTACAAACTACTGAGCCATCTTTCCTGTCCCCAGATTTAATATGTTAGATACACAAATATCAGAGTATCTCATCAGTGAAAATTGAGTAGTCAGTCTCAGGATGTTTGCTGACTTCCTAGGCCCTAGACCTCATCAGTCTGCCAGTTTGACACATTGAAATCTAGATAACACAGAGGTAGAACAAACAGCAGTAGGAGACTGGGACATGTTGGTACACACCTTTAATCCCTGCACTCATGAATCAGAGCTGCCTGTTCTCTGTCATTTCAAGGACACCCTGGTCTCTATTCATCTGATGGATGGATAGAAGCACAGAACACATTGTACCATAGCAGAAGTGTAGAGGTCACAGGATAATTTATAGGAGTCAGTTGTCTCCTCTCACAATCTTCAGCCTCGGGATCAAATTCAAGTTGTCAGTCATGCTGGCAAGTGCTTTTATCCATCTGAGCCATCCACTGGACCCATGATTTACACTTTAACTGAATTTTTTAGCATTATAACACACCACACACACATACACGCATGCATGTAGGCATGTACACAACAACATGTGCATCACATGTGTGCTCATACACACACACACACATATACACACCTAACCAATATAGGGAAAGACACAGAGAGAGAAAGGACATCATGTTTTGAATATTTTGTTGCCATTTAGGAGATTGTTTAACCTTCTGGGATATGGGTCTAGCTAGCAGAGGTTCTTCTGTGGTGTGTCTTAGTGGTCATCACTACTTCTGGAACCAGTTCTGAGTTGTCTGCTTCCCTGTCTACAGCATGTGAGAAAGCAATAGACCATTGCCACAGACAAAGCCTCCCCGTTTGCTCTTTCCCTAATGTAACTGCCTGTAGGCAAAGTCAGTCAGTTACAGCAGGGATGGCAAACAGGAGTTCTCTGTAACCATGAGCTAACCCGAACGTCTAAACATCAGACACAAGGAAATCAGAGAATCATCAGGTCATACTTATAGACCCTCCTTACACTAATTGCCAATATCCATTACAAATGGTAATAGCTAATTAATTACCTTGAAGCATCTAGTTAAACATTAGGAGAGACAGGGGCAGATTTGACATAATTATTACACCTAATGCAACCCATTGGTAACTGTAATTTATATTTTCAGAAACCAAACTCAATATGTCCTTTCCTTTGAAGAATAATCTATTTGGTTTCTAAATTATATAGCTATTATATATGATCACATTGAGTAATTGGTCAAGGGATGGTATTAGCAGGGAGATAAATCTCAAGATATTTTAATAAGCAGACATACACTTGTCAGACAGCTTCCAAGATTTCAGTGAAAATTAATTAGCATATAAATTAACAAATAATATAATTTTTAGACTAAAGTAGAATTTTTATGCTTATACAGAAATGGTAATGTGATGAGTGTGTGGTGATCATGGAGTGTTGCCCTTAGATATGCAAAGGATTAGAGTACAAACCAAAATATCAGTAACAGAAATGAGATATTAGCAAATTCTTGAGGGAAATGAAGCAAAAAAGGCAGTGGTTTCTATACTTCAAAGATGAGACTAAAATAAAACTAAAGGAGCGAGAACATGAGGGAGAAAGTCAGGAACGAGAGGGGTGCGTTCACGCATGGAAAAGGTGGGACAGAACTAATGGGAGATCACCAACTCCAGTTGGAATGGGACTGATGGATCATGCAACCAAACCCGTCTCTCTGAGTGTGGCCAACAGCGGGGGCTGACTGAGAAGCAAAGGACAATGGCTCTGGGCTCTGATTGTTCTTCTGGACGGGCTCTGTGGGAGCCTTCTCAGCCTTGGTCGATCACCTTCCTGGACCTGGGGGGAGTTGGGAGGACCTTGGTCTTAGCATAGAGTGGGGAACCCTGATGGCTCCTTGGCCTTGAGAGGGAGGTGAGGGGAGGTATTGGGTGGGAGGTGGCGGGCGGAAGGGGGAGAAGGAGTGGAGCGGAAGGGGAGGAGGTAGGAGGGGAGGGAGGGGGGAGGAGGAGGGAAGGAGATGGAAATTTTAAATATAAAAAAAATAAACATGAGGACAAAAAAAGATCCGAAAGTGTTATGATTTTAGATTTGCATAAACCATATTAACACATGAGTTTTCCAGAATTCATTATCTGGTCATTTGCAGTGTAATGAGTATAAAATCACCAATCTAAGCTAATAATGTTGGTTCCCCATGCTAACAGAAATACTAAGTAGAGTCTCCATGAATAAGTACAGCCATAAATGCTGAGAAATGACACAGGACCCCAAAGGCACACAGAGGATACTTAGTTTAAAAGAAAAAAAAGTTCACATTACAAGTAGTTTTTTTTCCATTTCATTCTGAACTGTTATAAACCAATCTCTAGCTCCTACTCTCCCTTATTTCTCTCTCACATCTTTTCATTAAAATCTAGAACACACCACACACACACACACACACACACACCACATGTCAGTATGGTCAGAGCACTTACCTTGCAATCCTAATGACCTGAGTTTCATCCCAGAGAACACAACAAGCACCAAGTGTCTCACATATGTAATCCAACACCCCTAAATCCAGATTGGAGGCTGAGAGTAGAACAGTCCGGAAACTTACAAACCAGCTAAGCTGAAACACACAAAGCAGCAGAAACAATGAGAGACCCTGTCTCACCCAGTGGAAATAGAGAACAATCCTCCTGAAAGTTATTCTTTGAGACACGACACACACCACACACACACAACACACACTAGCATAGCACAAACAAGCATAGAAATGCAAACACATACAACACACACTCCTCAGTAATAATTTTTAGAGTGATATGAAGGTTTGTCATTCTCAAGAAAACAAATGAACTGAACACATGATGCAACTTGAAGCAGTTTGGGACACATATGTAAGATGTCTGTTTCTTCATTCATTTTTCCTTGACAAACAATGCTTCCTAAGCTATTTTGTTTAATCATCTTCCACGTTACATTGTTTGATGATGTTGGGTAAACTTTGGAACATTTGAGTTTTTCACATAAGTAGCACAAAGTCTCCTCAAACCTGGCACAGAAGGTAAACATAGACTGCTAAGTTAGGAGTCTCCCTGAGATGTCATCAATGACAAAAGACCTAGCATCATTAATGGTAATTGGAATAAAAGTTGAAGAGGCTCACCTTCTGACAAACAGTATCAAATGCATTTTCAATAAATCAGTTGGTGTTCTGTATATCCAATCTAAGCAAACATTCTAGGAATGTCTCAACTCTTTTGACATAATCCACTGCAAAACATCTCTTCAACACTTCAAATGAAGCCTTCGGGCTTTGTCCATGTCACTCGGACCTGTGATTGGATGATGGTTATATTATTTTCTATTGCTGTAATAAAACACCACGCACAAGGGCAACTTCTAGAAGGAAGGTTTGTTAGGAGTTGGGCCTATTGGTTCCAATGGGATACATACAATTTCATCACCACCCATGGTTCAGCAGGCAGTTATGGTGCCCTGTTGAGAAGCTACATTTAACTCAAACAAGGAAAGAGAGCTCACTGGAAATGGCACCAGTCTTCTGAAAACCCAAGGCCACATAAATCCTCCAATGAGACCACACCTCCTACCCTCCCCCAAGTAGTTCCACTGCCTGGAGACCAAGCATTCAAATATATGAGCCCATGAGTCTTTTCTCATTTAAGCTGCCACAGAGATGCCCGAAAAGGCCATTACAATCCATCAGCCATGTATAAAAATTAGTCATGGCAAAAAGTAAGAATTTGTATGGCATCTCCCAGAATCCTTACTTCAGCTCCACGAGTTTCCCATCTGCTGGGTAGGTAGTGGGCACACTATTATTCAGGCATTTCAAAGTCACCCTCCACCTATGTCGGTTATCACGGGAACCTAACGGGCACTTGTGAAAGGCAATGGGAAAAGCAGTAGTAGTAGTGTGGTGCAGAAGAGAAAGGTTCTCTTTTGTCCCAAAGCCTCTTATTGTCACATTCAACTAATCTAGGCTGGAATGTAAAATCGGGGTCCATAAAGGCAGGAAGAGGACACCATTGTATCATTTTCTTTTTACACATCTTTCTATTATTGAGAGGAAGACAATGTGCAGGTAGTCACAGCAGTAGAAAGATGGCATAAAGCTGAGCAGGTCCCCTTTTAAGATTCTCAAACTCTGGCTTGACTCAAACAGAAAGGAAGCAGAAGTTACAAGATCTTGTGGTTATAGTGATAAAATTACCCTGAGCAACAACATTTGGGGACTATAAATCAAGACCCTGACATTAACAGATAAGTTCTAAAATGAATAAAAATCAGTGAATTTTTCATGAAACTAACATCTCAAATTTCCTTAAAGGTTGAAGAAAGAAATGCAGGTTTTCTTCGTGCACCTAACAGGCATAGTGTTTATATCCCAGCCTATTGCCCACCACTGCTCAACATCATCTTCATGTGCAAGTGATAGAGGTGACATTCTTCAGGCATCTAGAAATTGCAATTTACAATACCACTCTGGATCACACATGGTTCTTTAGGTACTTACACTGGGCATGCAACGGGGAGACCACATGCTGACCCTGAGCTTGATCCTGGTACCACCACTGGTGACACCATGACCCTGTGCAAAATGCTGACCCTGTTTCTTCAAACTTGCTTAGAAGAGAACACAAGTGTGGTAGATTCACTACTGTATCAGGAATATCCTCTTGTTTGTGTCCCAGGTGAAGTTTTTGGACCCTCCTCAGAATGCTAATGAACATGTTCATGCTGCAAATCCAGCTGACTACACCTGCTACACAATGAATACTCACTCTGAATTTTTTCCAGTTTGGGCAGCAACCATGTCACTGCCCCGCTAACATCTTCAATATGGTTTCTGAAATTTTTAGCATTGGTTATGATATGGGTATTTAACCTATTTAACCTAATTTAGCAAGTGCCGTGCAGTTAAAATTACCATGAGCTTAACAAGGTAAGTTAGACCACAGCAATGGATTAAAATAGATAAATATTTTTTTACTAGAAATCTAATTCTCTTTGGCAGTAATGCATATAATAAATAAATTTTGTGTTGTGTATAGGATTCTTTAGGCATTACCTAAAACTAGAAAAAATGCTCATCTTTTCCAATCATATTGAATATACATCACATAAAAGTAACAAAATCAGTTTAGTCTAACCAAACTAATCAAGTAAAGTTGGTAGGTTCACAGTTGTCTCCTATGCTAAAATGAGGGAATAATTTCACTCCTAATATGAAACTTGTGTTTTTTTAAATGGCTAAGCAGAGAATGTAACTGTTAAGTTTTAGTTTCTATTTTTATGTGTCTATACACTGTGATTTATATGGGTAGAATCATTTTAGAAACAAACACCCTCAAAGAAGCACATCTGAGAATAAATCAATGAAATAAGAGTACACAATCTCACCACTTCTCAAATACAATGATATTCATTGTGACATGACACTGCATGAGATTCTTCTGATAATACCACTGTTGATGCTCATCCTGATGGTGCCAACTATAATGTTCTTTATACCACTGATAATTCTTACTTTTTATTAGTTGATGCTGAAGCACCTATGAGGAGCTACTGACATCAGGTGACAATCTGTCAGGAATATCTTCCAAAATATAGAAATTTTAGCACTAAATATTTCTCTGAAAGTTAACACAGTATATATTGAATTCTGTATATAAGTTTACAATAGTTTTCCATTAAAATGTGTTATGAAAATATTTTAAAGTCTTTCTTGGTATTGTAAAAACTGGTGACACGATCTTTTGGTGACATGTTTAAGGAGAAATCTTCAATTATATCTTCAGAGCTAGAACAGAATAGAGGAACATTGAATCACCAGAGCAGAAAGAGGTGTTTGGCTGAAACATAGCCAACTGCACCTGACTATGAAAGAAGCAGAAACAGAGCAGAGAAGGCAGAGGGAGAGACAAAGGAGGAGACTCAGAGAAAGGGAGAGAAACAACAAGACAGGAAAGAGAGATAGGTTAGAAGAGAATGAGAAGCTGGGGAGGGATGCTTCTGAACTAGAGGGAGGTTAGGGTAGAAGAGGGGGTAGAAGACCTAGAACACTAGCATGGAGTTTGAAATGTACAGCGGGTACTTGTGCTACTGAAGGAGTCTGGAGGCAGTCCAATCTATACCTTATTACGGTAATAGACACCACGTGGTAGCCAGTTTTTCCTACTGCCAGTGATAAGAGAAATGTTACCTTTGGGTAGAGGAACTAGCTTCACAAGTTTTTAAAGATGTTGGCTTTACCTACCATCAAGAAATTTTTCCGAAAGTCCAGGTTGAGCCCATTTCTGGGTATCTGGGCCTGCCATTGCAGTTTGGGAACTGGAGTTCAATAACAAGCATCAATGAATTTTGATGGATTTTCCAAGTCACAAACCAACCTTGTTGAGGGTTTTATACTCAAACTGCTCTAACATGAGTAAAAATACACCTCAAACTTCTCTATTGGCCTTAACATGCACAGAGTTAAAGTGTGGCTGCTTACCTGCATTTTCCTTTTCCTTTAAATTTTATGGCATCCCACACACCTAATGATGACAGCATTTTTCACTGTGACTTTAGAAGTCATCCTTTTCAACAGGTATGCCCAACCACACCCTATTCTCTCTTTTCACATTTGCCAACAGCCTCACCCATCGTGAGCAAAGCTGATCCAGAATTTCATCACCATCTTGCTGAGCTTGGTCTCCTCTTCTCAGGCACTCTCTATGGGGAAGGGAAAATGTTTTGTTACTCTAAGTGTGGAACCAGATGGAGCATCATCTGGGAGCTTGTTAGAAGTGGTCACTCTTCACCATTCAGTCAAACACTTCAGTGTGCAAAGATCCTGGCTCTTACTGTGCATATTTGTGGGGAGAGACTGATACATGATTCAGTCATGATGCATGAGAATGTATGTGCATGAGACAGCAGCCTTGGTTGTCCAAGTTCATCTATTTTTCCTCCTTCCTCAGATTCAAAATGGCCATATTGCAGGGTGTCCTCTGTTCTAAAGAGTTGCTTCTGGGTCCTTCTCTCAGTCACTCAGACACAGTATTATCCACAGGCTCTAAAAGATATCAAAACTATAATGGACTAAGGAGTATTCCATCCAGGAAAAGGGCAAGGAGGAGCCATGTTGTGGGGTCATGAGCCTGTGCAAGTCCTGAGAGGTAAGGCACTGAAAGACATTTGTGAAAGGCTTTCTTAATATCACTTTATTGGACTGCAGAGATGGCTCAGGTATGTCAAACCTTGCCACCAAACATGAAAAATCTGAGTTGTAGTGCTGGAACTCACAGTAGTAATAGGGGAACTATTTCCCACGAGGTGTTCTCTCATCTCCACAGGTACACACACACACACCCACACACACACACACACACACACACACTCTAATAATTATATCATATATTTCCTGGAAAAATGCTACCTAATCTTCCTAGGAAAGGGAAATACACAGTTCTGAAAGGATGTGTGACAGAGGTTGGTGCAGGAGGAGCAAGTGAAGAAGAAAAAAGGAAGGGAGAAAGGGAATGAGGACAAGGAAGGGAATAGGAGAAGAGACAGTAAATTAAGGGTTATTTGAGGGATAGTATGGAAACCTAATACAGTAGAAACTTCCTAAAATATATACATATATGAAGCCAATAAATGAAATTGCTAATGAGTAGTAGTAGGAGTCCAGAGCCCAGCTGGCCATTTCTTGTCACTAAATGAAGGTACTAGGATTTGATTACATCTAATTGAGATGTTGATCAGAGAGGTCCTATGAGAAATCAGCAACAACTCAGGTTGTTACCAAGACTATATCTTGCTCTCTACAGACAGATGAGAGCCCTATTGCTGAAGGCATTGCCTATACAACTCATGGAACCTAGATAAGTCAAGCCTGGTTGCCTACTTAGAGACTTCACTCCTACATTCTAGTGTGTCTTCGTTACAGGAAGGTTCTCTGGACACTCCCAAAGGAACACATCACAACAAGCCAGCCACTAACCCTTTGATCTACAGTGGTGTCCTACCGCAAGATGCCATAAAACTTGTGGGAGTAACCAACCAACACCTCATTTGACTGAAGGCCCCATGCCGGGTATGGGAGCTATAACTGACACTGTTGGAGTGACCAAAGAATCTAAGAATACACAGCCCAGGGATTTAGGGCAAAGCCTAATAGTGCTGTTGTAAAAATAAATTAATAAATAAATAACAATGTAGAGATAGCAATAACATGACTCCTAAGGACATTAGGGCTATACTCATAGAGCAACAATTTGCTCAGCCATCCTCAAGAGCTTTATACCAAGAAGATGAGAACGCATACAGGGACCAACAGCCAGACATTAAACAGAGTTTATTTGTGGGAAATCAAACTGTGGTACTCTAGTCCTAGTCAGAGCCTTGTGGGGGATCCGCCACCTCTCTCAATGATTCCACAGGTCAGATTCAGAGAATGACCATGACTGGGACACTTCAGCCATCTTCCATGTATGTTAGAATAGGAGAAAGGTTGGGAACTACCTAATGTAGGTCAGTGGTGCTGTGGAGTGCCAGGAAACTAACACAGAAGAGAAGGAGAAATTGTTGAAGGTACCCAAGCCAAGACTGGTACTTGGTCCTCCTGATATCTGGGTCACACCTCATATAAAGCCATTACCTTTTAAAAATGGAGCCCCTATATACTCCTTAAGGTATTTAATAATATAGAAACAGAACAGTCATTGCCAAATTCCTTTTATGAAGCTACAATTACCCTGATACCTAAACCACACAAAGACTTAACCAAGAAAGAGAATTACAGGCCAATCTCACTCATGAACATCGATGCAAAAATTCTCAATAAATACTGGCAAACAAAATCCAAGAACACATTAGAAAAATTATCCACTATGAGCAAGTAGGCTTCATCCCAGAGATGCAGGACTGGTTCAACATACGAAAATCTATCAATGTAATCCATCATATAAATAAACTGAAGGATAAAAACCATATGATCATCTCATTAGATGCAGAAAAAGCATTTGACAAAATTCAGCACCCCTTTATGATAAAGGTCTTGGAGAGATTAGGGATACAGGGGTCATTCCTAAATATAATAAAGGCTATTTACAGCAAGCTGACAGCTAACATCAAATTAAATGGAGAGAAACTCAAGGCCATCCCACTAAATTCAGGAACACGACAAGGCTGTTCACTCTCTCCTTATCTCTTCAATATAGTGCTTGAAGTTCTAGCAATAGCAATAAGACAAAACAAGGGGATCAAGGGGATTCGAATTGGAAAGGAAGAAGTTAAACTTTTGTTATTTGCAGATGATATGATAGTGTACATAAGCGACCCCAAAAACTCCACCAAAGAACTCCTACAGCTGATAAACACCTTTAGTATCATGGCAGGATACAAGATCAACTCCAAAAAATCAGTTGCCCTCCTATATACAAAGGATAAGGAAGCAGAGAAAGAAATCAGAGAAGCTTCACCTTTCACGATAGCCACAAATACCATAAAATATCTTGGGGTAACTCTAACCAAGGAAGTGAAAGACCTATTTGACAAGAACTTTAAGTCTTTGAAGAAAGAAATTGAAGAGGATACCAGAAAATGGAAGGATCTCCCTTGCTCTTGGATTGGGAGGATCAACATAGTAAAAATAGCAATACTACCAAAGGCAATCTATAGATTTAATATGCATCCCCTTAAAGATCCCATCAAAATTCTTCACAGATCTTGAGAGGACAATAATCAACTTTATATGGAAGAACAAGAAACCCAGGATAGCCAAAACAATCTTATACAATAAAGGGACTTCTGGAGGCATTACCATCCCTGACTTCAAACTGTATTACAGAGCTACAGTATTGAAAACAGCTTGGTATTGGCATAAAAATAGAGAAGTCGACCAATGGAATCGAATAGAAGACCCAGATCTTAACCCACAAACCTATGAACACCTGATTTTTGATAAAGGAGCTAAAAGCATACAATGGAAGAAAGAAAGCATCTTCAACAAATGGTTCTGGCATAACTGGATGTCAACCTATAGAAGAATGAAAGTAGATCCGTGTCTATCACCATGCACAAAACTCAAGTCCAAATGGATTAAAGACCTCAATATCAATCTGAACACACTGAATCTGTTAGAGGAGAAAGTGGGAAGTACTCTACAACAAATGGGCACAGGAGACCGCTTCCTACGTATAGCCCCAGCAGCACAGACATTAAGGGCAACACTGAATAAATGGGACCTCCTGAAGCTGAGCAGCTTCTGTAAAGCAAAGGACACTGTCACTAAGACAAAAAGACAGCCTACTGACTGGGAAAAGATCTTCACCAACCCAGCAACAGACAAAGGTCTGATCTCCAAAATATATAAGAACTCAGAGACTAGACTTTAAAATGCTAATGAACCCAATTAAAAAAATGGGGCACTGAACTGAACAGAAAATTCTCAACAGAAGAAGTCCGAATGGCCAAAATACACTTAAGGGCATACTCAACCTCCTTAGCAATCAGGGAAATGCAAATCAAACAACTTTGAGATATCATCTTACACCTGTCAGAATGGCTAAAATCAAAAACACCAATGATGCCTTTGCTGGAGAGGATGTGGAGTAAGGGGTACACTCATCTATTGCTGGTGGGAATGCAAACTTGTGCAACTGCTTTGGAAAGCAGTGTGGGAGGTTTCTCAGGAAATTTGGGATCAACCTACCCCAGGACCCAGCAATCCCACTCTTGGGAATTTACCCAAGAGATTCCCAATCATATTACAAAGCATCTGTTCAACTATGTTTATAACAGCATTATTTGTAATAGACAGAACCTGGAAACAACCTAGATGTTCTTCAGTGGAAGAATGGATGAGGAAAGTGTGGAATATATACATATTAGAGTACTACTCGGCGGTAAAAATCAATGACATCTTGAATTTTGCATGCAAATGGAGGGAAATAGTAAACACCATCCTGAGTGAGGTAACCCAGGCCCAAAAGATGAACATGGGATGTACTCACTCATAATTGGGTTCTAGCCATAAATAAAGGACATCGAGCCTATAATTCGTAAAAAAATCCTAGAGAAGCTATATAAGAAGGTGAACCCAAAGAAAAACATATAGTTATCCTCCTGGATACTGGAAGTAGACAAGATTGCAAGGACAAAAATGGGAACATGAGGGTGGGGTGGGATAGGGGGAGGGGGGGATGGAGAGAAAAGTGTGAAGTGGAGGATGGGAAGAGCTTGGGGGAATAGGATAGTTGGGATATAGGAAGGGTGGATATGGGAACAAGGAATTATATATGGAAATCTTTAATAAAAAATGAGGGAAAAAAAGCTGAATCTCAGTAGAATCAGGTAGAGTTCTAGATAGGCATGAGCCACCTTGTGGGTACTGGCAATCAAATCTGGGTACTCCACAAGAACAAGTGCTCTCAATGTTTAGTCATCTCTCCAGCCTGGTACATTAGTTTGTCATGCTACTATTGTTTCAGGCTGGTGCTATTAGCTATGGACTAGAATCCCATAGTCTGTAATGTGAGTCATAATACAATTGGCATGAAAATTGTGCTGCTTTCATGTAATTTTGTAATATGTGTGACCTGTTAAGTTTAAAAAAAAATCCCATCTTTGGCTTATAGGAATAATAACTATATGTTAAGATAAATTAGTAAAAAAATATTTCTTGCTGATGGCAGTATGAATATTAATAGAAGACATATATCCTGACACTCACATAGGAGCCCTTAATAACTAATGATGTCATTACATTATTATTATTATTACTATTATTTGTTCAGACAGGATTTTTCTGTAGTACAGGATAGCCTAAAAATGACAGCAATCCTCCTGCTTCCATCTCCTAAGGTCTGGCATTATACACATAAGCCACTGTCTCTGTTAGGGTTTTTATTGCTATAATGAAACATCATGACCCAGGCAACATATAGAAGGAGTGGTTTATTTTGGACTTACAGTTCCAGAGAGATAAGAGCCTATCACTATTAGAGCCTGGAAATATGGTAGTAAGAACCAAGCATGGCAGCATGAATAGCTCAGAGCTCACATCTCAAGCTACAAGTGAGAAATAAGAGAACGTGAACTTGAAGTGAATCAAGCTTTAAACTCTTGAGGTCTGCCTCTAGTGACACAGCCTGAACGATATCATCAACAAATGGGGACCAGCTTTGCAAAGAACCTCAGACATTAGAGGACATTCATCATCCAAACCACCACAACCACCATGTCTAGTTGACCATCTTTTAAAATTAATTTTTTTAAAAAAAAATTAATAAAAAACAATACAAACATAAAAAATGGAGCCCCTAATACAGAGAATATTTTATCACCATGATCTCCTTTCACTGTCTTGGATCTTGTGTCAGCTACGAAGCTTGGTCGGTACTGAAAATCATACATGTAGGTAGGAACTCCAGCATCTGAGGAGACATGAATTTTTGCACAGTTCATGTTACCAGAGGGACCCCTGGGTGGCATTGAGGTCTCCAGCACTGGAGGAAACTACTGGTTCCTAGCATAAGACAGAGGCAGCTTCTGAAAATCCCAGTGACTTGCTTGTTGCACAGCTATGTGAGTTGGCCTGGGATCTGAGCCAGGTGCTATGGAATGCAGAATGAGTGGATGTAATGCAGACAGTAATGCTGGTGTGTGTTCAGTGATAATACACAATGCCTGCTCATTCTGAGAAATCCAGCACCTGGTCACCCTGGTTTTGAGCATCCCCAGTGTTGTCCTCAATCATTCAGTAGAAACATGTAAATCCAATTTTCTTACTGAGATATAAGGCTATTTAAGCATAGTCACATACAAATATATACAAAGACAGAAATCTGCTTTGGGGTTTAAGGTAAGTTTGATGGGCATAGGGTATCACTGTAAATGATTCTCATGGCAGTCACAATGTGAAAGTCTTATGAGAGCACACAAGAAAAATAAAGGATTCAAAGCATGTAAGTTAAGAAAACCATCCAGTCATCTGAAATGGGGCAATAGAGGGAGGCAGGAAAAGAGTACTTAAAAAAAAATCCAAAAATGCCTGAAGTGATTGGCATAGTAAGTTCTTGCCTATCAATAATTCCCTTCAATAGAAATTCTCCAATAAAGGGGTATGCAGTGGCTGAATGGGCTTTTTAAAGATCTGAGTTTCTGTAGTCTTAAAACAAACCTCCACAACTTTTTAAGACAAGTACAGGCTGAACATAAAGAAAAATTAGATATTATAGACAAATAGGAACCAAAGGAGAAAAGAGAGAATTATAGCTATCTCAAAATTAAAGCAAAAATGTATAAAGAGAAAAAATAAGGACAATATATATTTAGTATATATTTATGAGAAGTCAATTTAACAACAGAATATAAACACAGATCTAATACAATGTACATAAACATATAAAACAAATATTAATTAGTGAAGTATCTGGAAGAAGAGGGAGAGAGAAAGACAGAGATAGGTGTGTGTGTGTGTGTGTGTGAGAAAGAGAGAGAGAGAGAGAGAGAGAGAGAGAGAGAGAGAGAGAGAGAGAGAGAGAATATAATACCAAAGTAGTAGTACTCCACTTCAACAATGATCAGGTCACATAGACAGAAGATTCATAATAAAACACTGAAGTCGAACAAGTATTTTAGAAGGCCTAAACAATATCCCAACAGAATGCACATTTCTTTTTTCAAAGGAATTTCCTAGTTTTCTTGAGCTATATATTTTTCTCTGTTCCCCTCTCTTTCTTCCCCTTCCCCTTCTACCTTCTCACATGATCCGCACACTCACAATTTACTCATGAGATCTTGTCTTTTTCTGCTTCTTAGGTAGGTTAGACAGAATGTACATTCTTTCCAAGCACCCACCAAACAGCTACTGGAATTGAGCACACAAAGGCAGAAGAGAATCTTGCCTAATTTAGGAGAATCTATGTGTAACCTCACACTCTATCTGTCCAGGCCTAAGTCAGTGACAGACTGCCCTTGGGAGATACCAGCCCAGTTCTCACCTTCTCCAACCAGTGCACACCAAGTTGGATAAAGGACTGCCAACGAAATTGAAGATCTTTTTTTAATTACTTAAGTAAATACCAATCCAAGTTCTCACTTGCTCCCATTCCCTCCACACAAACCCTCCCTTCCCACCCACCTCTAATCCTAAGAAAAGGTAAGGCACTTTGCCTTATAGAAAGTCCAAAATACTGCCCACTACATCTAAGCTGATCAAAGTATACATCCAAAGAAAATAGAATCACAAAAAGCCAGTAAATGCAGTAGGGACCAATCCTACTGCCTCTGTCATTGGCCCCTCAGTCTGCCTGAACTGTCAACTATATTCAGAGGGACTAGTTTGATCTTATGCTTGTTCATTCCCAGTCCAGTTGGAGTTGGTGAGCTCCCATTAGCTCAGGCAAACTGTCTCAGTGAATGAATCCTTCATGGTCTTGACCTCTTTGCTCATATTCTCACTCCTTCCACTCTTGAACTGGACCTTGGGAGCTCAATCCAGTGCTCTGATGTGGGTCTCTGCCTGTTTTTATCTGTTGTTGGATGAATGTTCTATGGTGATATTTAAGATATTCATCAATCTGACTACAGGGCAAGGTCAGTTCGGCATCTCTCCTCTATTGCTTAGGGTCTTAGCTGGGATCATCCCCATGCTAGAGACTGAATGTCACTCAAATGCATTGACTTTTGTTCTTATTCTCATTAGACCCCCAAGTGGTCTTCAGTGTCATCTCCAAGAAGTATACTGCAAACTTCTTTCAGTTGCTAAATTCATATCAACTCCATTCTTTTGCTTCTCCTTGTGGAAGTGATTGTTTCACTGCCCATAGTTTCCTGGTACAATGGGCTATTGGGAAGAGACAGTCAAACATCCACATACCCATAACAGTATCAATTTACTGCCATCATGTCTTAATTTTTTTTTGTGATAATTACACATCATCTATAGACTGTTGTTTAGACTGTTTGTTCTACTCTAAACCTGATATTTGGGTCAATTGAAATTCACTGAGTAAGTGTTAGCCTGGATCCGAAGACAGTCCGTGCTTCTCATCAAGAACACTTTAACATCATGGAAATTTTGTTTGTGTTGTTGTCTTTAACCTGTGCCTGTCAGGCTAATGGTTGGATAAATGACTATGGATGTTGAGCAATTACTTAAATGTCTTTTGGTTATTTTTTTAATTCTCCTGTTGAGAATTCTCTGTTTGGATCTGTACCCATTTTAATTGAATTATTTGGTATTTTGATGTGTAGTTTCTTGAGTTCTTTATATATTGTAGAGATCAGTCTTCTGTCAGATGTGGAATTTGTGAAGACCTTTCCCATTCTGTAGGCTGCCATTTTGTCTTATTTACTGTATCTTTTACCTTAAAGAGACTTCTCAGTTTCAGGAGGTCCCATTTATTAGTTGTTGCTCACAGTGTCTGTGCTACTGGTGTTATATTTAGGAAGTTATTGTCTTGGTCAATGGATTCAAGGCTATTTCTCAATTTTTCTTCTTTCAGTTTCATTGTAACTGAATTTATGTTGATGTCTTTGATCCACTAGGATTTGAGTTTTGGCATGGTGATAGATGTGAACCTCTTTGCATTCTTCTAAATGTTGATATCAAGTTATGCCAGTGGAGTTTGGGAGAAGCCTAGTGCTAGGGAAAGTCCCAGAAATTCACAAAGATGATCTCAGATAAGACTCCTAGCAATAGTGGATAGGGTGCCTGAACCAGTCTTCTCCACTAATCAGATTGGTGACTCTCCTGATTGTCATCATAGAACTGCCATCTACTAACTGATAAAAGCAGATTCAGAAATCCATAGCCAAACACTGACAAGCATAATATGGAATCTCTGAGTCATTTTGATTTATGTTTCCTTGAGGGTTAAGGATATTGAACAATTATTTAAAGTTTTCTCAAACATTTGTGATTCTAGTGTTGAAAATTCTCTGTTTAAATCTGTACTCCATTTGTAACTGGAATTTTTGTTTTTTTGATGTTTAATTTCTTGAGTTTTTCATACATTTTGGAAATCAGCCCTTTGTCAGATGTAGGGTTGATGAAGATCTTCCACTATATAGGCTGCTATTTATCCTATTGATGGTGCCCTTTGCCTTACACAAGCTTCTCAGTTTTATGAGATCCTATTTACTAATTGTTGGTCTTAGTGTCTGTGCTACTGGTATTCTATTCTTGAAGTTGTCTCTTGTGTTAATGCATTCAAGCTATTTGCCACTTTCTCTTCTATCAAGTTCAGTGTATCTTGATTTATGTTGAGGTCTTTGATGCACCTGGACTTGAGCTTTGTGCAGAAAGATAGTTAGGGTTCTATTTACATTCTACTACATGCTGACATTCAGTTATGCCAACACCTCTTACTGAAGATGCTTTCTTTTCTCCGTTCTGTAATTTTGACTTCTTTGCCCAAAATCAAGTATCCATAGGAGTGTAGACTTATATTTGGGTCTTCAGTTTTATTTCATTGATCTACCAGTTTTTATGCCAATACTACCAAATTGTTTTTGCTACTATAGGTCTGTAATAGAGCTTGAGATGAGGAATGGTGATACCTCCTGAAGTTCTTTTATTGTTCATGATTGTTTCAGTTATCCTGGGTTTTTTGTTTTTCTTTGTAAAGTTAAGTATTATCTTTTCAAGGTCTGTAAGAATTGTGTTTTGATTTTGGTGGTGACTGTGATGAATCTGTATATTGCTTTTGGTAAGATAGTCATTTTCACTATGTTAATCTCCCCAATCCATGAGCATGGGAGATCTTCCCACCTTGTGATATTTTCTCCAATTTCTTTCTTCAAAGACTTGTCATAAATGTCTTTCACTTGCCTAGTTAGAGTTACCCCAAGATATTTTATATTGTTTGTAGCTATTGTGAATGGGTTTTCTTTCTTTGATTTCTTTCTCAGACCATTTATTTTTATATACAAGAAGGCAATTGATTTTTTTTAGTTAATCTTGTATCCAACCACTTCACTAAAGGTGTTTATCAGCAGTAGGAGCTCCCTTGTAGAATTTTTGTGGTCAAATATGTATAATGTCATATCATCTACAAAGAATGATATTTGGTTTTTTATCTTCCAATATGTGTCCCCTTGATATCCTTTTATTATCTTATTGTTCTAGCCAAAACTTTGAGTACTATATTGAATAGATATGGAGAGAGAGAACTGTCTTTTCTTCCTGATTCTGGTAGAATTGCTTTCAGTTTCTCTCCATTTAATTTAATTTGATGTAGGTTATAGACTTGATGTATTTTGCTTTTATTGTATTTAGGTATTCTCCTTGTATCCATGATCTCTCCAAGACTTTTATCATAAAGAAGAGATGGATTGTGTCAAAGGTATTTTCAGAATATAATGAGATGATCTTTTGGGTTTTTTCTTTCAGATTGTTTATATGTTGGATTAAACTAACAGATTTTTTTTATGTATTTTGAACCATCCTTGTATCTCTGGGATGATGTCCACTTGATCATGGTGAATGATCTTTTTGATATGTTCTTGCATTCATTTTGCAAGTATTCTATTGAGTATTTTTACATCAATGTTCATGAGGGAAATTGGTCTGTAATCTCTTTGGTAATGCTTGCATCTATAGTTTCTGTTCACTTACCATGTTTTCCATTTCCCTCAGCTTCTGTTTCATTTATTGATTCTGTTTCCACTTTCAGGTCTTGAACCATTTTACTTATTTAGATTTATTGATTTCCCCAAGATTTTTTGGTTTTCTTTTTCTCCATTTCTTTAAGAGATTTTTTTATTTTTTTTGTTTTGTTTTTTTTGTCCCACTAGCTCTTTTAATTTAATTTTGTTATTAAAAATTTCTGCTTCCTCCCCGCCTCCCATTTATGCCCCTCCCCCTCCACTTCCCCTCCCTCTCTTATCCAGAGATCAGTAAGGGTTCCTTGCCTTGTGGGAAGTCCAAGTTCCTCCCCCCTCCATCCAGGTCCAGGAAGGTGAGCATCCAAACAGGCCAGCCCCCCCCCCACAAAGCCAGTATGCGTAGTAGCATCTAAATCCAGTGTCATTGTCCTTGGCTTCTCAGCAGCCCTCATTGTCCGCCATGTTCAGGGAGGCCGGTTTTATCCCATGCTTTTTCAGTCCCAGTCCAGCTGGGCTTGGTAAGGTCTGAATAGATCAGCCTCACCATCTCAGTGGATGGGAGCACCCCTCGCAGTCAAGACTTCCTTGCTCATGTTTTCCCTCCTTTTGCTCCTCATTTGGACCTTGGGAGCTCAGTGCTGTGCACCAATGTGTGGCTCTGTCTCTATCTCCATCCATCGCCAGATGAAAGTTCCCTCACGGTCCTGACTTTCTTTCTCATATTCTCCCTCCTTCTGCTCCTCGTCAGGACCTTGGGAGCTCAGTCCGGTGCACCCATGTGGGGCTCTGTCTCTATCTCCATCCATTGCCAGATGAAGGTTCTATGGTGATATGCAAGATATTCATCAGTATGGCTATAGGATCTGGCCTTTTCCGACTCCCTCTCCTCAGCTGCCCACGGAACTAGCTGGGGGCATCTCCCTGGATACCTGGGAACCCCTCTAGAGTCAAGTCTCTTAATAATCCTAAGATGGCTCCCTTAATTAGGATATATGCTTCCCTGCTCCCATATCCACGCTTCCTATATCCCAAGCATCCCATTACCCCAAGCTCTCCCTATCCTCCCCTTCATACTTTTCTCTCCCCATCTCCACTTGCCCCCACCCCACCCCATGCCCAAGTTCCCAATTTTTGCCTGGCAAACTTGTCTACTTCCAATATCCAGGAGGATAACTATATGTTTGTCTTTGGGTTCACCTTCTTATTGTATTCTCAAGGATCTCAAATTATAGGCTTGATGTCCTTTATTTATGGCTAAAAACCGATTATGAGTGAGTAGATCCCATATTCATCTTTTTGGGTCTGGGTTACCTCACTCAGAACAATGTTTTCTGTTTCCATTCATTTGCATGTAAAATTCAAGATGTCATTGTTTTTTACCACTGAGTAGTACTCTAATATGTATATATTCCACAGTTTCTTCATCCATTCTTCCACTGAAGAACATCTAGGTTGTTTCCAGGTTCTGACTATTACAAATAATGCTGCTATGAACATAGTTGAACAAATGCTTTTGTAATATGATTGGGCATCTCTTGGGTAAATTCCCAACAGTAGAATTGCTGGGTCCTGGGATAGGTTGATCCCGAATTTCCTGAGAAACCGCCACGCTGCTTTCCAAAGTGGTTGCACAAGTTTGCATTTCCACCAGCAATGGATGAGTGTACCCCTTACCCCACAACCTCTCCAGCAAAGGCTATCATTGGTGTTTTTGATTTTAGCCAATCTGACAGGTGTAAGATGGTAAAGATATTTTTAAATGTCCTTTTAAGGGCCTTTATCATCTTCATCAGTTTATTTTAAGGTCCTTTTATTATGTTTCATCCGTGTTGGAATGTTCAGGTCTTGCTGTGTAGGATAGCTGGGTTCTGGTGATAACACTGCCCTTTCTGTTATTGACTATATTCTTAAACTAGTGTTTAGTCTTCTGAATTTGGGATGATTATATGTCTAGGAATTGAATCTTGTGTTTGTCTTTGTTGGGTGGTTGTTATAGGATTTTTTTTTGTTTCTGTTTCCTCTTTGGTTTTCTTTACTAAGTGGCCAAAGTTTCTGGTGACTGGTGAGTCTTCAGGTGAAGTAGGGTATCTCCATTGTGGTTTGGGGTCCCTTGATCTGATGTGGCCTTCTGTAAAGTCTAGACCTTCTTCTGGGGTACCTAGGAGTGCCATGGCCTCCAGCAGAGCTGCTGGAGTTGTTCTTCCAATGGGTGTGAACTGTATATGGACCTATGGACCCTGTTGGAGTTCTGGGAAAGGGCTGCTTGTCCACTGGTGAGGGTGATTTTTATTGATGTGGTCTGTGTCTCAGTAGAATAAGACTGCTGGGATGGATGATAGGGACCCAGCAGCAGTAGAGACGGAGTTTAGCTGGAATAGTGTTGGCCTGTGGAAGGGTTACAAGGGACAGGGTCCAGGAAGCAGCACATTTCCACTGGCAGAGAGGTCATTCACCCATTTTTAATTGTATGGCCTGGGCATGCTGAGTAGAAATCTTCTGGGGTTGAGGGGTAGGGCCCAGAAGCCCAGCCAGGGACTTGCTGAGACTACATGGGCTTGGGGAAGGGTCACCAGGGACAGAATTCAGGGAGGGTGTATTCCTCTGGCAATAGGTCACTACCCTCTTTTGACTGATAGGATCTGTGCCTCAGTAGAGGAAGTCTGCTGGGATTGGGGTGGGGTTACAGTTGCTAAATACTCTTGATATTAAAGGACAAGTTGCTTTCCAAAACATAATAAAATCATGCATTAAATTTTATATTAAAGGATTTTATTAATTTATTAGTTATAATAATTAAGTACATTATTTTAATTTCATAGTTCAGACTTTTATTATAATTTTTACAAATTCAAGATTGAGAAAACAGAGAGTTGGATTATTGTACTTGTGGTAATATTTTTATAAGTTTCTCACTTGGGTTTTTATTATCTATAATGGGAATTTAAAATATTTTTTTAATATTTTCAATTGGAATATAATTACACAGTGTATACCTTCTCTTTCCTTCCTCAAAACTGTCCCACATACCCTTCTTGCTGAAAAGTTTCTGGACTCAAATAAGCCCCTCTGCCAATGCAATAATCCATATCAGACCAAACCAAATGAGAATAAACCCAGGTTTAATGGATACAAACACTTCCAGATGGTTTTCCAGCCCTCCAAAGAGGAGCCCAGAAATAAAGACCAGAAAAACCATGTGTTTGTTCTCTGTGGTACAATTTAAATACCCTGTGGAAGTGGTCTTGAACATCTCTGGGGGTGGGGGTCATCATTTGGCAGGCTTTCTCAGAGGTGGAGTCTGGACTGAGGCAACTCCCAGGCGAGGAGATTCTTTGGGTATATGGATGTCAGGGAGTCGAGTGAGGCTTCCATCCAAACACTTGCTCTTTTCAAAATTCATGATCTCCTATTTATTAATTATTGTTACAAGATGATTTGATGATTTCATATTGAAATTAATAAAGACGAATTGAGTGATCCTGGATTAGAAGAAATAGCTGACTATTTTGAATATACAGCTGTACTAAATGTATTAACCTACAAGTACAAATCCCCTGAAATCAGCTTTATGTCGGTTTCAATATCTGACTAAATTAAATCTCCATCATCCTTCACTATGATGCCCATTCCTTTTGTCCGTGAACCATGTTTTGCAGTCTGTTGGGCACCATGGCTGTGTTTCATTAGATGGAATGTGAGCATGGGATTTGTGCTGCTTGCAAGACAACAAACACAGTGTTGAAGAACCATCAGAGCTCTGCTGCTTGGATGCTGACATCTTGAAGTCTCCAAAGATCAGATCACTATCAGTTTGATTCCACATTCCTATCAATTTCATCTCTTTGCTGAGATTTTTGTATATAAAAAAATAGCTTACCTTTTAAACTACTAAAATTAAAGATTTATTGATTCCAGTAGTGCAGATGGGTCAGAAACAATGGCACTGAGGTCAGAGACAGCCCCCCAGATGGGTAAATATTGTTTTATTGCCACATGTTTGGTTCTGTGTGCCATGACTCCTTCCCTGCTGTCACAGCAGAGCTGATCCATGATTGAGATGATATAATCCCCAAACTTAATTATTTATTATTTGGCCCTTAACAGAAAATGTTTGCTCATCTTTATATGAGAATGAGTATGTTGCACTGAGATAAAGTAGATTTGACTTGAGGATAGTGCTGTTTTGGAATATTTAACTAGGCAAACAAATTCTGCTATACTCATAGGTAAGTGTCTTGCTCAGCCATAATTCTAGAAACTTCCTTTTGCAAAGAATGGGAATAAATATGGGACAGATAACTGGACAAAGTGCACAGATGTGAGATCTTGGAACATCCAGTCCTAAATGGGATGTTTCCATAAAACCCTTCTGCCTTGGTGCTCAGAGAACTCTGTAGAAGACGGGGCAAAAGTATTTTAAGAGCCACTGAAGATGGAAGACACTGATGAAACAAGGCCTTCTGCATACAACAGAACTGGCACACACAGGAACTCACAGACTGCAGCAGCATGTGTTCGACCTGCACAGGTCTAAGCCAGATGAAGTCCCAGCACTGAGATGTGGAGCAGGCATAAGTCCCATCTCTTCGCAGAAGCTATCTCTAATTGATAATTGCTCACAAAGGAAAGCTCTGTTTTCTCCAACAGAGTCTCACTGGTTAAACAAATCACATTTAATGGATGACTCCATGATCAGTAGCAGATTATCAACACAAAATAAACTCAGTTGTATTTTTGAAGATTTATTTGTTTAGTAATTCCTTTAAAAAAAAAACTCTTATCTGGTTCTTACCCTCTTCCCTCCCTTTCCCTTTTATTTCAATTTTGCTATTTAATTTTTCTCTATGTTTTCCAAGATTCCTTGCTTTGTTTTTTTAGCTGTTTTGATATTTTTAATTAAAATTAACTATATTTTGAAGACAGTTGGACTTTTTAAGAAAAGTTATAGAAAAAATGATTTAAAAATGGATGACCTGCATGCAATCTAAGATGATTTCTCTATCATTATATATTTTACTATACTATTGTAATCATAATAACTTACTTTTTAAAAAACACAATAAAATTACTTAATATTTAGGTGATTCTGCTCTTTAATTGTATAAAATATGTCATGGTTTTAGTTCAGTTAACCACACTGTGGTCTAAATGTTGGTATTTGTTAGCTAATCAAATCTACTGGAAACATCATGAGGCCCAACGTATCAGATTTATGGCAGTCATCATTTCATGAGATCAGCAAACTGAGACACAAAAATATTTAATTTCTAGTCTAAACATAAAAGATAAAGAGAAACAGATTGTGAAATCAAGGACTGAGGCCTCCTGTTTATCAATATTCTAAAACACCCTATTATGATAATGAATAAAAATAACCAAACTTTATTTGGCAAACACAGTTTAATTATCCCTTACATTTAAATTTAGTAAAATGCATGTGCATGACAAACAGAAAACACAGTTGAATTTTTATGAATTACAGATTCTTCTGTTTTTAATGAGGAAATTTATCGAATTAATTTTAGTTTTCTGTGACAATTAGCTTGAGAGATTAAGTGGCCTCAGTAAAGACAAAAGAAATTTCTAAGCACTGTCATCAACAACTGTAACATTTCCATGAGCCAAAGCTTCTAAGCACATGAATTAAAATTTCCATCTTTACTTTAAATCTCCTCATACAAATAATATAAAAAACTGAAATCTACTTAAGGTACAGAGTAAATTATAGAGCTTCTAGTTGTGTTTTTGTGGTCACAAATACAAGCATACATCCACTTTTGGAATATGGCCTCTTGGTGATGATTTTAATGTTTCTAAACAAATTTTTAAATAATGCAAACAATATATATAACCTATTTCTCTTGATATTGTTTTTATAGTACTCCTTTTAACCCTGGAGGTTTTCTATTCCAAGTTCATTTTTTTCTGATTATAATTTCATGAAGAGCAAAACTCCACTTCTTGATATCATTTACTATGTCAGCATTGGCATTTCCCTCTGTGCCACCAAGATGAACATTGTCTCGGGTTAGAAATGCAAATGTAATCACACACACACACACACACACACACACACACACACACACACACCCTTCATTTTTCCACCAACTTCATTCTTCCAAGGAAGTACAAGCTATCTTCGTTGAAGCCTTCTATCTATTAATAACTAATAATGTGCATTGAATGATGTGAGGGGCTACTAGAGATTTCTCACGTTGAAATGAAAGCTTTATCTCAGTGCTGTGTGAGTTTGAAATGTAAAGTGAATCCTGACCATGTCTTCTTTGTAATATATTGGGGTGATGCCAAGCTATATAATGAACCTAAGATATATCTCTTCAAAGATTTTATTCTCTAAGACCCTTTGTGATGTGGGCTTCTAAGACCACAGCAATGTGTGAAAAGTGAGTTCAGCTTAAGGTTTTTATACTTACAAGACTTGAATAGAAGAAAATGAAACTTTAGCATGTGTACCATCTCAGGCAAACTATAACATTGCAAAGGGGCTAATACAAAATTGTTTGGAGAAGAAATAGTGAAAGTCATGTCACCAGTGCCTTCCTAGAGCGTGGGGTTTGCAGGCAGGATATATCTTCCCAGGACCCTCATTAAAGCCCCAGTGACCTCTTTATTCCTCAGGCTGTAGATGAGGGGGTTCAGAGCTGGAGTAACTATTGTATAGAACACAGAGATGATATTGTCTTGTATGGGGCTATGGAAGGAGCTGGGCAGGACATACATGAATGTGGCAGCCCCATAGAACATTCCAACCACAGTCAGGTGAGAAGAGCAGGTGACAAGGGCTTTCTTCTTGCCCTCATTTGAGGGCATATGGAGCACAGTGAACAGAATCAGTGTGTAGGAGGTGAGGATAGCAGCAAGAGGGGGAATAAGAAAGGTCACACCCATCACATAAACCATGAGTTCATACGTGGAGGTGTCTGCACAGGCCAACTTCAGCAGTGGAGGGATCTCACAGAGCAAGTGTCTGATCTTCCGAGATTTGCAGAAGGGATACTGCATGGTGTATGTGGTATATCCTAGGGCCATCAGGGATGCCATGATCCATGATGTGGCCACCATGATCCAGCAGATGCTTGACCTCATGAAGATTATGTAGTTCAGAGGATGACAAATGGCTACATACCTATCATAGGCCATGAATGCCAGAAGGAGATCCTCTGCACCACCCAAAGTCAGTGCCAGGAACATCTGAAGGGCACAGCTCTCAAAGGTTATGGTGTTGTCCCTGAGCAGAAAATCCACAACAGCCTTGGGAGTCACAACTGAAGTGAAGAGTAGATCCATTAGGGACAGCTGCCCAAGCAGGAAGTACATGGGCACATGAAGACGGGTATCCATGGTGATGACCAGGAGCAACAGTCCATTGCTGGTCAGAGCCAACATGTAAAATGCTGTGAACGAGGCACAGAGCAGTTCAGGATAACCACTGTTGTCCAGAATTCCCACCAAGATGAAGTCACTTCTCAAGGTGGAGTTCCAGGGTTCCATTTTATGTAGACTGCATGTAGCTGCCTGGAAAGAGATACCGTCTTAAGTCTTTCTAAGGAGTCCAAACCACCTTACAATTGTTGCAGGTCATTGTGTAGTGGACAGTAGGTGTACTGTATAATATATTGTTGCTTTATTTAGTTAAGTTAGTTGTCTAATTTCTAAATATCAATTTTTGACATTCCTATAATATCAATAACATGGGGGAAAGAATTTTGAGAAATGAAAACTACAAATAATTTATTTTTAATGTATCAGTATAATACTTATAGACAAACATCTGTGTGAACAGATGTAAGCATATATATATATATATATATATATATATATATATATATATATATATATATATATTCATACACACAAATACACAGGAATTGATTTAAATTCTGTTTCTGGTCAAAGTGTACTTGTGATTAAAATTCAAATTTTTAAATTTGATTTATAAAAAAACTGTAAAATGTTATTACATTGTCCTACCTCCCTCTACTATTTGAGCACACTGTTCATTTGAGACAGGGGTGGAAGTGAGGGAGAATTCTGAAGTAATAGAAAATAAAAGTGATTTTATCTTAAAGATAAAATTATAAGATCAGGACAAAGATATCTGTTCATTTGAAGACAATGATAACATATTTAGAAAAGAGGGTATGGAAAAAGAGAAACAAATGGGAAATAAGGATTCTGTGTTTGTACTATATGATAAATGGAATGAGTTACCGAAAGGATATTGTTGAAAAGGCTTCAGTTTATAACATCACCTAGAATTCAGAGCATCAGTCTGAGCATAAAAATGGTTTTCTGTCCTCACAAATCTTAGAAGTGCAAAGGAAAACTCTGCCAAGCTCTGAATGCATATGAATTTGAGAAAGAAATGACATAAAATGTGTGTGTCTAATTTTTATTAATGTACATTTTTTCTTAATTGTATGGTAGGAAATAGTCCAGAAGATAAAAGAGAGGCTCATCACTACATGTGCTCTCTTCATAACCATTTCTTTAGCACTGGTCCTGTACTCTTGGATTTGCTTCATGGTTATCTCTGATCATGACTTTGAAAAGATACAGCTCTAAAACCCTGACATTGGGAGGCAATGAGGACCACTTCCTTTCATTCACCCTGTCAAAATTAACTTCCATGCATCAAGAAATGTGCTTGATTCTAGGGTACTGTCCAGGTCTTCCCTCAGAAGCACTATCTGGAAGAGCCTATTTGCCTATTAAAAGAAGAAAGATACCATTAAGAGTCACTGATGCTCTTCCAGAAGACCTGAGAGAGTTGTCCAAGTACCACCACATCAGACAGCTCCATACCACCTGTAACCCCAACTCCAGGAGATCAAACACCATCTTCTGGCCTCCAGGGGGACCTGTACACACACACACACACACACACACACACACAGTAGACACACAGACACATATGTATAAATAAACAGAATGTAAATATTTAAAATATAAAAAACATCACTAGGCATTATTAAATTGACTTTTTGTGTTCAGTTCTATCTTAGGTCTTTGGGCTATCTAGCCTCTGGATAGAGGTCCTCCAGGCAATATCAGGGATGGGTTCACTCTCATGGCATGGGTTCCAGGCTGAACCAGTCATTGGATGGCCATACCCACAATTTTTGTTCCATCTTTACACCAGTAAATCTTGTAGACAGGATACATTGTATGTCTAAGGTTATGGAAGTCTTGCCTTATTACAGAAGTTGACATGTTCAGGCTACATGTCCTCTTTTGCTAGGAATCAAGGTTGGTACCTAGCCCAGTTTTCATCAGAGCGACTTCATCCAGTAACTAGTAAAAACCCAAGCAGAGAACCACAGTCAACACAGCCAGACATTAGGCAGAGTTCAGTGGATGCTTCAGAAGAAGGGGAAGAAGGATTGTAGGAACCAGGAAGGTCAAGTACACCACAAAAATCTAACATAGTCAACTAATCTTGGCTCAAAGGGACTCACAGAGACCCAACCAACAACTAGGAAGCCTGCATGGGACTGACCTAGGATCTCTGCATATATGATACAGTTGTGTACTTTGGTCTTCTTGTGGAACTCTTAACACTAGAAACAGGGGCTATCTCTGACTCTTGCTGTATTTGGGTACCCTATTGCTCACACTGGGTTGCCTTGTCCAAACATAACATGAGAGGAGATACTTTACTCTTACTGCAACTTGATATGTCATATTTTATTGATATTCATAAAAGGTCTGCCCTTTTCTGAATAAATATGGAGGAGGAGTGGATCTGGGGTCAGAGGGGAGATGAGGGGACTGGGAAGAGAGGAAGGGAAAAAAGCCACAGTTGGGATGCAAAATACACATATTAAAATATATACATAATTTATATATATAATATATATAATAAACAAAAAGACACAATCAAGGCCAATTCTGAACAGTGTTTCTGTTATATATGAGTTTTTGGATGCCATTTTTGAGCAAGATCTCACTATGTAACCCTGACCTGGAACTGGCATTGTCAACCAGACTGGCCTAAAACTTACAGAGAAATACCTTTTCTATATTCAATAGAAGACATGTGAATAGAGAAATAAAATAATTACCTGGATATCCTTATGCTTTCTGTTCCAGTCTCTAGATAAAAGAGGAGAATTAAAACCTTGACTGGTGTTTCACAGTCACCAGCACTCCAGATCCTGCCTCCCCACGCTTCCTATTAGTCAAGACTCATCTGTTCTTCTTTCAGTTCATTGTCCATTCCCTATGTTCTCTAGAGAAAAAGAACAGGACATGCACAGTATGACAACAAGAGGACGGGTCCATTCCTGTAGCTCAGTTTGACAATATGGGGATCTCACAGCAAGAGTTTCTGCATATGCTGAGACAAACAGACACAACCACCGTAGTTCATGAAAATGGTCATAGGAAATGAAGCAGATACAGCTACAATTTTAGAAAAAACTTTTACAGGTGTGCCCTTCACTGATCAATACTCAATGTGATCAAAATTTTTATTTGGTTTCAATTAGTTTTTTGGTGTCACTTCCTGTGGCAGACAGGCATATAGGGTACTATAAAATAACATTAAATAAACTTATTTTGGGGTCTTATTTATTCAGGGTCCACATCAGACTCCAAGAGTCCAGAAAGCTGAACCAAAAGTAAGCACTGACAGTTCTATCAGGAACCCAACCTGAGGAATTCTCACAACTCAGGTGTGGTCATGGGTGGGGGATGATTTCACATGTCCACAGATGTAAGAACACTTATCCTATGAAGACAGAAGAACTAGAGAATGTGTGGCATAGAAGGGTGCATTTGATGCTGTTTCTCAAGACTTTTGAGCCCTACACATTACCTGAGTCAGAGACGGAACCCTTACCTCCAAAATGTGTAGACATAAATTCCAAAAAAATACCAAGTGCTGTGGGATTCCTTTCACAACTGAAGAGGTTTACAGTGCTAAAGAGAATAGATGCTTTTCTTGAAGCAGCTGTCATTAGGATCATAAATCATATGATCATGCAGGAACCACCACTACTGGTCATTCCTTACTGTGAAGGATGTGTGTGCAAGCTTAGTTTTAGCTTAGAATCCTGAGGAAGAAAATGTCTGAATCTCTTAGCATGGTTCTCACCTCCAAATTAGAAGACTTTTCTGAGTCCTGTAAGAAGATATTGACTCAAGCCGACTAACATTCAATATCCATGGCTATCACTGAAGTGTGAGTCGAGACTACATTGAAATTCCATCTATCATCAGGTCATTGTTTATCATATAATTGACTGCCATCAAGGAAACAATAATCAAATCTGGTATTTTTAGTCCAGAAACTGATTTTTATATCTCTTTTCCAACATGGGTCAATGATATAAGATAAGCAAAAAAGGAGTTTGGAGATAGAGGGATAGGCAGGGCTATTAAAAGAAGACCAAACATTTCCCAGTCTCATTGGCTCTGGAGTAACAATGAATACTAAGCTTGTCCTGGGGGAGATTTGACTGTCTTCATCTCAAGCGGCATGAACTTCCCTGAAAATATTGCCTATGGAAAGTAGACTTAATGAATCCTCCCAGGCATATCTCCTGGCCTAGAATTTCTACATACTTTTTAAAATAAACTTTAGACTCTGAACACCCTTTCCACCTCACTTCCCTTGACAGGAACACCTGACTAAATATAGTGTACTGGGAAGTTATAAACATCAAGAGTCCACTGTACAGCCTCTGTCTTGTAACAAAGGTGTCTTACTCCACCTGTGAGGGTTCCATTCTCTACTTCCCTCCTGAGCTTCTGGTGTGTGAAGGGGACATTATTACCAGATGCAGGGAGGTAGCCAAGAAATCAGTTGATACCAAGTTGGTGTGAGAGGTCCTTGTGTCTGTGTGTTGCTTTTATTGGTTAATGAATAAAGAAACTTTTTTGGACTATGATAGGGCAAAAGAACAGAACTGGGAGGGGAAAACTAAAGTGAATGCTGGGAGAAAGGAGGCAGGGTCAGAGAGATGCCATGGAGCCACTGCCAGAGTCAGACATATTGAAACTTTGCCGGTAAGCCACTGTCATGTGGCCATATACAGATTTATAGAAATGGGTTAAATTATTATAAGAGTTAGCCAATAAGAAGTTAGAGCTAATGGGCCAAGCAGTGATTTAATTAATACAGTGTCTGTGTGATTATTTCAGGTCTAAGCTAGCCTGGGGGCTGCAAACCAACAAGCAGTGGCTCATCCTATACCAAGTCTTCTTCATTGATCTCTAAGTTGAATCAACACTGATTTCCATTCTATTATGCCTCATTCTCCCCTCTCGTGCATGTGCTCATGTAAGTGTGTACCTGTGTAGCCTGCAACCACAGTTCCATTGCTCAGAGTTCCCACGTAACATGGGACACAGGAATTGGCTAGCTCAACTCTCACTGCTCTAGAAGAGGACATTCTCTTTCAGCCAGTTTTTTCCTTATCCTCATCCTACATATCAGTCTTTAGTCATGTCTTTCTCTAGAAAACCCTGGAAAACAGCTCCTGAAAACTTTATGACTTTTTATTTTTAACTTAATGAAAATTAAATACAACAATTCACATTTGAATACAAACATGACTGTACAAGTTCAGCAGAAGAAATATAAAGTTTGGTGGCTTTATCATTGTGAAACGGACATAGTCTTTCTGATGATTTTTTTCCTGCCATGATTATTAGATTCCATAAATACCACGTCAATACTATGCTTGATGTTTCTTCTTAAAACACTATCCACATTGCTATGCTCAATTACAGCAGTCACTTAGCTCTGTCAGTTTTAGGACATTTGCTTAGTGGATACAGTTCTTCCCTTTGTGAAATTTTCTGTTGTGTATTTAATGGAATTAAAAATCACTTCATACACTATATTTTGATCATAATCTTTCTCTTCTACCAACTCCTCCCAGATCCTCAGACCCTCCCAACCTTACTATTACTGGATTTCATGCTTTCTCCCCCTCCACACAAACACATACGTACATACACACACACACACACACACACACACACACACACACACACACCAGCAGCAGAAGCAACCCCAAATTCAAAGCAACAAACAAAAATAAAAAAGAGAACATAAAAACATATAGTACATTTTATGTTAGCAAATAACTTCTGAACATGTAGTCTCCCCTGAAGTGTGATTGATATTGATATACCTAGTGTCATTTTGTTAAAGAAAACTGATTTATTGGGTTCTTACAGCATGTATCAATTGAAATAGCTTCTTGGTTAAGGGTGGAACATTGTACCCACTTTCCCCCTTCTGAGAATTTTTTCTGCCTTAAACCTGTGCTTGTCTTGTGCTTGGTGTCACAGTCTCTGTGAGTTCATTTGTGTATCAGCCCTACTGTGTTCTTTGTAGTCTCCTATCACCTCTAGCTCTCTTTTCTACTTCCTCTTCTACAGAGAGAAACTATATTGCTGTATTTCTCAGAGCCACTCATTTTTCCTCTTTTATGAATAATTTACACCTTTTGTCATCTGATAACATTGTCTCATATTTCAATTAGAACAGTGTTCAGCTGACGACCCCTCTCATTTCCCCTCTTTTAGTTCCCACCTACCTGCATCTGTATTGAAACAGTGTACATTGATTTCCTTTATGATAACTTTCTATAAATAGCTATTCTCCTCTAGGATTGTGAATCTAAATTTAACTGACTTCCCCCAAATTTCGCTTCATTACAATAATTTCCTACTGAAACTATTTCTTTCATTGCTCTTATCTACAGTTATTAAAATATAAATGTGTTCTTTTTGCCATAATCAAAACTCCTACACTCTCTTTTCTTTCAGTTATTGGCACAGTTTTTTTTTCAACATCTCTGTATAGTAATAGAAATATCATGATATTGTAAAATGGGTCTCTACAGGGTTGGGTAGAAGTCTGATGCAAGGGAAACTTGCATGAATCTACAAGGATGACCCAAGCTAAGACTCTGGCAGCAGTGGATACACAGCCTAAATTGGCTATCCTGTTTTTTAATGGCATTTCGTTTTATTTATTTTATTGATTTTTATTGAGCCCTACATTTTTTTCTCTGCTATCCCCTGCCTCTCCCCCACCCTTCAACCCTCCCACAAGGTCTCCATGCTCCCAATTTACTAAGGAAATCTTGTCTTTTCCTACTTCTTATGTAGATTAGATCTATGTAAGTCTCTTTTAGTGTCTTCATTGTTGTCTAAGTTCTCTGGGATCATGGTTTGTAGGCTGGTTTTCTTTGTTTTATTTTTAAAACCACCTATGAGTGAGTACATGTGATAATTGTCTTTCTGTGTTTGGCTTACCTCATTCATAATAATGTTTTCTAGCTCCATCCATTTTTCTGCAAAATAGAAGGTGCTACTTTTTCTGATGTGTAGTACTCCATTGTGTAAATGTACCACATTTTCCTTATCCATTCTTCGACCAAGGGACATTTAGGTTGTTTCCAGACTCTGTCTATGACAAACAATGCTGCTATGAACATAGTTGAGCACATGTCCTTGTGGAACGGTTGAGCATCCTTTGGATGTATACCCAAAAGTGGTATTACTGGGTCTTGAGGAAGGATGTTTCCTAATAATCTGAGAAATCATCACACTGACATCCAAAGGGACTATGCCAGCTTGCATTCCCACCAGCAATGCAGAAGTGTTCCCTTTACCCCACAACCTCTCCAGCATAAGTTGTCATCCATGTTTTTGATCTTGGCCATTCTTAAAGGTGTAAGATGGAATCTCAGAGTTGTTTTGATTTACATTTCTATGAATACTAAGGATGTTGAACATTTCCTTAAGTGTCTTTCAGCCATTTTAGATTCTTTTGTTGAGAGTTCTCTGTTTAGTTCTGTACTCCATTTTTATTGGCTTATATGTTCTTTTGATATCCTGTTTTATCAGATTTTGACTAGTTGTCAGCAGAGAGTCATCATCCAGTGACTGATGGAGACCCACAGTCAAATATTGTGCCAACTTCAGGGAGTCCTTCTGAGGAGAGGGAAGAATTGTAGGTACCAGAGGGTGTAAACCAACACAGTGCTTTCTTGTCCTCTCCCCATGGTCCCAAATAATAGCACAGAAACTTGCATTAATTACAAACTGTTTGGCCTATAGTTCAGTCTTATTACTAACTAGTTCTTACATCTAAATTATCCCATTTCTATTATTCTGTGTATTGTAGCCATATAGCCATTGTATTTATTGTTCTGGTACCATGGTGTTTCTTGGGGGACTGACTGCTCACATCTCTATCAACTCTGCTCCTCCTCATCTGAGTCCTCAGTTCGATTGTTCCACTGTCTAACCTGGCTATTAGGCAAACAGTTTGTAATTGATATAAGTTTCTTTGTGATTATTTGGGACTGTGCAGTCAGGACACAAAAGCACAGCTACCATTTACAAATGGCATCCGGTGTGGAGGCCAGGTAATGATGGATGGATTTCTTGATTAAGTCAGGTTTCTTAAACAGCTGCAGAACATAAAGTACACAATATAGAATGAGGATCCTCTTGTTCCCAAGGGCGACTGGGGAGGTCTGTAGAAGGTCATCTTGCTGCTGCTGCCAGTGAGCCCTCCACAGTCCAAGAGAGCATCTTTCACCCTGCCCTGGACTTTTATTGGAGTGTTCAAGTCATGTACACCCAGAGAAGACCACGATCACTGGGCCAAGCCTCCGCAACATAATTGGCTGTAGGATTGATTTCTCTCAACAAGGGTGTCAGGAACCTTGCAGAAAAACCCACAGATGTGGCTTTTCTGGATCCTAGAAACTCACAGAGCCTGAACCAATAATCAGGGAGCCTGGCATGGGACTGACCTAAGCTCTCTGCATATATGAGAAAGTTGTGTAGGTTGGTCTATTCATGGGATTCTGGTAATGGGAACAGGGGCCATCCCTGGCACTTTGGCAGGCTCTTAGGAACCTATTCCTTATGCTGTATTATCTTGCCCAGACTTAATACAGGGAGATGTGGTTCATCTAATGGAAGCTTGCTAGGTCATGGTTTGCTGATAGCCCAGGGAAGACCTGCCCCTTTCTGTGTAAATACAAAAGAGGGTTGTATTGGAGATGGAGGGGAAAAAGGAGGGAGCAGGAAAAGAGGAGGAATGGGTTGCTGTGGTTGGGATGTAAAGTTAATTAATTCATACAGTAATTTAAAAAAATATCACAAAATGAATTTATATCCACTTTATTCTCTGCTGATTATTTAGTCACATGAACTCCATTCCAAGCAAGTTTTACCTTCCTTTTTTTCTTACTAATTTTGTTCTTTTGACAATTTCTTAATACATATATAGTACATTCTTAGTACCATCACCTACAATGCTCTTTATCTCACTTCTATCCTTATTATTCCACCCAACATTTCTTCCACACACCCATAGCTTTTTGTTTTGTTTGTGACTCACTGAGTTTAACCAGGTTTGCTCTTAAATCTTCCGGTTTGCTACTGTTAATGAAAGCATGGTGAGCTCATCAATGAGTACACAACAAAAGACATTGTCTTCTCTTCTCCCAGAATTCATCAGTACCTCAGTTTAGCAAGAAAGTGTTTGACCACATGGATCCACTCCTAAGCTATGACTGATAGTTGACTGGCCAGGTACCAACCAGGTTCATTGTTGGCAGTAGCTGCTACTGTGAGGTCATGATAGTTTTGCTCTATCCTGCATGGAAGTTAGCATACCACAGTCTGTCCTCTTCCCACTACTAGATTCTTCATGCCTGCTCTTCTATACCATTCCCTAAGATATAGAGTTAATATAATGGTCATATTGAGGTCTGATACTCAACTTTTGCTTATTCTCAATGTCTTTAGCAGCTATATGTCTCTATTTTCTGTGTCTTTCATTGCAGAAATCAGTTTCACTGATTAAGTGTGAGTGCAGTATTTATCAGCATAAATGTAAGTATTTCAAAGGCAGATTGTAACTTATCAAGCAACAATAGGAAGTCTCTTCTTAGGGCCTAACATTCAATCATCCATGTTTTTTGTATTTTTAAAATTATTTTATGTGTATGAGTGTTTTATCTGTATATATTTGTGGGGGAGTTGCACTATCTTGATGCCTAGTGCCTGTGGAAGTCAGAGGAAGATATTGGTTCCCATGTAACTAAAGACACAGACAGCTATAAGATAGCACATGAGTACTTGAAATTGAAATTTAGTTAGTTCTCTGCAAGAGCAGCAGCTCTTAACCATAAGTCAACTCTCCAGCCCATAAGTCATAAATTTTTAACTGAGTTTACAGTATTAAGCATGAATTTCACCTTGTAGATCAGGTCTCAAAATGAACGAGAAGGCTTTCAGTTACTCCCATAACAGGCATGCCACTACTGCCCCAGCAGGGACTTCTTGCCTAACAGATTGATAATTTAGGTAATAGGGCTCCCAATAGGGTAAGACAATTGATGCCTTTTCTCCCCATAGAACCCTGCATTTTACTTCTGTCATTATGTAATTTGGCCAATAAAATGTAATTTTCTAGCTCAGTTAAAGTTTAGTTTTTCTATGTCTTGTACCCAAGGGATGTGTTATCTGTAGTAATAGGGTGCAATCAACTAGGTCCAGTGAGCAGTCAAGAGTAATGGCAAAAGCCTTTATTGTTTTGGCAATATCTGAGACCACCTTGACTAACAATTTTTAAGGAAAAACTCCATACCCAGTACTGCAATTTTGGTTTAATATTTGTTAGCTATTAGTTATATATTATTTAGCTAGTCAAGCCACCACCCTTCCTAGCTCTGATACATTGGTTGACCTACAGAATAGAAGGTTTCCATATGGTTTTCTATTGTACCCTTAATTTTGGATAACCCCCCCCCCACTGTGCACATTCACTTTCCCTATCTTTAAATCTGCATTTCAGCTTGATAGCTTCCAATACTATTTGTTCTGTTTTTATTTAATCTTTGTTCTTCTATTCCATCTTCCTGAGAGTATCCTCCACCCCAGTGACTGTGTGCTGTTTTTCTGGCTTCTATAGAAATTCTAAGTTAAATGCAATAAGCTATCAGTATCTTCTTTAAAAAGTCCATTCTGCATCTTCACCTTTGATCTGTCAGCAACATTGAAATATAGTTTCTCTCTCTTTCTCTCTCTCTCTCTCTCTCTCTCTCTCTCTCTCTCTTTCTCCCCCTTTTTTCCTTGATTCCAGATACCACAAACTACTGGTTTGCCTGTTTCTATGCTTCACTGTTCATCTTTTGATTCCCTGCTTATTTCAGGGTGTGGAAGTTCCACCAGAAAATTGATAAACACCTTGCTTTTTTGTCAGTCAAGAATCTTTCCTGAATGATTTCTAGCTTAGTAGGCTAATGATACAAAAGCCTAATCAAGTTTGATTATCTCACTACCTTTCATTTAAAAATAACCAAAAACATATTTTTGATTCATCCTCTGCTAACTTTGTCTAGAACCAACACCACTATCTGTAAATATAGACTAGGCCATGTTACTTTTCTACACAGATTCCTAAAATCTTATTTTTGCACACCTTTCACTCCACTGGAAATACTGCCTTTTGTACTCACTCTAACCTCACTCTTTTCTTCTCCTTGGTTCCTACTGCACAGTACACAACTGTTCCTGATTTAGGACTAGTTAGCTGTCCACATAACCTATGTTATTTTGCTATTCCTCTCTTTTTCCTTTGTTTTATTGTGTCTGAATTAATAATGTCTTCACAAATGAAGAAATTAACACATACATAAAAATAATGGTTTTTTTTTTCTTTTGCCTTACTATATCAACAAGTAAGTCCTATTAGATTCATCTATGTAATGGATTCCACACATATAGTAATCTTATGGTCTCCCCTACTTCCACCAATTCCACACATGTTTTTCATCCCAAGTCATTATGACCCCATATCCGTTGCTTGGCAACACCTTCCTAAAAGGTGCCCTTCTTTCTCCTCTACCCCTGCCATGATCGGTTTTCTTTCCAGTATGCAGAATTACCTCTCTAAATACAATCTTGTTGATTTCATTGTTCGAAATTGATGAATGAAATCTTTCTGCCTATTTTACACCTCTGAAACTCTGCCCTCCCCAATGCTAATGTTGTTCTTCTTACTGTCTCCTACATAAACCATAATCATTTTTACCTTAGGAAAAATATATAAATATCTACAATACAATTTTTGTTATAACAACACAAATATATGTGATTGTATGGGTGTACAGTCACTAAAGAAACACACTAATAATATACCAAGTTCCTAGTTAGAAAGAATTAACATTTTTATTTAAAGGTGCTATTTTTGGGGGGAATTAATCAAGAGTCAAAGTAGCCACCTTGAAAATTCACATGCATTTTACTGGATTTTGACATGCTAGAAAGCTGAAAAAATGAATGATTAAGAAAATTTTGACAAATATACTTCATCTGAAGCTTTAGTAATAAAAATATGATGAAATAAACAATGGTGAGACTAATGTGTATCATGACAGTGTTTTAAGTTAATGAGGAAGAAATGAATAACCATGGCATTAGATGAAATGGATAAATATTTAGAGCAAAAGCTACAATACTCATGCAAAGGAATAAATTTTCCTAAATTTATTGCTAATATCAAATGATTAAAAGTAGATTATGTGTCACCCTTCATCCTAGATTTCCTCTTCCTGTTTCCCAGGCTCTCTTCACATTGTTTGTGGAATCACATGATTGGGCTTCAATACATGGAATGTGAGCACAACAATTTACATAAAACCCCGTCTTAAAGAGCCATCACATCTCTGCAGCTAGGATGCTGAAAAGGATATTTTTCAAATTCTTCAAGAACTGATAATGTGTCACTTTGAAACTTCATGTCTTCTGCTCCATGTCTCACCTGAGTTTTATGTATGCAAAGAAGAGTTTACTTATCAAGCCACTGAAATGAAAGATTTGTTAGTTTGAGTTGTAGAGATGGGGTAAGACACTATGATGGCAAGGTCATATCAAGTCTATTTATTTAAATGAACTTTTGGAGTAATTTTAAATTTTGTATGTGTGTGAGTGTTTATTGGCATGTACGTATGTACATGACATGCATGTCTACAAAGGTCAGAACTGGAACTGAGATATGAAGCCTGTGACCAACCATGTGGGTCCTGGGAATGAAATCAGACCTCTCTGCAAAAGCAGCAAGTCATCCTAAGTGCTGAGCCATCTCCCTACTTTTATTGGAAAATATTGTATTTTACATGGTCTGTGACCCAGAGTTGAGCAGTTACTGAGACAATATGGCTCAGAAAGCTTAAAATGTTTATTATTTGGCCTTTAACAGAAAAAATTTTCTTATACCAATACCCCAGAAAGTATTATTATTTTAAATAAAAGAAAGTTGAATCTAAAAAGGTGAATTTTATATTAATTTATATCCTAAGGAAATATTATCATAAGAAAACTATAATATACTTAAATTTTATCAAAAGTTTTAAAATCTAAACTAATGACAAATTTCAACTATTTGATCTTTTTTAGTTAGGATGTAGTAATTGTACATCCTAATAACTGATACTGAGAAGGGATATATTTAAAATATATCATCACACCAATTCTGAAACTCAATATTCTATAATTATTTATCATGTCAAACATTAACCATTTATTTTCTAATATTTTGTTTATTCTTTAAGAAATTTATACAGTATATTTTTAGCATATTCTTTCCCAACCTTAAACTCCTCTCAGATCTTCTCCTTACTCTATACCCACCCACCTTCATGTTCATCTCTTTCTTCATGATAAGAGTATTAAAAATATTTTCTTCCAGTGTTTCAGATTGCATAATGCAATATTACTAGCCATATCCAATACCTGGGTAACATAATATTATCTTGTATCTCTCCTAAATGTGACACTATTAAATAATATTTTATTCTTTGACTATTTCATACATTTATACAATGTATATTAGATCATATTTCTCCACCTCTAATTCCCTCCAAATAACCATAACACTTCCCATACAAAATCTTTCTGAACTCCATATCTTCTTTTGTATGTTATTAATAACCCTTGAATGAAAATAGTGCTGCCCACATGTATTTGGATCTGTGGCCATGGACTGGAGTATGAGCAACCTACTTTCAGTAGTAATTACATTGTATTTGTTTCAAACACAAATTTCCAGAGCCAACTTGTCCTGTTTTAAGAAATATGACTGACTAAGGAGCTGAGAAACCCCATAATCACATTACCTACTCCATGATATTTCCAGTGTGCAAAGTTTAAAAGGTTCCATGGCATCTCATAGATGTTCTTTTCTTATCTTCATTTCTATGCCTGCCCCCACAAAACAACCAGTCTTCAGCTTTGTTTCATCAGTTGGATACATTCTGCAGCATTGAATTCAAGGAACGTTCTCAGTTGAGGGCTTTTGGTTGTGTATTCCAATATTTTCCTAACTACATATTCAGAAAAACCAACCATTTTGACCACGTGAAGCTCAATGGCAGAGCAGCTACACAACATTCTAGGTTTGAACACCAGCACTGTAAATAAAGGCCAAGGCTTTCACATTATTTTTAGTACTTAGATGTATTCTCTCTCCAAATGCAAAATTTGTTACATTGAATCTTTCAGAGGTGTATGAAAATATGGAAAATACAAATAATAAAAAAGGTTGAGAGAGGAATAGCATGAAGGTGATAAGTTTACAAGAAACCCCTTATTTCCAGTCTACCTACCTATTTATAATGAAGATCATATTTTATTTTTGAGAAGTAACAATACAAAAATCATTATTAAGATTCTCCTACGCATGCACTTAATAGTTAATACAGATTAAGCAAAAATTACAAGGACCCAGTACAAATATGACATATTTTTTATTCAAGCTACACTAAAAACTTGTTGGAATCAGGCTTTCAGTGTTCGCTTTTTAAAAATTCAGCAACCTGATATACACAAATTTAAGACTAATGTCCAATGATGGCAAAAGACAAGGAGGAAAGTATTCAGTCATAATCTCTGCACCCCCATTCATCAATATTCTAAAATATTCCATCATAATAGCGGATAAGAGTCACTGAATTTTAAATGATAAAGCTCACATATTTATACTTCAAATCAATAGAATATGTGTAGGTGTTATAAAAATAAAAGGGTAACATTATAGTAGGTATTTCAATGTAAATTGCTTGACAAAAGTATATCTGTAAGGCTACACTTTTTTCAAAACTTCAAACAACATACATAATATTTTTCAATGTTACTATATTTCTAGGCTTTCAAAAACACGGATACTTTCAATTATGACTTATTCATTCATTTTTTTCACCTGTAATTTTATGCCACATTTAAAAAGGACTCAGTTAAATATTACAGCTAGAGATTATATGTTTCATGTTTGACCTTTTGTACTGTGTTAATTTAAGTGTCATGCTTGTAACATTAATGTGTCCCCCAGATCAAGCATACAACTGTAATCATATTCCTATTAATGTCTTCACAAACAATTATCTTCTAAAGAAATCAAAAATATTTTCTTCACACCTTTATCACTATTAATAATTAACATGCAGATAAAAGTGAGTAGTGTGCTTAGAGGCTGCTGGGGACTTCTCAGGCCAAAGCTAATGTTTTGTCTCACTGCTACATGAAGTTGAAATAGAAAATGAATCCAGAACCATACCTACTTGGTATTTATGTGGATGATTCCCAACTTCATATTAAGGTATCTGTATATCCCAGGTACACAGGAAAAAGTAAAGGAGAACTTTAAAAGTTTATGTATCATCTCAGACACCTATAATATTGAAGAATGGCTGACTATGTCAATTAGGTTGGAGAAGAAAGAGTGAAAGGCAAATCCTCATTAAATAGTGGGGTGTGATGGCAGGATGTATCTGCCCAGGACCCTTCTCAAAGCCCCAATAACCTCCTTATTCCTCAGGCTGTAGATGAGGGGGTTCAGAGCTGGAGTGACAATTGTATAAAATATAGAGATGATATTGTCTTGCTTGGTGTTGTGCAATGAACTTGGTAGGACATACATGAAGGTGGCAGCTCCATAGAACATCCCTACCACTGTCAAGTGGGAAAGGCATGTGAAAAGGGCTTTCTTTTTCCCTTCATTTGATGGCATATGTAGCACTGTGAACAGAATTAGTGTGTAGGAGGTAACAATGGCAGAAAGGGGGAGTAACAGGAATGTTACCCCTGTCACATAAACCATGAGCTCATATTGGGAAGTATCTACACAGGACAGCTTCAGCAAAGGCAGGATCTCACAGAGCAGGTGTCTAATCTCCTGGGACATACAGAGAGGGAAGTGCATAGTATACACAGTATGACCTACTGCAGTCAGAGAGGCCAGGATCCATGATGTGGCCAATACAAGACAGCAGATTCTAGGACTCATAAAGATCATGTAGTTCAGAGGATGACAAATGGCCACATACCTGTCATAGGCCATGAAGGCCAGAAGGAGGTCCTCTGTACTGCCCAGCATCAATGCTAGAGCCATCTGAAGGGCACAGCCTCCAAAAGATATGGTGTTGTCTTTCAAAATAAAATCCATCACAGCCTTGGGAGTAACGACTGATGTGAAGAGGAGGTCAATGAGAGACAGCTGTCTAAGTAGGAGGTACATGGGCACATGGAGCTGGGCATCCACTGTGATGACCAGAAGCAGCAGTCCATTGCTGGTCAGTGCCAAAGTATACAGAACTGTGACTGTGGCACAGAGCAGTTTAGGTGCGCCACTGCCATCCAGAATTCCAACCAAGATGAAGCCATTTCCCAAGGTGGAGTTCCAGAGCTCCATTCTAAGTAGTCTCTTTAGTTGCCTAGAAATAGACAAATTCTCAGTTGAAGCCATTCTAAGGGAGCTAAACTCACATTGGAATTATTGCAGGTCACTATAGGATGGCCAACAGGAACAACATTCTATATATTTTTTGATTTCTGAATTATGGACAACCAACAGGCTTGTCAGGAATTGCTAGTCATAGAGAATTTCCTTTGTGTATGGCATCATAAGAAATAAGACAGATTAAACAATCTCTGAACTCGAAAGGTTGCGGAGGACATGGATAGTTGCAGGTGATGTAAATACAGTACTCAAGTAAATTCTTGAAAATTAAATTTAAAAAGCAAAGACACCTCTCTCTTCATATTAAACAAAGGCACTGAAAGTTGATTTGAAGCCCATCTATGCCAAAGCTTAGAATGTTTCAAATAAGAGAAACAAAGCAGGATTGAGTAAGGTAGCAATAACCAGAACTCTGGATCCTACCACCTGCCGCCCAACTCTGCATCTGAACTCAGGCCGCCTCTCATATTCTCTTCCTAGTCCTTCTAACCCCCTACCTAAAGAAAAATACTAGATGGTTCACTTGACCAGCTGAAGAAAAATCATTTCTAGGATGATAATGATTTTATTGAGAACCTCAAATCAAGAACTGTCAGCAGCAGCTGAGACAGGCAGCAGAGCACTGCTAACTTTGTGAAAATAGTCAGAAGAAACAAAGGAGAGGAAGCCGAAAAATTTGGAAAATTTTGAAGCATGTTTACATAAATATTTCTCCATGTCACTACTCAGTATGTTTAAATTTCAAAATGTGTTTCTCTTGGCTTTTCTGTGTTATTTTTAAAGGCAAATAGTCACGAAGAGGGAGAAATTCCAACTGATATTAATTAAGTAACTTTGTTTTGAGATACTATTAATTTCATAGTCTTCATTAAACTCTAGGAGTTCAAGAAATATGGATGTTTCAAGGGTAAATACTGAGAAGCATTATCTGGGGCTTATAATTCTAAAAACTCAGATCTGACCAGCATTTCACAATGACTGATGCTGTCCCCACTTTTACAAGCTGGTGTGCACACATGATGTCTAGAGAACAGATAGGAATGATGCAGAAATCAGAGACTCTCATAACTAACAGGCTACTGAGGTTCTGAGTCTGTGGCAGGATACTCTAAGTCTCCATACACATTTGCCTAAATCAGAGAAAGAACTGTTACCTACCTCCAAAATCACTGCACAGATTCCAAACCACACTGAGTGACTTAGGATTCTTAGGAGGATGAAGATGTTTTAAACACAAAGGAAAAGAGAAGGTGGTTCCAATAAAGGGTGGGATGAAGATTTGTTGCTATCACTAATATCAAATGTCAAAGGCTCCTCTAGCTGCTGGCATTGGTAGTCCATTCCAGGGTATACTGGTGCTGATGATCATCTGAGAATTCAGCATGAGATCCTCAGGAAGCAAGAATATGTATCTTCCATTATGACTCCAACCCAATCTCTATGGGAGTCTAGTTCTGAGAAAATTTTTGAATCTATGAGTTGGGCTTTTCCTGTCTCATCTCCTGCCAGGGTTCCATGGTCTCAGATAAGCTTAGTAGTAATTAGGGGAAAGAAGTATGGGCAGGGCTGCTCAATGAAGACCAGTGCCGCCTACTCTTGCTGTCTCAAGGGCAGCAGCAAAGCTCCAGTTTTGTCCTGAGGGAGGCTTGACAGTGTCATCATCCCAGGCGACATATCCCATGAAAATGCTACTGTAAACTGGATTTTAATGATTGCTCCTAGTGTGTTCCCTGGCCTGCCACACTCTCTATACCTAATCTATCTCTTTGGCTCTTGGTGTGAAAACCTATTCTGTCCCACATGGTCTTGATCAGGACCTCCCTACAGGAAGGCTAGTGCTGGAAACTGGCCCAAACATGGAACCTCAGAGGAGTCAAGTTACATGGGGTTTCTCAAAACCTCCACAAGGGTGCCATTGTCCACTTCTGTCTGTACCTCAATGTTGCATGGAGGTACACACATGCAAATGCTAATACTAGGTCTTCCTTCAATGTCACTAATTTATTTGACCTGGCCATGTTGTTTCAATTCTCTTCTCCATTTCTGTGCTATCATGTTTGTTCCTTCTTATACTTTTTTGGTTCTATTTAATCAACTAGTCTACCTGTAAATCCTTAGAAACTGCCTCTGGAAAGTTCATTGTTTTTGTTCTAATTTTAAAGAAAAATAATTAAGCATGTGCTTTTATGATGACAAATAGATAAGTATGACTAATTACTATACAAAAGCAACAGATGAAACAAGTTAACTATTGATTTTTATCTCTCTATAGACAACATACTCAAAAGGAAACATATTGATTAAACTTGAATTTACAGTAGCGAATACCTGAAAACAGTACTTAAAAGAGTAGAGTTTGGGCTGAGGATATGATTCAGTATCTGAGAACATAGCACAATGGCTGGTGACTTGCCTAACATGTACATTCCATAGGTCCAACCCCCAGTGCCACAAAGACTAGGAATAATATAGTTTTGTTTCAGTTTTCAGTGAAGAATGTCTTTTATTCTCTGATGGGAGATGCTGGGTGGATACTGAAGCAGGGTCAGGGTTCGAATGTTTTTTCTAATCACTGGCATGATTGAAAAGCAAAGAAGGCAGATATAACAATTTTCATTTCAAAACAAAACTTATCAGAAGAGATAGAGAGGATACTTAATAATCATTTTTTAAAAAATCTATGATAAGAATATTACAATTCTAAACATTTATTCAATAAACACAAGAACACCCAAGTTCATAAAAAAAGACTACTGCACCTAAAATCATGCATTGACTCTCACACAGAGACACTTGGGTGACTTCAAACCCAATTCTCACCAAAAGGCATCCAAAGAAAAACTAAGCAGAAAAAATGCTGGAGTTACATAGCATCATAAATCAAAAGGTCCTAACAGACATCCATAGGACATTTCACACAAACACTAGATAGTATTTTCTTCTCAACAGGCCATGGAACTTTCACCACATACAAAGACACAAAGGAAGTAAAAAAGCAATAGGAAAATTTAAATAACACCCTGTGTTCTATAATAACACCAAAGACAAAAGCTGAATATCAACCCAAATGCAGTGCCAAAAGGTACACAAACTAGTGGAAATTAAACAACATGAAATGAAAAAAAAATAGGTCAAGACAGAAATCATGAGGGATTAAATATTTTGTGAATTGAATGAAAATGGAAACAGTATATGCAAACTTATGGAACATATCAAAAGTGATTTTTAATTCAGTATTTTTGTAATTATATAGTAGGATATTTATAATTGATTTCAAATCACTTCTCAATCCAAATATGCACTCTTACCTTTTGTGGATTTAGCTATTTGTTTAACTTTATTCATTAATTCATGAAATTATAATAGAACTAACATTTTTCCTCCCCTATCCTACCACCTAACTCTCCCATTTTCTTTAAGAAAAAAATATTTACTTTTTATTATTACTGAAAAGCAGCTTTCAATTTCAGAAATTGCTCTGCTAAGGAATATAGACAGTGATAGAAATAAAACACTACTTTATGTTTATATCTAAAATTTATAGATGTTCCTGGGATACATAATATGCCTCATAATAAATTTCGCAGGTGAATGAAAGAACAAAGAACATTATTTATAGTCAAGAAACATGTCTGCATTTCTGCAGATTGATTGTTGTAATTGATGTTTTATTGTTTGATTTGCTCTCATGCCTAATCAAACCATCCCCTATTTTCCCTTTTCCATTTCTTTTAATTACCTTTGATTTTTTTCTTAAGAATAAAATACACTTTGCTCCAAAAAAGAAATTTATTGTTCTAGTTTGAAAATACTACACAAAAAAATAAATGTAATAGTAGAGGAATGGATAAATATGGAAAACGTTAAAAAACACAACTCATATTGTATACCAAATTTTAAGCAGCATCAAATCCCTGCAACCCCTCAAAACTATTTTGCAGTTATTCTTCTGAGAGCCCCTTTAACATCCTTGTTCCTCAGGCTGTAAATGATAGGATTAAGCATGGGGGTCACTGCTGAATAGAACACTGAAATCATTTTATCCTTTTCATTCATTGTCTTGGAGTTTGGTCTCATGTAGGCAAATATTGCTGAGCCATAGAAGAGGACAACAACAATGAGATGGGACCCACAGGTGGAGAAGACCTTTAACCTCCCCTCCCCAGACTGCATCTGGATCACAGTGGAAATGATGTTCCAGTAAGAGATGAGGATGAGGGAGACAGGAGCTAGGAGGATTACCACACCCATTGCAAAGATGGCCATTTCTGTGCTGTAGGTGTCTGCTGAAGCCAACTTCAGGAGGGCAGGAGGTTCACAGAAAAAGTGGTTAATGACATTGCTTCCTCGGTAAGGGAGACGCAAAGTGAATGTAGTATCTACCATGGACACAAATGCACCACTGGCCCAGGACCCTGCAGCCAGCTGGACACAAACCCAGTGTGTCATGATGGTGGAGTAGTGCAGAGGCTTGCAGACAGCAACATATCGGTCATAGGACATCACTGCCAGGAGTGCACACTCTGTACACCCAACCAGAAGTAACACTACAATCTGTGTTGAGCATCCAGCAAAAGAAATGGTCTTTTTCTTCACCAGGAAGTGGACGAGCACCTGTGGAACTGTGGTGGTAGAAAAGCAGAGATCGGCAAAGGACAGGTTCCTAAGGAAGAAGTACATGGGTGTGTGGAGTCTGGGGTCTGAGTGGATGAGCACGATGATCAGCAGATTTCCCAGCACAGTGAGCAGGTAGATGAGGAGAAAGAGAAAGAAGAGCAGGGCTTGGGTCTGCGGGTCCTGTGAGAGGCCCAGAAAGATAAATTCTGTCACAGATGATCTGTTGTCCTCACCCATGAATAATTACTTATCTCTGTAGAAGAGCTTCAAGGAAAAAGATGCACATGTATCAGCTGCTTCAGAATATCTACATAACTGGGTATTTTATCAATTTAAAATTGGAGTATTGAGTTCTTTAAGGCTATTTCCATGTTCTGAAAGACTGAATTTTCTTTTGTACTGTTTGGTCTGTCAACAGAGATACAAAGACTACTTTTGTTCTTCCCTTGCATCTTCTTGTGGTAGTAGAAAGAAAAATAGCATGCTGTGTGTTAAATCACCAATCCACCTCTGTTCCTCCTAATGAGTTTAGGGGCCTGTTGGTGCTTCTCAGATTATATTTATCCTTTATGTAGGTCTGAGGAGTTAGCATGTTGAGATGAACTTAATTAGCTATGTTTGACATTGTGAACTCTGTGATAATATTTATGAAGCCTTTCTATTTTACTGTTTGCAAAATAATTCTAGAGTATCTCTCTTTAGAGTGAAGAATTAAAGGGGTTAGTATTCTATGTTCCTGTCTACCACGCTAATTTAATTGTGTCCAAAGTAAGCAATGTTCTGTGGGTTATCAATAAAAATACTCATGTCTTTGGTTGTAACACTTAGCACCTTCAAGTCTCCAAAGTCTGTCTTCTGTACAATTTTATATTTCTTTGCACACGACACAAAATTTCATCTATTTGTATCACCTGGTGGCAATCATTGGTGACATTTTCATTTTGTTCTCCTTTAAGCCACTTAAGTATATAATATAGAGTTACTACCATTCCTATAGCACAAAATATAAACATTACTCAAATTGCTAGTAACTCTGAATGCTTCTGACTCTGTCTTGAAAGTTTTCTTCTTCCTTCTTGAAGCATTGCCTGTAGATGAGGTTAAAGTCTCCTTGTGAGGCCCTCTGTCTATGGCTCATATCTACTCCTTGCACAAACACAGACAACTTCTTTTTCTTATTCAGGTTGTGCAGCTCTCCTGTTTAGCAGAGTAGCCTACAGAGAGACAAGTAACACTCAAGTGTACCTTTAGTTTTATTTCCATGTTTTAGTGCTACAGTGATTATTATTAAGAAGGCAAACATTAAGAAATGAGACAAATATCCATTATAGATAATTTCATTGTGGATCTTTAAAATACCCAACCCAGTTCTTGGCTTATACGATGGAGTAGGTATTATTCTTTGGAGGCATCAGAGTGGGAGAGATATGAAAATAATTAAGATATTATACACATATATGAACTTTTATAAAAATAAACTTTTTAAAGTTCTACTATTTTATGCCTTCTCTATTATTATATATCTCAAAGAGAAATTATCATTATCATATATAAGACTTAAACTAGACATTAACATTTTCCAAAATTACAAAAAGATTATTATTTGTATATATATTATGGCTTCCAGCTGAGTATTTTTATGGGAATTTTATGTGTTTCTGAATCCATATGTGACTTTGTGCTTTTTATTTAACTTTTTTCGTCTGTTTCTTTATTTTTTCCTATTCTAATTTGATTGTTTTTGTTTCATATTATGAAATTTTATTATTATTCCTTATACCTGTTTGTTCCCTAAAGAGAGACATGAATGTTGAGGATTCATGTGGGGATGGGGAGGATCTCAGAAGTGTGGGGAAAGGCAAAACTGTAAACAGAACATATTTTATAAAAAATAAATTTTTAAAAAAGAACAAAATGGAAAAAATAACTAGCATATAAAAATATCTGTACTGAGGTCCTTAGAAACTACTCTTATGTCCCCAAAAAATAGTTCAGACATAGTTAGCCAACCCACAGTAAACACACTGCTAATGAATAGTAGAGATCTTTAGGGTGGCAAAACATAGTGGAAACAGGGAACATAACACAGGAGAACTTTACTCTATTTTATGCTTACATAGAATGATCAATTTTATTTTTCAGTTTAGCCAGCATTTTCTGAGTAAAAAGAACTAATTAGATTTTGAAATAAGTAAACAGTTAAAATGAATGTATGCAAGAATTTGAAACACACAGGCCAGAATGAAAGTAATGTCAGAGCCCTTCAGACACTCTAGGAGCCATCACAAAAAGATGCCTGTGGAATAGGACTTAATACTAATATTAGTATTTCCAATAAGCAAAATTAACTTATATCATTAAGTCTGTCTTAGTTGAATGATTGAGAAGATAGGGACAAACAAAACGTGCTCACATAATTTATCACAGTAAAAACATATCACTGGTTTTCAGCATGTTTGCTCATGCATTTCACACAGACAGATATAAATAAATAAGCATGTATGTTTAAAAATAAGCTTGTGATTTATTGAGTCTATGGAGTATAAAATGTCTAAACCTGACTACAAAGATTCAAATTTCAAAAGAAACTGATAACTTTGACTCAAATGATTTAACTGTATATTATCACAAAACCCAATGGGATGAAAGACATAAAAAATAACTGTGACATATACCAGAGCAAATATTAAGGACTTTTTAAGGAGTCTGCAATAATAAACTAATAAAGAAAAAATAATAATTACTATGGAATAAATAAAAATACCACTGGTAGTTCTTAATAGATTAGATTCTCAGTAGAATTTAACACATCCAAATTAAAATTAGATGCCTCAGAGGGTCAACACCTGATGGAAGATATTTTTAAATATATGATATGAAAATTAGGTATGAATAATTACTGAAAATGTGAATTACTATGATTAGTATACATATTGTTTATTTCCATAGACAACACCTGAAAATGAACACCTTCTTCTGTAATCGTCTCTTTCAAGTAAGTAGTAATAATGAATTTCTGAGAGTGATGGGATTACAACTCACAAATCTCTTCAAGTTTGTATGATTTTATTATCTGACTACTCAACAACAAAGAAAATCTTTGTATTTGTAAACAGACAATAAATAATACTTCTCACTGGATCTTTAAGAATCTATCTCTTCCTTATTCCATCATTGTCCCTCTTTTCAGCCTCCTCTCTACATTCTGAAACTTTGTAAACATTACTGTAAGATGATGTTGGGTGGAGACCTCATTTTTAATTCTCTGTGTCTTCTCATCTACCTTTCTGAAGAGAATTAAAATGAACTTCAAATTAAAAACATGAATTTTCTGGAGCTCCAATGTATAAATTGGAATCAAGTTCTCTAGATGCAAGATTTTTTTTCTTAATTACAGTACTCACCCTTTCTTCCTGAGAACCTCGTAATGTCATACAAGGGTTGTTGGTAGAACCTTACAAAGTGAAATCAGGCCTACTTTCATTATGCTCCCAGGTATGTCGGTCCTGTGGTCTCCAGGCTTCATACACTCAAGGAGAGTAGGGAATGTATCCCAACATGATTATTAATTCCTAAATATTACTTATAATGAGATCAGGTGAGATTGTTTTTTGGAACTCATTTGTTTGATCCCCTATTATAAACTTGTAGGTAACATGGTGGTGTTGCACAGTGAGAAGGCTGGCAACCCGTGAGCATTGTAAACAACTCACAACCTCTCTTGAAGAGACTTTATGTTGCTTTCTATTTGATATGATTCTTATTAAGTTTGTTCAAATATTGTTAAAGAAGATAAAAGGATAATAACACAAGTTACAATAGAAATGTTCTGTTTTGTCCTGTTTAGGTATAAAAAGAAGGAAATTCTGCCATCATCTACTTTACAGATAAGCTTTAATGATCGATTGTACAAAGTGAAATAGAGCTGTCACAAAATATAAACACTCTGATTCTCTCATGTGCTATCTAAAATTATCAGGTTCAAAACAAAGCAGTGACTGTGTGATGAAGACTAGTGTCCGATCTTTAGAATTTCAGATTTATAAAGTGAAAACGGTGCAGAGCTATAAGTCATATATTGTGAGTATAAATAAAACACTACCAAATTCTATAATTAATAGGGTGAAGAGGATAAATATTGCTGTTATTGTTGTTTTCATCCACAATGTATTTAAGTAATTTTTTCCCAAGTAAAGGGAAAAAGATGTACAGACTCCATGATCCTTTTATTCCTGTATTTTTTGTCTGTGTACTCATTATTGATTTCATCATGTACACATTCAGAACTCTGTGCTGATGCATTTTATGAGGTACAGCATTGAGTCCTGAAATATTTTCAATCTCACTTATCCCATAAGTACAATGTAATTATGAATATCTTTTTATCAAAGCAAAGTTCTCATCTCTTCCCATAGCATCTTCATTTTCTATGGCATTTGGTGTATTTAAGTGGAAACATTTCTTGTAACCTCTCCTGGTTTAGGTTGTCGGAATCCTGTATTAGGGCCTTTGGTTTTGTAATCTACCATGTCGTCACCATTATCATCTAATGATATCATCTATCCATTCACCAATATCATCTAACTGGTGTTTTTAAGTCATCGTGTTACCATCATGATTGGACAGGAAAATCACAATAAAATGCTATTTGTACTGCTACAAAATTTGAATGTTTATCTAGAATTATAATTGAAAACACTGAGCTTGTGGTGTACTGCTTTATAATAATCAGGTTACTTAATATTCACATAGTAATCATTCAATTTGTCTTCTAAAGTTAAAAAACTGAATATCAAGATTCTAGCACAGAGTAAACTATTTATGGGTAACATGACCATTATGAACACTCAAGAACAAATTCCCAGTGTAAAGGAAGTTTAAGACTTTTGATCATCCTTACCTACATCTCTTCTCAACTTCATGCTATCCCCAATTGTTCCTAAGTTAGTGAGTGTCATGGCTTTAGGCAATATATACAGCATAAATATTTACCTCTCTCTCACTCTCTGTCTCAGACAAAAATATTCTCTGATTCTTCAAAACCGTGATTCACAGTCTTTAAATGGGTTGTTCTTGTCCCATTGACATTTTTTCTTTACAGTTGATATAATTACTTACTGAGGTTTTCTACTCAGTGCACATGCAGGTTGACTATTATTTTTACAAAATCTATAAAATGTTTGCACATTCTTCTCAAAGGCAAATTTAAGACTATCCAATATATGCTTCCATAATCTTAAAGTGGGTTGCTGCTTCTACATCTTTTAAACATACATTTATTTCTATAAACTATATTTCAAAATTGTTTGACATGTACTACTGGTTTAATAAAATCGAGATTAATGAAATAATAAAGAGTCTCATGCTTACACTTTTACAATAATATATATATTCAATTAAAAACTGTATTTAAAAGGGAGGAATGTGTGTACTAACTCATTTCTCACATGTTTTTTCCAGTGTAGGAGTCTCAGGCTGCATACTGGACTTGTCTGATTCAAAATTCAACTTGCAAAAGAAAGTGAGAAAAGAACACCAAAGTGGAGACATTTATGGAAAAAGATATAGAGGAGAATATGGGAGCTCAAAAGTAAAAGTCAAGAAGAGCAGAGGATAAAGACACTACCTATGGGAAGGGAATAAAGAATCAGACTCACTGGAAGGAATAACTCCCCTCATCATCCTCCCTAACCTCACCTGGAACACTGGCAGTTGTGAACACAGGACAGTGAGACCAGTGATGGATGGAGAGTGACAAATGGAGTGTGGTTTCTGCATCCTGTTTCCTTATCCTAACAAGTAACCTCCATTGCCGTTTCCCAAATATAGTGAGACTGAGACATCATCTGCGCTGTGAGTCTTACTCTGTCTTAATGCAAGGATGCTGTTTGTGAGGAGATCAATCACAAATTACCAGCCTGGAGGAGGTTCTTCTAGGATGTCTTCAAACCAGAGGTCCTAAGAGTTATTATTTCCAGACAATTCCCTGGAGCATTTTGGCTGTTAGAATTTTAGAAATCATTCTACAAGAAGAGTTCCCAGGGGAATTCAAAATTCTCCTCAGTAACTGAGATATTTGACTCTCATCTGATTAAAAGCCAAGTTAAGCTGTGATCATCTGGGATCTCTAAGTCTTTGAATTCTTAAAGTGGAGCCTTCAGTATTGATGGTAACATAAAATGCAGCTGAGAGAATTATGCATGTGCCTCAGTATCTGCAGGGAATTTGTTTCAGTATGTCTTCAGATATCAAAATTCTAGAATGTTCATCTCCTGTATAGTTACCTAATATTTTCTCATAACCTCTGCATACACTCTCTTCCACTTTATTTTCTCTAATTATTTCTTATAACACCTAAAATATGCTTTGTAAATCTGTGGATGCAGAATATGTAGGTAGGAGGGACAGATAGTTGGACTGTTCAACTTCTGGGTGGTTCTTCCAAATTAAGAGATTTCAGAGGATGTCTAACTATTTATTTTCTGCATTTGTCCCTAAAATGCCCCAATCTCCTTATAGTCACATGGGGAAAACATGCCACAAGTATTAGCACAGAAAGAGATGTCCTCACTTTTAGATGGAGGCTTCACTAGACCTATGAAAAATTTAGAACAAGATTCTGGTCAACACACAAGCTTATGTGGTGAACCTTAGTCTGGACAATGTTTGTGTCCAAACACATTTAAAACTAGAAAAGCCCAGCTTTATGACCCAAGGAGTTTGAAAAGTAGTCATCCAAATAGCAAGATGAATGAAAACATCCTTGATCACATTAAGAAATGCAGGAGAAAGGACAAATTTATTAGTTCTAAATAAAACGTTTATATAATAAACAACTATAAATTGTAAGAGAAGATCAAGGAATAGGTCCCACAGAAAACAAAAAGCGTGAAAATAAACAACAGAATTGGGAAATTGTAGTGAGGAGCTGCGGAGAGAGATTTCCTGTTTCGGCAATAGCGGCAGAGAAAACGCTGAGTCATTTTAAAACGCGGCTTCCTGAGGCTGTGCCGCCAGTGCGAACTCTGGCTTTAAAGCATTTCAGTGGCTTTTATGGGCCTGGATATTTGTGTTCCTGCTTGGGATAGGAAGGAGAGTGCACTGAGACCATGCCAATGGCTCACTGCTCCCTGCCTGCACCTGGGCAGATGGTGGAATCAGGCTTAGGCGAGCAGGACAGCATTTGCGGATTCCTGCCGCCATAGAGAGAGAGATGTTTTCAGACTGCGCGGTGCTCTGCGCGTCAGATTTGACTGTAACTTGGATAAAGAGTTTCTGTGCTGCATGCTCAGTATCAGAATTAAACTGCTGAGTGCAGCTCCAATGTGGACTGCTGTGTACCTGGAACTTTGTGCAGCTCAGGGGCACCAAATGACTGAGGCAGTAGCAGCTCTGGCTCTGCTCCGCCATGCTAAACTGTGCAGACCTCAGGCAGGTCTATCGTAATTACCATAATAACAGCGCAGTTAAGGTTTAGAACTTGGCTGTAAACAGGCGGTACCGTATTACCTCTACCTGGCGCAACTTAAGTTTTTAAAAAGTGGTTAACCTTTTAAGAAGTGCTCCTGGATATTAAAAAATTACAGATTCACAATAGGACAGATTCAGACATATAAATGTACGTAGGCTTGAGAGAAGAAAAAAATATAAAAAATAAAGTTAATGCCTTAAAAAAAAGGTTAAAGTCTTTAAAGAGACAGAGTACAGATAGTTATAGATTAAAAGAAGTAAAGTGATAGAGTAAAAATAAGCCACGTAAAAATGGAAAATTTACAGAGAGTCTGGATTATGTATTTTATTGTGTTTTCTTTGAAATTTTTGACTGTAAAGGAGCTAAATACAGAGAGACATTTCATTATATGGGCTGCCAGGCTAGACCAGAATGGACATTTTAATGGTATGACTTCAGGATTTGGATCTAAGAACATGATGCTTTGGAAAAGACTTTCTTCTTTTGTTTTCACAGAGGACGAGACTCTGTGGATTGCTTCTATCCCAATATGGTATGATAGACCACGCCCTCCTGAAAGGTTGCTGTGAACACCCTCAAAAAATTACTTTGCTCAACTGCCGACTGAGATGAACCTAGCAGACAGGTTATACCATAAAAGACCTAAATAACAACGCCCCCATTCAGCAGGAAGCAGTTTGGAGAGATTACTACGTCCATATTCCCAAATATTGTTTATAAATGTTCTTTTACATTTAAAGGGGGAGATGATATAGATATGAATATTTTGCATTGGTATAGATTTTAAGTTCAATTTTGTTATATGTATATGTATTTCTGATCTTCATTAAGCTATTGTGATTGTATAGTTCATTTTAAAATGTAATGTATAATTAGGAAATATAGGTTGTTAATGGATAATCATCGATAATGGTCATGCTTGTAGTCATGTTAGTTAGATTTTCTAGATGTGCATAGATATATTTCAGATAGGCATTCTTCATATCTTTCAAAGACTGCAGAATATGGCATTTAATGTTTTAATAACTTAGGGTTTTTCATGACAACGAGACACGACTGCTCCTGGCAGCACCAATCTACTTCAAGAGGAGGATGGGCATCGAAGAGGCTACTTATGGAGTTTGTTAGCCATTTGGGCAAGAAACTGCTCTTGGCTGGACTGTTCCATAAACTGGACACAAAAAACCCGCAGAGAGAGGACTGCTGAACTTGCCTAAAGGTGAGATGGTCTTTCGGGGTTCCTGATTCATGAAAGAGTCTGCGAGACGTTCTGCAGGACACAGCAGAAAGTGACTGAACTGTCTTTGGAATTTTTCTGCTTCATGGAAATGTCTGCTTGATACTATGGGCCCGTAGGCTGAAGATGGATGCCCCAACGGTACAGAGGAACTTTGGGTGACTGTCCAGGCAGCGAGTTGTCTCTGTCATTTCTAGAGTTTGAAAGTTACAAATGACTTGTTTACTTAGGTAATATTATATCCTTCTGGAGTCTTTGATGGAGTTGAAGAATAGATAGTTATAGATTTCCTTAGTTATGATAAAAGATAAAATAGATTTAAATATTGTAACTGTAATACTTGCTTGATAACTGTTTTGTTATATGTAATTTTGCTATGTTAAAGTTGAAGCCTTTCTTTTTTGTTTAAACAGAAAAAGGGGAAATGATGGAGGAGAGTTATTTGTCTATGTTTCTTTCATTGGTTAATTAATAAAGAAAACTGCCTTGGCCCTTTAAGAGAACAGAAAATTAGGTAGGTGGAATAGACAGAACAGAATTCTGGGAGAGTTGGGGAGACGCTTCAGGTAGTCGCCATAGTGGGTCTCCATGCTGCTCCTCTCCGAGATGGACGCAGGTTAAGATCTCTCCTGGTAAGCCACACCTCGTGGTGCTACCCAGATTACTAAATATGGGTTAAAGGAAGATGTGAGAATTAACCAATAAGAGGCTGAAACTATGGTCCAGGCAGTGTTTTAAAAGAATACAGTTTCCGTGTAATTATTTTGGGTAAAGCTAGCCGGGTGGCGGGACACAGCCCGGGCTGGGTGGCGGAACGCAGCCCCGCCGGCCGCTTCACACTACAGGAAATGAGGCAAAGACAGAGAAAATTAAATAAGCAAGAAGCATTTTTCCCACAAAGTGATTTGTGCCATGTAAAGACAGCATCCAAAAATTCTGGGACTAATCACTACTTGATTGTAATAGTCAAAACATTGTCTTAATTTTTCAGTCTAACTTTTACTTTTCTGGTAGCACCATCATTTACCTTGTTGTCCATTGTAAAAGTCGGAGATCTCATGAACCTCTTAAGCTTCCTGTCTCAGGTGGCAGTACTCTATTTGCCGTATTTCAAAACAGTGCAAGTCACTAAAAAGAATTCCAATATAAAACTAGCAGAGATCTCCAAACCAAAAGAAAAACACAAAAAAGCTGTGACTCCTTCATAAGATTGTTTCTACTCCTCAAATAATAAAATCATTGATGCCAGGATGTGCAAATTCTAGATGAAAGTCAGATAGATAAGTTGATAAAAGTGTGGTACTAAAAGTAGCCTGTGAATGATATGAAATGAGTAAAAATTAGCACATGAATGAAGTACAGAAGTTGGCCCATGATTAAGGAGGAAAGTCAGCAAGGAAAGAAAAACGCTCAGCAAAACTGATGTGAATCAGCAACAAGAATGGAAAAACAACAATTCGGAAGAGTCAATGATGTTTAGAATTTGAGAACAAAGAAGAAATGTGGTGTTAGGAATCCTTCTGTATATGTTTTGCTTCTATTGGTTAATGAATAAAGAAGCTGCTTTGACCTGTAAGGGCAGAATAGAACTACGCAGGAAAACTATACTGAATGCTGAGAGAAAGAAGGTGGAGACAGAGAAAAACCATGTAGCCACCATGGGGCAGTCACCTGTGTTGGAGCCCACTGAAACATTGCTGGTAGGCCACGACCTCGTGGTGCTGCTAGTTTAAAATATAAGAGCCAGAAATATGCATAAGCTATCAGCCAAATAATATTGCAAATAATATAGTTTCTGTGTGATTATTTCATAGTCTGGGCAGCCACTAACTAACAGGCAGTCTCTTCCTACAGAAATGTTGTAAATAAAATGAATCAAACAGAAAACATAGTGGAAGCATGATCCATAGACTCACCCAAGTAAAAGAAAGAATGCCTTATCCATAAAGTTCTGACTGAAAGTCAGAATACTGATCACGCTTACTCTGAGTGACCTTTAGTGATGGAGAACCTCCTTCATCCAGTGGACTGGAGAGGCTAGACAGGTTGGGCATAGTACTGGATACCAAAAGGTGTGCTCCCTTGGCTCTCCCCCTCCCTTGCTGTGACATCTAGATGCTGGATTCTGTTCCTGTTACCTGTTGTGATCTGTAAGTACCCCTTACATAAAGAATACCTTATTATACCTTACTTGGAGCTAGTTTGGGATTACTTTATTCATGTTCCCCTTCAACTGGCTGCCCAACATGGGAATGAGTTCATGTTCCCATTGTGATCTGTGAGTCTCCCCTTAAATAAAGAACTCCTTATTATATCCTATTTGGAGCTACTATGGAATTACTTTATTCATGTTCCCCTTTACCTGGTGCATTCGCCTTCACAGTAGATTTCCTAATACTATGGTTACAAATCTGAAATGCATACACAATAGCCAGTAGAAAACCTAGACTAGGTTCTCACCAACTGCTGAATAGGTAAAGAAAATGTTTCAGATAAGCATAATGAAATTTTACTCAGCCATAAGGAAGGATTAAACTATGCCATTTGTAATAAAAGGCATAAAACTTGAGATCACATGTTCAATGAAATAAGACTGACTCAGAAAGATAAATATTGTATTATTCATTTCTAACTAGAACCTTCATTTGATAATATGACATATCAGAAGGTAAAATACCAGCAATGAAATGTGTTAGAGACACAAACAGATGGCAAAAAAGAGAAGAAAGACAAAGTGCTCCATATTTTCTTTCATGAGCAAAAATATGTATATGTGTGTATGTGCATGCGTGTGCATGTCCATGAGTGTGCACTAAAACAGGAACTATTTGGAGGTAGGAAGAGATCAGTAAGAGAGGGAGGTGAACAGAGATTTTGTGGTAAACTTAAGTGAAGTACAATGAAAATGTTATAATGCAATCCATTAGTTTGCATCCTAAGTAATAAAGGTTATTGTAAAAATATCAATAAGAGAACGATGTTTGTTCTGCAGTTGTCAGTGTGTGTGAAGTGTGTATTCTGTGTCACAGTCAAGGGATAGTCTGAGATGATCAGCAAGGCTCATTTGCAGGTGCATTCACAGGCAGGCATGTGAGACAGCATGTTGGTTTGTTTTTTGTTGGTTTGTTTGGTTTTGTTTGCCTGTTTAAGAGAGAGAGAAAGAATTGGGGGAGATTGGTGAGTATAGAGTAAGGGAAGGCTAGGAGGAGTTGGGGGAGAAGAAAAGAATAAACAGCTTATATTTTATGAAAAAAATGAAAAGTAAATCTCCGTGTTGTGATTTCCACAGTGAGGCTTTTTGTATTAATGTTTGCTTGATTCTGAATTGGTGTATTTTATTGAGATAAGGTATCACTACATAACATAGTCTGTCTTAAACTTATGGTCTATCACCTCAAATTCCTGAGTGTAACTATGCCCCGTTCATTTTCTCTTCTATGACTGAGGAGATTTCTGGGTGCTGGGATCAATAGAGACATGAAAACAAAATGAGAAAATCAAAGCTAGTAAATATTTATTATTCCTCTGAAATTGACCTCACATGCTTACTTGTACTCTAGGAGCTGAGCTAGAAATTTACCTGCTTTCACCATGGAAACACTTTAAGACTGGATTGTTAAATTCTGGTCATGAAAAGTATATAGGAATTTCTACATCAGTCTATCAAAACGATTTTATCTGGTATTGTAATAATTATAAATGGGGAATACATTTTTTTAATCTTTTTCTTAATTTCCCTTTAATTTTGGTTGTGAAAAATATACACATATCTTTTTTAAATGTATGAGTCTACAGACATGAGATTTGAAAAATAGACTTGTCAGACACTGGAAATGTCATAATGTGTTTTACACATTATGTAAATTATTAGTATTTACAACTAGTCTGTAAATAGTGTACTCTAATCATCAATCAAAACTTATACAGTGTTGTCTGTGTTTTGGTGGCTATGGCTCAGAAATCATTGCTCAGATTAAAGACATAGCCAATAAAAGGAAAAAAATAAACAAATAGATGGTACCAAAGTAGTTGTTGTAAGACAGTAAAAAAAAGTGTGCAAATGAAAACCCACAGAGGCAAACCACAGAATGGGCATCACTGTTGATTACTAAGACATACATGTAAAAATAGGTGAGTTTTATTCTGGAGTATCAAAGGCATACCGACAAGTTGACAAATCATTTTCTGTGTTGTACAGTGGATGATAGGAGGACACAACTGTAAATAAGAAAAATAATCAGTGAGACCAAGCTGTAGCTCAGAAGATGGACTCTGAGAAGAAAATGTAGTAATGGGGAGGAGAGGGTTAGTGAGGTGGCTACTCGTATAGGCTGTGTGGAAAGTTAAATCCAGGCCAATCTCAGACTGGAGAATCATGTCTGATGCAGGAGACTGAAAAACTAGGTTGGTAGGCAACAGACTTCTATTGGATTTGTTTGTTTGGGTGTGTGTTGTACAATGACTTGGTTCCTATTCTAATCTGATTGAGCAGTGATATGAAGCCTCCATTCAAATAGTCAGGGCATCTGGTTGTGTACTATGTGCTCCAGTATGATTTTCCCATATGAGCAGAAAGTAACTGGAGTGTCTTGAGCACAAAGGCAGACAGAGGCTGAAATCCTCTGGCAGTAAGTAGTTTGGGAGACATGTCTAGAAGTCAAAGGGTTCAGTCTGCTCCTCCTGCCCACATGTTCTGCACCCTCAGTAGAACTACCTAACTGACCTTCAATTTTATGTCTTTCCTGAACATGTGAAGATATGTTAGATTTTTATAAACAATTACTGAAAGATTTAAAATGTAAAGAGAGCCGGGAGGTGGTGGCGCACGCCTTTAATCCAAGCACTCGGGAAGCAGAGGCAGGCAGATCTCTGTGAGTTCGAGACCAGCCTGGTCTACAAGAGCTAGCTCCAGGACAGGCTCTAAAGCTGTAGAGAAACCCTGTCTCGAAAAACCAAAAAAAAAAAAAATGTAAGAGAATGTATGCATGGAATATATACAAATGCAAGTTTTTTATGTTATTTGAATATTCATTGATTATGATATCTGTAGATATCTCCCCAAAAATTGTTCTAGATTGAGATGAATATTGAGGGGTGAATGCAATTCTATAAGCTACATTTTACACTATCATTGTTCAAAATGCCTTTGAATTTCTCAATGCAGATTTGGAGACTTCAGATGTTCACAGAGTGGGTTGATATGCATTGGTGTAGTCCTTGGCAACAGATGAGACTAAGGTATATCACTTAGTGCTTATAATATTCAATGCCCATGGGTTCTCTTATTTTGGAATATTTTTTAGTTAACTACTGGGATTACTCCAGAGAGTAGCCTTAATAGAACAGCACCTAGAAACTCAGGTTTGAAGAATTCTTGGAGGAAAAATTTCCAGACCAAGGCTGATGTTTTTCAGTACATTTGGGGTTAGATTCTGTTGCATATCAGCACTCCTGGTATCAGGATAAATAGGACTCACAGCCCTGATGATGCCCCAGCCTCAAATATTCAGGAGATGCCAATGGAGATCACTTATTAGGATAAGGTCAACCAGGTTACAGAAACCACACTTCCCTTCATTTATTTTTCTCTAAACTACAGGGGCTCAACACCCAGTGTGTTTTCAACTATTGTAGCTACCAATGCTCCAGGTGAGAGTGAGGAAACACTAATGGGTGATTTCTCCTTCTAATCAGTCTGAACCATGATTCTCTTCACACAGTGGTTTTTCCTTTATAGTGTACTTTTGTTTCCAGGAGTCGCTAGAGAGAATGGGTGATCTTCATGAACCGTGTTTTGAGGCATCTTTAGGTGGGTTTCAGCCTTGATTTAAGGTTCCAGAGTGGCCACAAGAGCTGTGGATAGCCACTTTCTCCCAATGGTTCTGCAAGCTAAGCTCTTGTGTGATCCTCTGCTTCCTTGACTCAGTGCACACTCTTGAGGCTCCTGTACTAGAGACACAGCAGGTAACTAATGCAATCTGGATTCCCTGATGATTACAGAAGACTGTGTGTCTAATGATGCTGGTGCACAGGCTGCAACTCCATCCATTTCCTTGGCAAACTGAACTCTCATTCTTCCCTGAGATGTGTCTGATAGTCCATAAGCTCTGTGTAACTGGAAATCAATCCTGGGGTCTGAAGTCCAAACTTTTTCATCAGATGGCCAGGTCTCAGTATATTCCGTTGCTCCTCTTCTCAACACGGTTCTCTTGGTATCAGTGAGTTAATGGTTATTGCTAAGATGAGTTTCTTTATGTATTCACTCAACCCATTTCTATTAACCCATGAGCATGTTCTAGGGTATCCTGAAATACAAATTGTATAAATATATAATATATGTTTCAGAATCCTAAAACAGCAGTGCAGGCTAGAATCATACAGACTCAAACCCTAATCTTAATACTGCATGTAAGAAATATGTGTTTTGTTTTCAATAGAAAATATAAAAATAGTGTCAAATCTAACTCATTAATTGTGCAGAAAAATTAGAAAGCACTTGCATCAAATCTGACTGCATAAGGAAAACACAAATAGGACAGAATGTACCTGCAAAGTTTAAAGAATCAGAGAACTGGAGGGTGTTTTTAGCAGAAGCTTACATAGAAATTAAAGAAAATGTAGTGATTTTCACTGTGAATATTGTCTGAAGAACTGAAGAGAAACTAAGAATATTACTTTTAAATTCTTAGGATTTTTATGTGCATGCATATATGTGCGGTGAGTGGACACATACTCTAAATTCCTCTTAATATTTGCTCTGTGTAATTTATATTGACACATATTTTTTGCTTCCTAACCAATCATCATACTCTGAATCAGCTAATGATGCTAGTATTTTGGCTTATGGAAAATGGTCTTTTCAGGATTAACGTAACTTTTTTTCTTTTTAAAAATTTTTATTCATTTTATATACCAACCACAGTTCCCTCTCCCTTCCCAATTCCCACTCCTCCTACACTTCTCCCATCCCCATCGACTCCCCCAAAAAAGACCTCCCATTGGGTGATGTAGGATTCCCCTCTGTATGCTATGAATATGTTTTGTTACCATTGGTTAATTTTTTTCTTCTTTCTTTCTTTTTTTCTTTTTTTATTAAAAATTTCCATATCTGCCCCTCCTCCAATTCCCTCCCCTCCCCTCCACCAAACCCCACTCCCTCCCTCTCCAGGCCAAAGAGCAATCTGGGTTCCCTACACTATGGAAAGTCCAAGGTCCTCCCTGCTCCCCCCAGGTCCAGGAAGGTGAGCATCCAAACAGATTAGGCTCCCACAAAGCCCGTCCATGCAGTTGAATCAAAGCCCAGCGCCATTGTCCTTGGCTTCTCAGTCAGCCGCCACCGTCAGCCCCATTCAAAGAGTCCAGTTTGATCACATGCTCCATCAGTCCCATTCCAACTGGTCTGGTGATCTCCCACTAGATCTGTCTTAGCGTCTCAGTGGGTAAACGCACCCTCCACGGTCCTGACTTCCTTGCTCATGTTCTCCCTCCTTCAGCTCCTCATTAGGACTTTGGGAGCTCAGTCCAGTGCTCCAATGTGGGTCTCTGTCCCTATCTCCATCCATCACCAGATGAAGGTTCTATGGTGATATGCAAGATATTCTTATATATTATTACATATTATATAACTATAGGATCTGGCCTTTTCCGGCTCCCTCTCCTCAGCTGCCCAAGGAACTAGCTGGGGGCATCTCCCTGGATACCTGGGAACCCCTCTAGAGTCAAGTCTCTTGCCAACCCTAAAATTAAGATATATATTTTCCTGCTCCCATATCCTCCCCTCCTCCATCCCAACCATCCTATTCTCTCAAGCTCTCCCCATTCTCTCTTTCTCCCTTCTCTCCCCTCATCTCCCCTTATCCCCACATCACCCCCACCCCTGTGCTCCCAACCCCGGCCGGCAATTTTATCAATTTCCAGTATCCAGGAAGATAACAGTATGTTTTTCTTTGGGTTCACCTTCTTATTTAGCTTCTCTAGGATCACGAATTATAGGCTCAATGTCCTTTATTTATGGATAGAATCCACTTATGAGTGAGTACATACCATATTCTTCTTTTGGGGTCTAGGGTACCTCACTCAGGATGGTGTTTTCTATTTCCATCCATTTGCATGCAAAATTCAAGATGTCAGTGTTTTTTTTACCACTGAGTAGTACTCTAAAGTGTATATGTGCCACACCTTCTTTATCCATTCTTCTATTGAGGGGCACCTAGGTTGTTTCCGGGTTCTGGCTATTTCAAATAAAGAAGCTGTTTTGGCCAATGACTTAGTAGAGTAAAGCCAGGTGGGAAACCCAAACAGATATATAGAAAGAAAGTAGGCAGAGTCAAAGAGATGCCATCTAGCTGCATAAGGAGAAAGACATCAGTTGTGAGCCTGAACCTTACCTGTAGGTCACATCCTCTTGGATATACACAGATTAATAGAAATGGGTTAATATGTAAGAGTTAGCTAAAAATATGCGTAAGCTATTGGCCAAACAGTATTTTTTAATATAGTTTCTGTGTAATTATTCAGATCTGAGTGACCAGGAAATGAACAAGCAGTCTACTCCTACAAATGGGAGTCAAGGACGCCTGGCACATCAAGTTGTGGCAGGACCAAGTCCCTGCCTCCTGCATCAAGACTGAGCAAGTCATCCAGCCATAGGAAATGGGCTCCAAAAAGTCAGCTCATACATCAGTGTGACCCCTGGTCACACTGCCAGGGGTCCCAACAAACAAACCAAGCCACACAACTGCTACCCACATGAAGAGGCCTAGTTTGAACTCATACAGGCTTCCCAGCTTCAGTCCAGGTTCCATGAGCTACCATGGGCTCAGTCAGCTTTCCCTGTAGGTTTCCCAGTCATGATCTTGTTCCCCCTTGTTCATGTAATCCCTCCTCCCTCTCTTCCACTGGACTACTGGAGCTCAGCCCAGTGTTGAGCTGTGAATCTTTGCGTCTGCTACTATTAGTTCCCAGATGGAGATTTTATGATGACAATTAATCACCAATCTGATGAATGGAGAAAACCAGTTCAGTTACCTTCTCCACTATTGCTAGGAATCTTATCTGTGGTATCTCTGTGAGTTTCTGGGAATTTCCTCAGCATCAGGTTTCTCCCTGAGCCTACTAGTAAAACCAAATGCCAACATGTAGAAGAATGCAAATAAATTAATATCTATCACCATGCATAAAACTCTAGTCCAAGTGGTTCAAAGACCCCAACATAAATCCAAATACACTGAACCTGATAGACGAGAAAGTGTGAGGTAGCCTTGAACACACTGGCACAAGAGACCACTTCCTAAATATAACACCTGTAGCACACACATTGAGAACCAAAATTAATAAATGGGATCTCCTGAAAATGAAAAGCTTCTGCAAGGCAAAGGGCATGGTAACAATACAAAACAGCAGCCCTGGGAGAATGGGAAAAGATCTTCACCAACCACACATCTGACAGAAAGTTGACCTCCCAAATATATAAAAAACTCAAGAAATTAGACATCAAAATACCAAAACACGAAATTAAAAATTCGGTATAGATCTAAACAGAGAATTCACAACAGAAGAATTTCAAATAGCCAAAAAGACTTAAGGAATTGCTCAACATCCTTAGTCATCAGGGAAATGTAAATCAGGATTGACCTAACTCTTTTGCAGACTTTTCTAATTCCATAGCACAGTAGATTCATGGAATCTCTGCTTTTTACAATAATCTTTCTCCATTTTCATTCTGAGTTTTTATTGCTAGGTTTGAATTCCTTCTTGTATTGTTTAATATATTCACTAATTTCAAAGATTTTATGGTTTTTAAGATACCAATTATAGGCTAAATTTTAGATTAAATCAAGTAATACACATAAGCATAAAATAGAGTCTCTCCTTTCCAAATTTCCCTCTTTCCCTAGAATCCCACTTCCCAAGTCACCACTGTTAACCAGCTGTTCCCTGAAGACTGACCAGCCTTGCACACAAAACTATTTGGGCTATAGCATGATAATAATTTTTCTGAGTGTCAGTAATATGGTGTTTAATCTTTAGTTTTAACTTTTGGTCAAAGCTTCTGAGTTCAGAACATTCTGATAATGTTAACTTCTTTTTTGAATGTAGTAACAAAAGAGTGTTTTAACAGTAGACTTTTAAATTGCAGTCAAATGAGTAAATCAAATAATCAACTATTCAAATTTATAAATATACTGAAATCTTACTAGTAGGTTCTTATAATTTTGTTTTGTAGTATTTCTGATGTTGTAGCCTTAATATTTCTCATAAAAATGCAGAGTTTCTAAAACAGCAAGAAACGCTGTTTAATTCTGGCACTTTTCTTCTCATTACAGCTACATTGAAGTTTTAGTTGTCCCTCACTGATTTTAGCCATAATTTAGAATTTTTCTGTTAACTTGAGTCTACATTCTAGGGATAAACAAAAACAAAGGGATGCAAATAGCAAAAACAAATGATGAAAATATTCATAATACTAAGTTAAACACAGTGAGTTAACCTCAGTGCCCTCTACCAACTCTTTTCTCATGTTACAATAGCAATGGTATCTAGACCTTAATCCCGTATTCATTATTTTTATGTAACTTTTTTTTGGCAGAGTCCACAGAGTCTTACTATGTAACCTTGACTTGGAACTTACTATTTATCCTAGAATAGTCTTGGATTTACATAGATACAAAGGTCTCTGCTCCTCAAGAGCTGGGATTCTGGTCATGTGTAACCATGCTTAAATATGATCCCATTACTATAATGAGACATTATACAAATGATGAACCACTTACTATTGTCTTAATATCTTTAAATATCTTACATTTTATGAATCTTTATATCAGCAGTGTTGTATAAGTAAAATTCGTGTTACCATTTTACAGCGGAGCAAAACAAATATAAGAAATTTGCTGTAAAGTACACATCAACTATGTAAACCAGATTGAAATGCTTACACCATGAAAAGACCAAACCTAAGAATAATTGGGGTAGAAGAAGGAGAAGAATTACAACTCAAAGGCCCAGAAAACATATTCAACACAATTATAGAAGAAAACTTCCCCAACCTAAAGAAGGATATTCCTATGAAGATACAAGAAGCCGACAGAACACCAAATAGACTGGATCAAAAGAAAGCATCCCCACGCCATATAATAATCAAAACACAAAACATACAGAATAAAGAACAGATATTAAGAGCTGCAAAGGAAAAAGGTCAAGTAACATATAAAGGGAAACCTTTCAGAATTACACCTGATTTCTCAATTGAAACCATGAAAGCCAGAAGAGCTTGGATAGATGTGCTACAGACCCTAAGGGAACATGGATGCAAGCCTAGACTATTATACCCAGCAAAGCTTGCATTCACCATTGATGGAGAAAACAAGATATTCCAGGACAAAAACAGATTTAAACAATACACAGCCACAAATCCAGCCTTGCAGAAAGTAATAGAAGGAAAATCACAAACCAAGGAGTCCACCAACGCCCACAATAACTCAGGCATCTAGCGACCCTTCACCAGCACAACTAGAAGAAGGGAAACACACAAACTCTACTACTAAAAATGACTGAAGTTAACAACCACTGGTCATTAACATCACTTAATATCAATGGACTCAATTCACCTATAAAAAGGCACAGGCTAAGAGACTGGATATGAAAACAGAATCCAACATTTTGCTGTTTACAAGAAACACACCTCAACCACAAAGACAAACACCTACTCAGAGTAAAGGGTTGCAAAAAGGTTTATCAAGCAAATGGCCCTAAGAAACAAGCGGGTGTGGCCATACTAATTTCCAACTAAGTTGACTTCAAACTAAAATCAATCAGAAGAGATGGAAAGGGACACTTTATACTCATAACAGGAAAAATCCATCAGAATGAAGTCTCAATCCTGAATATCTATGCCCCTAATATAAAAGCTCCCACTTATGTAAAAGAAACACTTCTAGAACTCAAGGAAGCCATCAAACCACACACACTAATAGTTGGAGACTTCAACACTCCTCTCTCACCAATGGACAGGTCAATCAGACAGAAACCTAACAGAGAATTGAAAGACTTAATGGAGGTAATGACCAAATGGACTTAACAGACATCTATAGAACATTCCACCCAAATAGGAAAGAATATACCTTCTTCTCTGCGGCTCATGGAACCTTTTCGAAAATTGACCATATACTTGGTAACAAAGCAAACTTCCACAGTTACAAAAAAATATTAGTAACCACCTATGTCTTATCGGATCACCATGGATTAAAATTAGAATTCCACAACAATGCTACCCCCAGAAAGCCCACAAACTCATGGAAACTGAACAGTCAACTACTGACCCACACCTGGGTCAAGAAAGAAATAAAGAAAGAAATTAAAGTCTTTCTTGAATTTAATGAAAACAAAGACACAACATACTCAAACCTATGGGACACAATGAAAGCAGTGCTAAGAGGAAAGTTCATAGCACTAAGTGCCCACTTAAAGAAAACGGAGAAAGCACTCATTGGTGACTTAACAGCACACCTAAAAGCTCTGGAAAAAAATAGAAGCAGACTCACCTAGGAGAAGTAGAAGACTGGAAATAATCAAATTGAGGGCAGAAATCAACAAAATAGAAACACAGAAAACAATCCAAAGAATCAATGAAACAAGAAGCTGGTTCTTGGAGAAAATCAACAAGATTGACAAACCCTTAGCCAAACTAATCAAACGGCAGAGGGAGAACACGCAAATTAATAAGATCAGAAATGAAAAGGGGGCCATAACCACAGTCACAGAGGAAATTCAGAAAATCATTAGATCTTAGTACAAAAGCCTGTATGCCACAAAATTGAAAAATGTAAAAGAAATGGACAGTTTTTTTAGATAAATACCATATACCAAAGTTAAACCGGGACCAGGTAAATGCTCTAAATCGTCCTGTTAGTCGCGAAGAATTAGAAACTGTTATCAGAAACCTACCTACCAAAAAGAGCCCAGGACCAGATGGTTTCAATGCGGAGTTCTACCAGAACTTCCAAGAAGACCTAATACCTATACTCCTTAAGGAATTTCATAATATAGAAACACAAGAGTCACTGCCAAATTCCTTCTATGAAGCTACAGTTACCCTGATACCTAAACCACACAAAGACTCAACCAAGAAAGAGAATTACATGCCAATCTCACTCATGAACATTGATGCAAAAATTCTCAATAAAATACTGGCAAACCGAATCCAAGAACACATTAGAAAAATTATCCACTACGATCAAGTAGGCTTCATCCCAGAGATGCAGGGCTGGTTCAACATACGAAAATCTATCAATGTAATCCATCATATAAATAAACTGAAGGAAAAAAAACATATGGTCATCTCATTAGATGCTGAAAAAGCATTTGACAAAATTCAGCATCCTTTTATGATACAGGTCTTGGAGAGATTAGGGACACAAGGGTCATTCCTAAATATAATAAAAGCTATTTACAGCAAGCCGACAGCTAACATCAAATTAAACGGAGAGAAACTCAAGGCTATCGCACTAAATTCAGGAACACGACAAGGCTGTCCACTCTCTCCTTATCTCTTCAATATAGTGCTTGAAGTTCTAGCAATAGCAATGAGACAACATAAGGGAATCAAGGGGATTCAATTTGGAAAGGAAGAAGTTAAACTTTCATTATTTGCAGATGATATGATAATACACATAAGCGACCCAAAAAACTCCACCAAAGAACTCCTACAGCTGATAAACTCCTTCAGTAACGTGGCAGGTTACAAGATCAACTCCAAAAATTCAGTCACCCTCCTATACACAAGGGATAAGGAAGCAGAGAGGGAAATCAGAGAAGTATCACCTTTCACAATAGCCACAAATAGCATAAGATATCTGGGAGTATCTCTAACCAAGGAAGTGAAGGATTTATTTGACAAGAACTTTAAGTCTTTGAAGAAAGAAATTGAAGAGGATACCAGAAAATGGAAGGATCTCCCCTGCTCGTGAATTGGGAGGATCAACATAGTAAAAATGGCAATTCTACCAAAAGCAATCTATAGATTCAATGCAATCCCAATCAAGGTCCCATTAAAATTCTTCACAGAGATTGAGAGGACAATAATCAACTTTATATGGAAAAACAAGAAACCCAGGATAGCCAAAACAATCTTATACAATAAACATACTTCTGGAGGCATTACCATCCCTGACTTCAAACTCTATTACAAAGCTACAGTATTGAAAACAGCTTGGTATTGGCATAAAAACAGAGAAGTTGACCAATGGAATCGTATAGAAGACCCGGATCTTAAACCACAAACCTATGAACACCTGATTTTTGATAAAGGAGCCAAAAGTACACAATGGAACAAAGAGGGCATCTTCAACAAATGGTGCTGGCATAACTGGATGTCAACCTGTAGAAGAATGAAAGTAGATCCATATCTATCACCATGCACAAAACTCAAGTCCAAATGGATTAAAGACCTCAATATTATTTTGAACACATTGAGCTTGATAGAGGAGAAAGTGGGAAGTACTCTACAACAAATGGGCACAGGGAACCGTTTCCTACGCATAACCCCAGCTGCACAGACTTTAAGGGCAACGTTGAATAAATGGGACTTCCTGAAGTTGAGCAGCTTCTGTAAAGCAAAGGACATTGTCACTAAGACACAAAGGCAGCCTACTGACTGGGAAAAGATCTTCACCAACCCTGCAACTGACAAAGGTCTGATCTCTAAAATATATAAGGAACTCAAGAGACTAGAAGGTAAATTGCCAATTAACCCAATTAAAAAAGGGGGCGCTGAACTGAACAGAGAATTCTCAACAGAAGAAGTTCGAATGGCCAAAAGACACTTAAGGTCATGCTCAACCTCCCTAGCTATCAGGGAAATGCAAATCAAAACAACTTTGAGATATCATCTTACACCTGTCAGATTGGCTAAAATCCAAAACACCAATAATAACCTTTGCTGGAGAGGTTGTGGGGTAAGGGGTACACTCATCCATTGCTGGTGGGAATGCAAACTTGTGCAACCACTTTGGAAAGCAGTGTGGCGGTTTCTCAGGAAATTCGGGATCAACCTACCCCAGGACCCAGCAATTCCACTATTGGGAATCTACCCAAGAGATGCCCAATCATACAACAAAAGCATATGCTCATCTATGTTCATAGCAGCATTATTTGTAATAGCCAGATCCTGGAAACAACCTAGATGCCCTTCAGTGGAAGAATGGATGAAGAAACTGTGGAATATACACATGCTAGACTACTACTCAGCGGTAAAAAACAATGACATCTTGAATTTTGCAGGCAAATGGATGGAAATAGAAAACACTTTTCTGAGTGAGGTAACCCAGACCCAAAAAGATGAACATGGGATGTACTCACTCATAATCGGTTTCTAGCCATAATTAAAGGACATCGAGCCTATAAATTTGGGATCCTTGAGAAGATAATAAGAAGGTGAACTCCCAAAAAAAGATATAGTAATCCTCCTGGATATTGGAAGTAGACACGATCGCCAGGCAAAATTGGGAACTTGAGGGTTGGGCAAGACTGGGCCAAGGGAAGATAGGGAGAGAAAAGTGTGAAGGGGAGAGCGGGGGAGCTCGGAGGAATGGGGTGCTTGGGATACAGGAAGGGTGGATATGGGAGCAGGGAAGCATATATCTTAATTTAAGGATCTACCTGAGGGTTGTCAAGAGACTTAACCCTAGAGGGGTTCCCAGGTTTCCAGGGAGACGCCCCCAGTTAGTTCCTTGGGCAGCTGAGGAGAGGGAGCCTGAAAAGGCCAGTTCCTATAGCCATACTGATGAATTTCTTGCATATCACCATAGAACCTCCACCTGATGATAGATGAAGAAAATGACAGAGCCCCACATTGGAGCACAGGACTGAGCTCCCAAGGTCCTGATGAGGAGCAGAAGGAGAGAGAACATGAGAAAGAAAGTCAGGACCGTGAGGGTACCTCCAGCTGGCGACAGATGGGGAAAGTGACTTAGCCCCACATTGGAGCACTGGACTGAGCTTCCAAGATCCTGATGAGGAGCAGAAGGAGCCAGAACATGAGGGAGAAACTCAGGAACGAGAGGGGTGCGTTCACTCATGGAGACGGTGGGACAGAACTAATGGGAGATCACCAACTCCAGTTGGAATGGGACTGATGGATCATGCAACCAAACCTGTCTCTCTGAATGTGGCCAACAGTGGGGGCTGACTGAGAAGCAAAGGACAATGGCTCTGGGCTCTGATTCTTCTGCATGGACGGGCTCTGTGGGAGCCTTCTCAGCTTGGTCGATCACCTTCCTGGACCTGGTGGGAGTTGGGAGGACCTTGGTCTTAGCATAGAGTGGGGAACCCTGATGGCTCCTTGGCCTTGAGAGGGAGGGAGGGGAGGTATGGTGGAAGGGAGGGGAGGAAAGGGGAAGAAGGAGGGGCGGGAAGGGGGAGGAGGAGGGGAGGGAGGGGGGAGGAGGAGGGAAGGAGATGGAAATTTTTAAATATAAAAAAAATAAACCATGAGAAAAAAAATAACATTAATTTCATATCTATTTCCCAAGCATTATAAAGAGTCTTGTGTTATAAAATGTATCTTTAAAAATAAATGTAAAATATATGTATAAATGACTCTAACTAACTTCATGGGTAGAAACATAGTTTCCTGTTTGTGAAAGATTATTATTACCTTGTTTTTATTTTGATTGGTCTTGGGTTTATTTTTGACAGACACTAAATACTTATTTCTTTTAATTTCTGTATTAACTGTATAAGTTAGAAAAGACAAATGGCTTCCCTATTCCTTCTTTTTTCCTCTCTAATTCTATAGCATAAGATGGAAGATGCTTCCTTCATTTCAGTTTCCCTCAATTTGAAATCAAAATTTGCCCTTCTCTTGCTTTCCTTTTCTTCAGCTCAATTTTCTTTCCATTATCTATTTAAATGCCTTTATTTTAAATGATCAATTGGATGGAAAAGATTAAAAATATAAAAAATAAGGGGAAAATAGAAAAAGAATGGCATAAAAAAGAAAAATCTTGGAGAAAATTCATTGTCTCCACATCTCTGCAATGTTCACATTACCATTTCAGAAAATGCTATCTTTTTAATTGGTTTTTATTGAGCTCTATTTTTTTCTCTACTCCACTCCCTGCTTCTCCCCTCCCACATTCAACCCTCCTCCAAAATCCCCATGCTCCCAATCTACTCAGATCTTTTTTCTACTTCCCTTGTAAATTAGATCTATGTAAATCTCTTTTATTGTCCTCATTGCTGTCTAAGTTCTCTGGGATTGTGGACTGCAGGCTGGATTTCATTGTTTTATGTTTAAAAACAACCTATGAGTGAGTATATTTGATAATTGTCTTCCTGTGTCTGGGTTACCTCACTCAAAATAATGTTTTCTAACTCCATCCATTTTCCTGTAAATTCAAGATGTCGTTATTTTTTCAGCTGTGTAGTACTCCATTGTATAAATATGCCACATTTTCCTTATCCATTCTTCAGTTGTGGAGCATTTAGGTTGTTTCCAGGTTCTGGATATGACAAACAATGTTACTATGTACATAGTTGAGTACATGTCCTTGTGCCATGATTGAGCATCCTTTGGATATATACCCAAAAGTGGTATTACTGGGTCTTGAGGAAGGTTATTTCCTAATTTTCTGAGAAATCGCCAAACTGACATCCAAGGGGGCTGTACCAGCTTTCATTCCATCAGGCAATGCAGAAGTGTCCCCTTTTCCCCACAACCTCTATCTAGAAGTAATTCTCCGGAAAGCCCCTTTAACATCCTTGTTCCTCAGGCTGTAAATGATAGGATTAAGCATGGGGGTCACTGCTGAATAGAACACTGAAATCATTTTATCCTTTTCATTCATTGTCTTGGAGTTTGGTCTCATGTAGGCAAATATTGCTGAGCCATAGAAGAGACCAACAACAATGAGGTGGGAACCGCAGGTAGAGAAGACCTTTAGCCTCCCCTCCCCAGACTGCATCTGGATCACGGTGCAGATGATGTTCCAGTAGGAGATGAGGATGAGCGAGACAGGAGCTAGGAGGATTATCACACCCATTGCAAAGATGGCCATTTCTGTGCTGTAGGTGTCTGCTGTAGCCAACTTCAGGAGGGCAGGAGGTTCACAAAAGAAGTGGTTAATGACATTGCTTCCTCGGTAAGGGAGACGCAAAGTGAATGTGGCATCTATCATGGACACAAATGCACCACTGGCCCAGGACCCTGCAGCCAGCTGGACACAAACCCAGTGTGTCATGATGGTGGAGTAGTGCAGAGGCTTGCAGACAGCAACATATCGGTCATAAGACATCACTGCCAGGAGTGCACAATCTGTACATCCAACCAGAAGTAACATAACTAACTGAATAGAGCATCCAGCAAAAGAGATGGTCTTTTTCTTCACCAGGAAGTGGACGAGCACCTGTGGAACTGTGGTGGTAGAAAAGCAGAGATCGGCAAAGGACAGGTTCCTAAGGAAGAAGTACATGGGAGTGTGGAGTCTGGGGTCTGAGTGGATGAGCACAATGATCAGCAGATTTCCCAGCACAGTGAGGAGGTAGATGAGGAGAAAGAGGAAGAAGAGCAGGGCTTGGGTCTGTGGGTCCTGTGAGAGGCCCAGGAAGATAAATTCTGTCACAGATGATCTGTTGTCCTCACCCATGAATAATTACTTATCTCTGTAGTAGAGCTTCAAGGAAAAAGATGCACATGTATCAGCTGCTTCAGAATACCTACATAACTGGATATTTTCTTAATTCAAAATTGGCGTTGAGTTCTGTAAAACTATTTCCATGTTCTGAATGACTGAATTTTCTTTTGGACTGTTTGGACTGACAATAGAGAATCAAATATTATTTTTGTTCTCCCCTTGCAACTTTTAATGGCAACAGAAAGAAAAATAGCATACCAACTCCTAATGAGATGAGCAGCATATTGATGCTCTTCAGATTATATTCATCCTTTTTGTAGGTCGGAGGTGCTAACCTGTTTTTTTGGAGCTAGCCTGTTTAGATGACCTTAATTACTTATGCTTGACATTGTATATTCTGTGATAATATTTATGAAGCCTTTCTGTTTCATAGTTTGCAAATTAATTCTAAAGAATCACACTTTTGAGTGAAAAATAGAAAGTTATGATAATGGTGTTAATATTCAGTGATCATGTCTATAGCTCAAATTCATTTATGTTCAATGTAAACAAAGTTCTGTGGGTTACAATAAAAATAGCTGTGTCTTTGGCTGTTACACTTAACACCCTCAATTCTCCAAAGTATGTCTTCTGCACAATTTTATATCTTTGCACATGACACCAATTTTCATCTATTGGTATCACCTGGTGGCCATCATTGGTGATGTTTTTATTTCTTTCTCCTTTAAGTCACTTAAGTATATAATATAGAGTTACTGCCATTCTTTCATCAAAAAATATAAAAATTATTTATAAATACTCCCATACTAGTAACTCTGAGCACCTCTGACTCTCTGCATCCTGAAAGTTTTCTTCTTCTTCCTTCTTCAAGTGTTATCTGTAGAGAAGGTTAAAGTCTTGTGAGCCCCCTCTGACTATGGTTCATATCTACTTCTTGCACACAGACATCTTCTCTTCTGTTTCTTGATGGTGTACAGATAACCTACCTAGCAAAGCAAATCAGTAGACCTCAAATAACATTCAAGCATATTTAGTTTTATTTCCAATGGTTTAGTGTTGCAAGGAGATTTATTAAGAGGGCAGGTATTGAGAAATGGGACAGATATTCCTTGCAAATAATTTGATTGTGTATCTTTGAAAACAGCAAGACAATTCTAGATTGAAATGAGGGAATAAGGTCTAATGGAAGACATCAGTGTGGATGAGAGGCGAAAATTATTAAAATACTATCTATACTCAGGCATAAAATTTTCAAAAATATAAAATTTTATAAAAGCTCTACAGTTTAAAGCCTTCTATATTATTTGTATTCTTAAAATAAAAATTAACATTACTATATAAGTACAAAACAATTATATTAACATTTTTCCAAATTAAAAATATAAAGATAATCCCCCCCTCTCTCTCTCTCTCTTGCTCTGTGTGTGTGAGAGAGAGAAAGAGAGGGGGGATCCTACACCTATATCTGTTCCTTGTGCTTTTCTTTTGGCTTCTTCTTTGGTTTCTTTTGTCCTATTTACTTGCTTTTGTTTCATATCTTATATTACTATTATTTCTTAGATGCCTGATTGTTTTCTAAGAAAGACAGAAATGTTTATTATTCTTAATAGGGGAGGTGAGATGGGGAAGTAAGATCTCAGAGGAATAAAGAAATCAAAGGTTGTAATTAAAATGTATTTTAGGAAAAAATCCATTTTAAATAAAAATAGAAAAATCAAAAAGTAAATAAAAAAGAACAAAATATCCCTTATTGAGGGTCCTTGGAAACTATTATTATAGTATGCCATAGAGAAAGTAGTGTATGCATAGTTAGCCAACCCACAAGAACACTCTATTAATGAATAATGATGATCCTTGGGGTGGAGGAACGTAGCAGGAACAGGGAATATAAATGAGAAGATATTTACTCTTCTTTGTACTTACATATAATGATTGCTTCCAATTTAGCCTATGTATTCTGGATAAAAATAGATAATAAAATATTTTAATAAGTAAACTGTTAAAATAAAATTTGCAAGAATTAGAAGTAGGACAATATAGTCACAAGGAAAATAATGTCAGAGTATATTACAACAGACACTGTAAGTTGCCATAGGAGTCAATCAGGTAAGGTTATCTGAATATTAGGCTCATGCTAATTAGTGTTTTCAGTAAGAAAATTTAATCTGCATCATTAAGTAGGTCTTAGTTGAATGATTGACAAGGTAGGAACAAATAAGCGGTTCTCACATGTTTTATCACAATAAAAACATACCACTGGTTTTCAGCATGTTTGCCAATCCATTGCACACAAAGAAAAGAAACATACATAAATAAGAATATATTTTTAAAAGTAGTGATATTATTGCTTGACTCTGTTAAGTATAAAATGTCTTTTTTGAGGGTTTTTTATTGATTTTTGTTGAGCTGTACATTTTTTTCTTCTCCCCTCCCCTGCCACTCCTCCCTGCTCCAGCCCTCTCCCAAAGTCCCCATGCTCCCAATTTACTCAGGAGATTTTGTCTTTTTCTACTACCCATGTAGATTAGATCCATGTCTAAGCCTGACTACAGAGCTTCAAATGTCAAAAGGAACTGATAACTTTTACTGACATAGCTTAAGTATATACTATCACAAAACGCAATGAAATAAAGGAATGAAGAAATTACTGTGGCATATGACATAAAATAACATTTTATAGAATGTGCAATGATGACCTAATAAAGAAATAGGTGGCAAATACTATGGAAGAAATACAAATATGAACTAACAATACATAGTAAATTAGAATCTGAGTACAATTTAACACACCCAAATAAAAATTAGTTACCTCAGATCTTACCTGATGGATGATACTTTTGAATATATGATATGTAAATGAGCTATACATAATTACTGAAAATGCAAACTACTATAATCAGCATAAGTATTATTTATGTACATAGAAAATACATTACAATGAACACTTTTCTCTGTAATTCTCTCTTCAACATTTGTGCTTTCAAGTAAGCAGTGATCATGTATTTCTGAGAGTGATCAGATTAAAACTGACAAGTGTCTTTTCAAGTTTGATTGTTTTTACTATCTGAATACTCAACAACAAAAGAAATATTTGTATTTGTAATCAGAAAATACATAGTATTTGTCACTGTATCCTTTAGAATCTAGAACTTCCTTATTCCATCACTGCTCCTCTTTCTAGCCTCTCCTCTTCATTCTGAAACTTTGTAAACACCCACTGTAAGCAGATGTTGGGTGGAGACCTCGTTTTATCTTCTCATCTGCTCTTCTGAAGAAGTTACTTATTCTACACTTTATGGAAATAATGAAAATAAACTACAAATTAAAGACATGAATTTTTTAGAGCTCCAGTGTCTAGAGGGAAATCAAGTTCTCTAGATGCAAACATTGTGTGCTTAAAAACAATGCTCACCCCTTCTTCCTGAGACCCTAGTAATGTCATACAAGGGTGAATGGTGAAACCATACAAATCGATATCAAGCCTGCTTTAATTATGCTCCCATGCATGTATGTCCTGTGGCCTCCAGGCTTCACAGTCAAGGAGAGCTTGGAATTGAGCAAAAAATAAAATCCTAAATAGTACTCATAATGTTATGAGGTTGAGATTGTTTTCTCTGTAACTTGTTTGTGTGGGTACCTATTATAAACTTGTAGGTGACAGGATGGTGTTGCACTGTCAGAAGGATGGCATCTCTGTGAGCATTATAAACACACTAAGAACTTTTCTTGAAGATTTTATGTTGTTTTCTACTTAATTTAACTCTTATAACTTTGTTTTAAAATTGCTGAAGTGGAAAAAATAATCACAGAAGTTACAATGAGCAAATAGTTGAAGCAAGCCTAGCATGCAATAACAGAAATATGTTCTATTTGTTCTGTTCAGCTATAAAATGAGGCTCTCCAGTCAGTCTATTCATAGAAGAGCTTTAACAATCTACTGTTACTAACTAAACAGACCAGTTGCAAAAGATAAACACTGTGGATTCTCTCATTTGTGCTTTCTGAAATGGTTATACTCACAGAAATCAGGGCATATAGAAAGGAAGAGTATAATTTTGACCAATTGGTAGAATTTCAGATTTATAAATTTAAAAAGTTCTAGAGATTGAGCATATATTATGTTATGTAAAACACTAATAAATTCTATAATTGATTGTGGTAAGGTAGATAAATATTGTTTTATAAATCACAATGTCGGAAAATAATTTCTGAGAGAAAGGGTAAAGCCATATACCATACATGATACTTTTATTCCACCATTTTTATCTGTGATTTAATTTTTAAATTCATCAAGTACACATTCAGCATTCTCTCATGATGCTTTCTATGATGCATACCATTAAGTTCTTAAAATTTCAATATCATTTAACCCCTAAGTATACTGTATTGTGATAATCTTTTATGAAAGCAAAGCTCTCATCTCTTCCCATAGCCTTTCATTTTCTATTCTATATGGTGCATCTGAGTGCAAATAATTCTTAAACATCTCTTATCTTGTGTTGTTGAAACATCCTATGTGTGTGCCTTTGTTTTTGTAATAAAACATAACTTCACCATTATCATCATCAAATAAAATATCTTAAAAATTTGACTGATGTTCCTGTGTCCATCTTATCACCATCATGATTGGGCAGAAAATAAAACACAATAAAATTCTAATGGCACTGCTACACACTTTGACTGTTTATCTGAGATTATACAATATAATTATAAGAAGACTTAAATTGCAGATAATAAAAGAAGACTAAGCATATACATTCTAGCACAGTTAGATTATCATCATTTGTGGCTAACGTGATAAATAGAAGCACTCAAGAACAAACTCCATGTATGAAGAAAGTTGAACACACATGAACATCCTTACCTACATCTCTTTTCTACTTCATGTCATTCCCAATTGTTCCTCAGTTCGTGACATGACTTTAGACAATAGACACGGCATAAACATTTAACTCTCCCTCACTCTCTATCTCACACAAAAACACTCTTTTTCATCAAAACTGGGATTCACAGTCTTTAACAGGATTGGTCTTGCCCCATAAGCATTTTTCTTTACAGCCTTAACATAACTGCTTTCTGAAGTTTTCTACTCAGTGCACAGGTAGGTTGGCTATTATTTTCACAAAATCTATAAAACATTTGTACATATGTCTCAAAGGCAAATTTAAGACTATCCAATATATGCCTCCATAATTTTAGAGTGGGTTGCTGATTCTACATTCTTTAAACATACATTTATTTCTATCAATTGTAATTCAACATTTTCTGACATATACTACTGGTTTAATAAAAAGCAGACTACTGAAACAATTAAAAGTCTCATGCTGGCATATTTATATTAATACACTTAAAAACTGGATTTGAAAAAGGAGAGGTGTGTACTAACTCATTTCTCACATTTTCCAGTTTAGGAGTCTCAGGCTGCATACTGGACATGCCTGGTTCAAAATTCAAATTGTAAAAGAAAGTGAGAAAGGAACACCAAAGTGGAGACATTTATGGAAAAAGAGATAGAGGAGAATATGGGAGCTCAAAAGTAAAAGTCAAGAAGAGCAGAGGATAAAGACACTTCCTATGGGAAGGGAATGAAGAATCAGACTCACTGGAAGGAGTAACCCCCCTCACTATCTTCTTAACCTCACCTGGAGCACTGGCAGTTGTGAACACAGCACAGTGAGACCAGTGATGGAAAGAAAGTGACAAACAGAGTGTGGTTTCTGCAGCCAGTTTCCTTATCCTAACAAGTAACCTCCATTGCTGTTTCCCAAAGATAGTGAGACTGAGACATCATCTGCGCTGTGAGTCTTACTCTGTCCTGATGCAAGGATGCTGTTTGTGAGGAGATCAATCACAAATTCAACTACCAGCTTGGAGGAGGTTCTTCCAGGATGTCTTCAAACCAGAGTTCCTAAGAGCTGTTATTTCCAGACCATTCCCTGGAGCATTTTGGCTGTTAAATTTTTAGAAATCATTCTACAAGAGACCCCAGGGGAAATTAAAGTTCTCCTCAGTAACCGAGGTATTGATTCTCATCTGATCAGAAGCCAAGATCCCCTTGATCATCTGGGATTTCAAATCTTTGAAGTCTTATGGTAGAGCATTCAGAATTTGATAATATGATAAAATGTAGCTGATAGTATTGTATTATTCCCTTTGTATCTGAGGGAACTTTTCTCTCACATTTCCTGGATCTTTATATAAACATTTCTAGATAAGAACACTCTGTGTTATAATTTTAGAGTGTTAAGTAGAGAGTTCACAACACATAAAGAAAGTGGAGAAAGTTCACCCTAGAGACTTATAGCATACTGAAAGCTCTAGAACAAAAAGCAAACTCAACAAGAAGGAGTAGATGACAGGAAGAAATCAAACTTACAGCTGATATCAATAAAATAGAAACAAAGAAAATAATACAAAAATCAATGAAACAAAGAGCTGATTCTTTGAGAAAAACAATAAGATAAACAAACCCTTATCCAAACTAATCAAAAGGCAGAGAAATAAGATTCAAATTATCAAAATCAGAAATGAAAGGAGAAAGGGAGACATAACAACAGACACTGAAAAAATAAAAAGAATCATTAGGTAAAACTACAAAAATCTCTACTCCACAAAATTGGAAAATGTAAAAGAAATGGATAATTTCTGAATAGATACCATATACCAAAATTAAGTCAAGAACAGGAGAACAATTTAAATAAACCTATAAAATGCTACAAAATAGATGCTCTCCTCAAAAGCCTCCTTTCCCTTAAAAAAAAGGCCACAAGGTTTTACTGTAGTATTCTACTAGAATTTCTAAGAAGAGTGAATACGTATACCCCTCAAAGTATGCTACATAATAAAAACAGAAGGGTCATTGACAAACTCTTTTTATGAGGCTACAGTTACCCTGATAAACCACACAAAGACTCATCAAAAAAGAGAAAAATCTCACTCTTGAACATGAATGCAAAACTAATCAACTTTATGTGGAAAAACAAAAAACCCAGGCTAGCCAAACAATCTTATACAATAAAGGAACTTCTTCACCATAGAACCTCCACCTGATGATAGATGAAGAAAATGACAGAGCCCCACATTGGAGCACCGGACTGAGCTCCCAAGGTCCTGATGAGGAGCAGAAGGAGAGAGAACATGAGAAAGAAAGTCAGGACCGTGAGGGAACCTCCAGCTGGCGACAGATGGGGAAGGTGACTGAGCCCCACATTGGAGCACTGGACTGAGCTCCCAAGGTCCTGATGAGGAGCAGAAGAAGCGAGAACATGAGGGAGAAAGTCAGGAACGAGAGGGGTGCGTTCACTCATGGAGACGGTGGGACAGAACTAATGGGAGATCACCAACTCCAGTTGGAATGGGACTGATGGATCATGCGACCAAACCCGTCTCTCTGAATGTGGCCAACAGCGGGGGCTGACTGAGAAGCAAAGGACAATGGCTCTGGGCTCTGATTCTTCTGCATGGACGGGCTCTGTGGGAGCCTTCTCAGCTTGGTCGATCACCTTCCTGGACCTGGGGGGAGTTGGGAGTACCTTGGTCTTAGCATAGAGTGGGGAACCCTGATGGCTCCTTGGCCTTGAGAGGGAGGGAGGGGAGGTATGGGTGGAGTGGAGGGGAGGGAAGGAGGAGGAGGAGGGGAGGCAGGGGGGAGGAGGAGGGAAGGAGATGGAAATTTTTAAATATAATAAAAAAAGAAGAAAAAAAAAGAAAAAAAAGAAAAAAAGAAAAAAAAAGAAAAGAAAAAGAAAAAAAAAAACGGAACTTCTGGAGGCATTACCATCCCTGACTTCAAAATCTATTACAGAGCTACAGTACTGAAAACAGCTTGGTATTGGCATAAAAACAGAGAAGTCAACCAATGCAATTGAATAGAAGACCCGGATATTAACCCACAAAACTATGAACACCGATTTTCAACAAAGGAACTAAAAGTATACAATGGAAGAAAGAAAGCATCTTCAACAAATGGTGATGGCAGAACTGGATGTCAACCTGTAGAAGAATGAAAATAGATCCATATCTATCACCATGCACAAAACTCAAGTCCAAATGGATTAAAGACCTCAATATTAATCTGAACACACTGAACCTGATAGAGGAGAAAGTGGGAAGTACTCTACAACATTTGGGCACAGGAGACCACTTCCTAAATATAACACCAGCAGCACAGAAAATAAGGGCAACATTGAATAAATGGGACCTCCTAAAACTAACAAGCTTCTGTAAAGCAAAGGACACTGTCATTAAGACAAAAAGGCAGCCTACTGACTTGGAAAAGATCTTCACCAATCCTGCAACGAACAAAGGTCTGATTTCCAAAATATATAAAGAACTCAAGAAACCAGACTTTAAAATGCTAATTAACCCAATTAAAAAATGGGGCACTGAACTAAACAAAGAATTCTCAACAGAAGACGTTCAAATGGCCCAAAGACATTTAAGGTCATGCTCAACATCCTTAGCGATCAGGAAAATGCAAATCAAGACAACTTTGAGAAACAATCCTTTTTTTCTCATTTTTTTTTATTAAAAATTTCCATCTCCACCCCTCTGCCTCCCCCTTCCCTCCCCTCTCTTCCAACCATACCCCCACTCCACCCCTCTCCAAGACAAAGAACCATCAGGGTTCCCTTCACTATGTTAAGTCCAAGGTCCTCAAGCTCCCCCTAAGTCCAGGAAGGTGAGCAACCAAACTGACAATGCTCACAGTGAGCCCGTCCATGCTGTAGAGTTCATGCTCATTGCCGTTGTCCTTGGTTTCTCAGTCCTCCTCCACCGTCAGCCACATTCAGAGAGTCCGGTTTGGTTCCCTGTTCTATCAGTCCCATTCCAAATGAACTTGTCCCACCGTCTCAATGGGTAAATGCACTCCTCACGGTCCTGACTTCCTTGCTCATGATCTCCCTCCTTTTGCTCCTCATCAGGACCTTGGGAGCTCAGTCCGGTGCTCCTATGTGGGGCTCTGTCCTTTACTCCATCCAATGCCAGGTGAAGGTTCTATGGGTGATATGCAAGATATTCATGAGTATGGCAATAGGATCTGAACATTTCTGGCACCCTCTCCTCAGCTGCCCAAGGAACTAGCTGGGGGCATCTTCCTGGACACCTGGGAACCCCTCTAGAATCAAGTCTCTGCCAACCCTAGAATGGCCTCCCTTAACTAAGATATATAATTCCTTGTTCCCATATCCAACCCTTCCTATATCCAAACCATCCTATTCCCCAAGCTCTTGCCATCCTCCACTTCACACTTTTCTCTCCCCATCCCCCTGAGCAGCTTCTGTAAAGCAAAGGACTCTGTCACTAAGACAAAAAAGGCAGCCTACTGACTGGGAAAAGATCTTCACCAACCCCACAACAGACAAAGGTCTGATCTCCAAAATATATAAGGAACTCAAGAGACTAGACTTTAAATGCTAATTAACCCAATTAAAAATGGGGCACTGAACTGAACAGAGAATTCTCAACAGAAGAAGTTCGAAGTGGTCAAAAGACACTTAAGGGGCATACTCAACCTCCTTAGCAATCAGGGAATGCAAATCAAAACAACTTTGAGATACCATCTTACACCTGTCAGAATGGCTAAAATCAAAAACACCAATGATAGCCTTGCTGGAGAGCATGTTGAGTAAGGAGTACACTCATCCATTGCTGTGGGAATGCAAACTTGTGCAACCACTTTGGAAAGCAGTGTGGAGTTTCTCTCAGGAAATTCGGGATCAACCTACCCCAGGACCCAGCAATCCCACTCTTGGAATTTACCCAAGAGTATGCCCAATCATATTATAAAAGCATTTGTTCAACTATGTTTTATAGCAGCATTATTTGTAATAGCCAGAACCTGGAAACAACCTAGATGCCCTTCAGTTGGAAGAAGTGTGGAATATATACATATTAGAGTACTACTCAGCGGTAAAAAACAATGACATCTTGAATTTTGCATGCAAATAGGTGGAAATAGAAACACCATCCTGAGTGAGGTAACCCAGGCCCAAAAAGATGAACATGGGATGTACTCACTCATAATTAGTTTCTAGCCATAAATAAAGGACAATCGAGCCTATAATTCATAAAAAATCCTAGAGAAAGCTATATAAGAAGGTGAAACCCAAAGAAAAACATATAGTTATCCTCCTGGATACTGGAAGTAGACAAGATTGCTGGACAAAATATGAGATACAATCTTATACCTGTCAGAATGGCTAAAATTAAAAACACTAATAATAGCCTTTTTTGGAGAGGATGTGGAGTAAGGGTACACTCATCCATTGCTGGTGGGAATGCACACTTGTGCAACCCCTTTGGAAAGCAGTGTGGTGGTTTCTCAAGGTAATTCAGGATCAACCTACCCCAGGACCCAGCAATACCACTCTTGGGAATATACCCAAGAGATGTCCTATCATACTAACAAAGCATTTGTTCAACTATGTTCATAGCAGCATTATTTGTAATAGCCAGAACCTGGACATAACCTAGATGCCCTTCAATGGAAGAATGGATAAGGAAGGTGTTGCACATATACACTTTAGAGTTTACTCAGGAGTAAAAACAATGACATCTTGAATTTTGCAGGCAAATGGATGGAAATAAAAAACACTATCCTGAGTGAGGGTAACCCAGACCAAAAAAGATTAATATGGTATGTACTCACTCATAGTGGATTCTAATCCATAAATAAAGGACATTGAGCCTATAATTCGTGATCCTAGAGAAGCTAAATAAGAAGGTGAACCCAAAGAAAAACAAATAGTTATCCTCCTGGATATTGGAAGGAGACAAGATTCCCAGGCAAAAATTGGGAACTTGGGGGTGGGTGAATAAGGGGAGATTGGGAGAAAAATGGTGAGGAAGGATGGGGAGAGCTTGGGGAAGGGGACAGGTTGGTATGGAGAAAGGGTGATATGGGATCAGGAAAGTATATGTCTTAATTAACAGAGCCATTTTAGGGTTGGCAAGAGACTTGACTCTAGAGGTGTTCCCAGGTACCAATGGAGATGTCCCCAGCTAGTTTTGTTGGGCAGCTGACGAGAGGGAGCCTGAAATGGCCCTATCCTATAGCCATACTGATGAATATCCTTGCATATCACCATGAATGAATCTTCATCTGGCAATGGATGAAGATAGAGACAGAGACCCACATTGGAGCACTGGACTGAGTTTTCCCAGGACCGAATAAGGAGCAGAAGGAGGGAGAACATGAGCAAGGAAGTCAGGGACCGCAAGGGGTATGCCCATCTACTGAGAGGGTAGGGCTGATCTAATGGGGGTTCACCAAGGCCAGCTAGACTGGGACTGATGGAGCATGTGATCAAACCAGACTCTCTGAATGTGGCTGACAAGGAGGGCTGACTGAGAAGCCAAGGACAATGGCACTGGGTTTTGATCCTACTGCATGTGTATTGGCTTATGGGAGCCTAGTCTGTTTGGATGCTCACCTTCCTAGACCTGGATGGAGTGGGGAGGACCTTGGACTTCCCACAGGGCAGGGAACTCTGACTGCTCTTTGGACTGGAGAGGGAGGCAGAGGAGAGTAGGGGGGAGGGAAAGGGAAATAGGAGGAGGGGAGGAGGTGGAAATTTTAATAAAAAATAAACAAATAAAATAATAATAATAATAATAATAATAATAATAATAATAATAGAAAAGCTGGCTAGAAACAAGCCAAGCTAAGACCAGCCATTTAAAAGAAAAGATCATAAAAATAAAATAAAATAAAATAAAATAAAATAAAATAAAATAAAATAGAAATAGAAATAGAAATAAATAACTAAGGAAAATAATCAATAAAATACTGGTAAACCAAATTCAAGAACACATTTAAAAAATCATCGACCATGATCCAGGTGGTTTCATTCCAGAGATTCAGGGATTGTTCAAGATATGAAAATCTATCAATATAATCCATCATATGAATAAACTGAGAGAAATAAGACATGATCATCTCATTAGATCCTCAAAAAGCGTTCAACAAAATCCAACACCCCTTCACAATAAAGGTCTTGGAGAGATCAGGAATACAAGGAACATATCTAAACTAAATAAAAGCAATGTACAGCATGCTGACAGCCAACATTAAACTAAACAGAGAGAAACTCAAATTGATCACACTAAAATAAGACTTCCACTCTCTCCATATTTCTTCAACATAGTTCTTGTAGTTCTGGCTGGAGCAACAATACAGCAAAATGATATCAAATGAATTCAAATTGGAAAGGAAGAAGTCAAACTTTTGTTACTAGAATATAAAATGAGTGTACATAAGTGACCCCAAAAACTCTACCAGGAAATTTCTACAGCTGATAAATACCTTCAATAATGTAACAGGATACAAGATTAACTCAAAAAAATCAGTAGTCGTCCTATATGCAATGATAAAGAAGCTGAGAAAGAAATCAGAGAAACATCACCCACACAGTAGCCACAAATAGTAAAAAATATCTTCAGGTAACACTAACCAAAGAAGTGAAAGTCCTGTTTGACAAGAACTTTAAGTCTTTGAAGAAAGAAATTGAAAAAAAGATATTAGAAAATGAAAAGATCTCACTTGCTTTTAGATAGGTAGGATCAACATGATGAAAATGTCAATCCTACCAAAATCAATATATAAATTCAATGCAATACCCCATCAAAATCCCAACACAATTCTCCACAGACCTTGAAAGAACAATAATCAACTTCATATGGAAAAACAAAAATCAAAAAATGATAGAAAATAGAATCCTGTTTAATAAAGCAACTTCCTTCTGGAGGCATCACCATCTCTCACATCAAGCTCTATTATAGAGCTACAGCAATGATAACAGTTTGGTATTGGCATAAAAACAGACAGGTTGACCAATAGAATAGAATTGAAGACACTGATATTAATTCACACACCTAAGAACATCTGATTTTGACAAAGAAGCTAAAATTATACCATCGAAAAAAGACAGCATCTTCAACAATGGAATAACTGGATGTCAACATGTAGAAGAATGTAAATAGATCTAAATCTATCCCCATGTACAAAACCCAAGTCCAAATGGATGAAAAACCTCAATATAAATATGGCCACACTGAATCTGATAGAAGAGAAAGTGGGAAGTAGCATTCAATGCATGAGCACAGGAGACCACTTCTTAAGTATAGCACTAGTAGCTCAGACACTGAAAGGAACAATAAATAAATGGGACCTCCTAAAACTAAGAAGCTTATGAAGTAAAGGACACAATAAATAAAACAAAAACTTCAGCCTACTGAATGGGAAAAGATCTTCATCAACACCACATCAGACAAAGGATTGATCTCCAAAATATATAAACTCAAGAAATTAGACATCAAAATTTCAAATAACCTAATGAAAAAAATGGAGTACAGAACTAAACAGAATTCTCAACAGAAGAATTTCAAATGGACAGAACGATACTGAAGGATGTGTTCAATATCCTTAGCTATCAGGGAAATGCAAATTAAAACAACCCTGAGATACCGTCTTACACTTGTCAGAATGGCAAAGATCAAAAACACTAATAATTGCTTATGCTGGAGAGGATGTGGAGTAAGGGGAACACTCATCCATTGCTGGTGTGACTGCAAGTTTGTTCAACCACTTTGGAAATTAGTATGGCCGTTTCTCAGAAAATTGGGAATCAACCTACCACAGGATCCAGCATTACCAGTCTTGGGCATATACCCAAAAGATACTCAACCATATTACAAAGAAATTTGCTCAACTATGTTCATAGCAGCATTATTTACAATAGCCAGAATGTGGAAAAAACCTAGATGCCCCTTAACTGAAAAATGGATAAGAAAATGTGGCACATTTACACATTAGAGTACTACTCAGGAGTAAAAAAAAATGACATCTCTAAATTAGGATGTAAATAGATGGAACTAGAAAACACCATCCTGAGTGAGGTAACCCAGACTGAAAAAGATGAGTATGGTATGTACTCACTCATAAGCGAATACTAGCTGTAAAGCAACGGATATTGAGCTTGTACTTCATGATCCTTGAGAAGCTAAGTAATGAGGCGAACCCAAAGAAAAACATACATAGATTTACCTGGAAAGTCGACATAGACAAGATCACCTGACAATATTGGGGTGGGGACAGATGGGAGTGTAGAAGAGGAAGATGAGGAGAGAAGTCAAGTATTATAATGAGAGGGTTTCAGGCTACCCTGGGGACTTTTGAGGTTCTCAAGTCTTTGTCACAATGTTCAAATTAGAGGTTTCAGTTCTGATGGTAGTGTGAAGTGTGTCTGATAGAAGAACAACTGTTCCTTAAAATCTGTAGAGTAATTGTTTCAGGACTATAGATACCATAATCATTGGACACTACAGAAACTCATGACAATTACAAGGGATTTACACATAATCTATATACAGCTTGTTACATATTTTCAATCATTCTACAGATTAGCTTTGATGCCTACAATGTCTTCTGCTCAAAAAGATCTTTCATAGGTTTGTTAAGGGTCTCACTCTATAACCTAGAATTTGTAGGTCTCCTACTATAGCCTCCCAGTTGCCATAAAAATGCTTTTTATCAAAATATGTGTATACTTATATTCACAACCAGTTGCAACATTGGATGCAGAATCTACAGATATAAAGGGATAGCTTATTGTTCATCATCTATAAGATAGTCCAAGAATGAATAACTACCAGAAAATTCAAGACACTTGTCTGTGTTCATACTCACAATATTCTGCTTATGGTGTCTAGAGAGATGATTTGGTGATTAAGACCACTTGTTGCTCTTCCAGAGGACCCTGGTTTGATTCCTAGAACCCACTTGGTAGCTTACCTGTCTGTAATTCTAATTCCAGGAGATTTGTCTCCCTCTTTTGGTCTCAGAGGGTATATTGCACACTCACAGTACACAGGTAGAAGCATTGAGCAAATACTTCAACACATAAAATAAAAAATAATTTTTAAAACTAAGATAACCACTACTTTCTCTAATTAAAAAAGTATACCATAGAAAAACAGAAACACATACATGTATGCATGTGTGCATATATGGACTAGCTTACAATATAGCAGATTTTGCTATATTCTTTCCATAAAGGGAAGTCTACTACTTCAGGAAATAATAGGAAGAATTGACAGACAGCTCTCTGCACTAATGTAGAGACAGTGGTGGGAGGAGGCAGCTACAGGATGAAAGGAAAGGTGTTCACCCTTAAATTCTGGAAGTGGTTTTTTTCTGACAGCATAAGCTTTCTCAGGACAGGTTTCCTCTATATGACTATGACTTCCTATACACTATGTGTTCACACGGCTGCTGCTACACAGTAACTGATGGTCTAGGATGTAATTGGTGCTGGGCAATATCATCTAAACATTGCCATTAGTCTCAAATTTTCATAGCCTGCTGACTGCTCTAATTTTCTATTTGTGGTCATTTACAAAGTTTTTATAAACAATATAAACAACATGATTCAAGCAGGACTTTATTTCATCTTTGTGATGTAATTATTATAATTTTTACATTTTTAAATTTATTTTTAATGTTAAAGTGTTGGAACATTATTACTATTTTATTCATGCAAAATAAATTCTGTTTTTATTGAACTATTCTCCTTTTTCCTCCTTTCCTCTCGTCTCTCTTTTACCCTCTTCCATAAGCCCCAAGCTATGAATTAAGAGATTTTTTTCTTTTTCTAATTCCCATGTAGATTAGATCCATGTATATCTCTCTTAGGAAGCTCTTTGTCTAGATTCTCTAAGGTTGTGAATTGTAGGCTGGTTTTTCTTTGTTTTCTGCCTAAAAGCCACTTATGGGAAGCAATTTTTTACACACTGGCACAGGAGACCACCCCAGTAGCACAGACAATGAGACAACAATTAATAAATGGGACCTCCTGAAAATGAGAAGCCTCGGCAAAGCAAAGGACATTGTCAAGCAAATCAAATAGAAATCTAAAGAATGAGAAAAGATCATCACCAACCCTACATCGGACAGAGAGCTGATCTCCAACATATACAAAGAACTCAAGAAATTGCTCACCAAAAGAAAAAATAATCCAATAAAAATAGGGTACAAAGAACTCTCAACAGATGAATCTAAAATGACTGAAATACACTTAAGGAAATGCTCAACCTCCTTATCCATCAGAGAAATGCAAATCAAAACAACTCTTACACCTGCCAGAATGGCCAAGATCAAAAACACTGATGACAACTTACACTGGAGAGGATGGGGGATAAAGGGAACACTCCTCTATTACTGGATTAGTGCAAACTGGTACAACTGCTTTGGAAATCAGTACAGTGATATCTCAGTATATTAGGAAACAACCTACCTCAAGACCCAGCAATAACACTCTTGTGTATATACCGAAAGGATGTTCAATCATACCACAAGAACATGTTCTCAACTATGTGTATAGCAGCTTTGTTTGTCATAGCCAGAACCTAGGAAACAACCTAACTACCCCTCAACTGAAGAAAGAATAAAGAAAATGTGGTACATTTACACAATGGAGTGGAAAAAAATAATGACATCTTGAAATTTTAGGCAAATCAGTGGATCTAGAAAGCATCATATTGAGTGAGGTAACCCAGACCCAGAAAGACAAATATCATATGTCCTATAAATTTTTTAGTTACAGAGAAATGACCAGTTTATTAAAGGAGCTAGCCCTAGTGTCACATTGATTAGCACTGTGTCATACCTATGCTTTTGAACATAAAAGCAGACATGTAAGATCAACTTGAGTGAGGGTTATTCCCAGTTCTGATATCCCAGGTGTTTTTCCAATATCACCTTGGGCTGAGAACTCGGCCAACTTCCCAATCATAAAAATGGAGAAATAAGGACATCATTCTCAGTCTTTGGAAAGTTGAGCCCTTGGTTTTATCCATGTGCCTGAGTGTGACTGCACTTTGGAATGGAGCTTGGAAAGCACTTCAGTTTAACCCTCATTGTGTTGCATATTATTTATTTCAGATACTATGACCACTGTGGGACAATCATTACCAATTTTTAAATTTGTAAATGTAGCATGTGAAAAAATTGAAGATTGGGAATGTCATTATTGGTGTACTGCTCTTCACTAGAATTTGGGGATAGAAATGTTGCAGATTAAATACAATACAAGATGTTTGCCTGCAAGCAAATTTATAAGCTCATATTGCATAATTATCTCCCTTGTGGTCCATATTGAACAGTTTTTATAAGATCATTGTTATCTCAGAGTTGTTTCATAGTTTTGGCTTTCCCCAACAGTGATAACAATTATAAAACCAACTGTCACATTCTGTCACTCCCCACACGCCAGGGACCTTATCTTTGAGCAGTAATATAGACTATTAACTTGAACCAGTGTGTCTCCAGAATACATGTGTATCTTTTCTTTATACCATCCTAATATTCATCATTAACATTTCTTTTTTACATCCATGGTTATTACCTTTGAAAGAAAAGAGTGCAGAAACCCAAGGGTTGAAAGTGCCAAGTTGTTACTATCACTAAGGAGTTATTAGAGACATGAGTCAGAATATTTAAATAAAGAAAGAGCTAATAATAATTAAACCTATAAGAGTATTTAGGTGTTTTTTAAAGGGTGTTATGTATAGTTAGTGCATAGTATGTTCCTGTATTCTGAATGAAGAGAAGGTAACAGATGAGAGGGTTAGGCAAAAGTTATCCAATATCTCCAACAGATATGCTTCAAATTTTTTATATGGTTTATTTTATATATTTAAAAATTTCCATCTCCTCCCCTCCTCCTTCCCCTTCTCTCCTCTCCTCTCCACCCACACTCCCTCCCTCCCTCTCCAGGCCAAGGAGCCATCGGGGTTCCCTACTCTATGTTAAGATCAAGGTCCTCCCAAATCCCCCCAGGTCCAGGAAGGTGATCAACCAAGCTGAGAAGGCTCCCACAGAGCCTGTCCATGCAGAAGAATCAAAGCCCAGTGCCATTGTCCTTGGCTTCACAGTCAGCCTCCACCGTCGGCCACATTCAGAGAGTCATGGTTTGTCTCATGTCCCAATCCGTCCCATTCCAACTGGTTGTTGTTGATCTCCCAGTAGTTCTGTCTCACTGTCTCCATGCGTGAACGCACCCCCCTCACGGTCCTGACTTTCTTTCCCATGTTCTGCCTCCTTCTGCTCCTCATCAGGACCTTGGGAGCACAGTCCAGTGCTCCAATGTGGGGCTCTGTCATTTACTTCATCTATTGCCAGGTGGAGGTTCTATGGTGATATGCAAGAAATTCATCAGATATGGCTATAGGAACTGGCCCGTTCAGGCTCCCTCTCCTCATGCTGCCCAAGGAACTAGCTGGGGGCATCTCCCTGGAAACCCGGGAACCCCTCTAGAGTCAAGTCTCTTGACAACCTCAGGTGGATCCCTAAATTAAGATATATGCTTCCCTGCTCCCATATCCACCCTTTCCTTTATCCCAAGCATCCCATTCCTCCTAGCTCCCCCCATTCTCCCCTTCACGCTTTTCTCTCCCCATCTTCCCTTGGCCCCGTCTTGCCCCACCCTCAAGTTCCCAATTTTTGCCTGGCAATCGTGTCTACTTCCAATATCCAGGAGGATTACTATATGTTTTTCTTTGGGTACACCTTCTTTTTTCGATGGTGGGAAACATTTTTTGAATTTTATTAATTTTCTTTCTTTTTTCTTTATTCTTTTCTCATACAATATATTCTGAATGCAGCTCCCCTCATCACTCCTCTCATTTCCCTTCCACCTGCCTTCTTTTCCAGATCCATTGCTCCTCCATTTCCCTTCAGAAAGGAGCAGGCCTGCCAGGGATATCAACTGAACATGATATAACAGGATGCTCTAGGAAGAAAGCCTCATCAAGGCTGAATGAGGCAACCCAGTAGGAGGAAGAGGGTGATGGGAATCATTTTATTAGCTTATAAGTACTCCAATAATCTGTGTCCCTTCATATTTGATAATGATAAATAACTTTTTAAAAATTTCAACTAGAAAATAGAAAAGCATAGTATATTGAAAGTACACATTAATAAATATTTTTCTGAAGGGCCATATTGAAGTAGTAGATATTTAAAACTTTATAGGCTAGATTCTATTTGTCACAATATTCTCTCTTATTTTGAGGCAAAAAAGCAGAAGGTATAAATACATGAATGTGTTTAGAATCCATTAAAAATTGATTCATAAAAATTAGCCAAATTTTAGCCTTAGCTATTGACCTGTGTTCCAGAGCAGTAGAGTTCAATATGACCAACTGCTGTTTGATAGCATGAAAGGGTGAGAAACTGAAATGCTTGTGCCTCACTTCAAATGTATTATAGGTAAGGCCCAAGGTCTTGCATTTCTGCAAGTTTTTCTAGCTGGTTTTGGTTGCCATGCATTGCTCTTGGGAACAGAGCTAATAGCAATAACATAACTTACAGCTAATATCTCCTGTGGTTATGGCTTATCAGAAACATTTATTTTTATTTTTTATTGGATTTTTTTTTCATACAGTATACTCTGATCATGGCTTTCCTCCCTAACTCCTTCAAGATCCTCTCATCTCTCAACACAGCAAACTCCAGGCACTTTCTTCTCTTAGAATGCAAGCAGGCAACAATAAAAACAAATGACAATTTACAAAAAAAAAATCAGAAACATTTCTTAAAATTGTTCTTTCTCGAGTGTTCTTTATCCCTATGCCTTTGTTTTTTGGCACAGTGTATGTGCACATAATAAAAAATACTATTATTAACAATTTACTGTTACTTGGTAAAAATTTGTGCTAATTAAATTATCTGTTATTAAATGTTTTATTACTTTTACATGACAATTGTAATACTGTGAAATCAAAATTAAATTTATTGTTTGTTTTTATTTTTAATTTTTTCTTCTTTATTTTTTTTAAAAAAAAATTTCCATCTCTCCCCTCATTCTCCCCCTTCCCTCCCCCTCGCTTCCAACCATAACCCCCACTCCCTCCCTCTCCAAGCCAAAGAGCCATCAGGGTTCCCTTCACTATATTAATTCCAAGGTCTTCCCAGCTCCCCCTAAGTCCAGGAAGGTGAGCACCCAAACTGACAAGGCTCACAGTGAGCCTGTCCATGCTGTAGAGTTCAAGCTCATCGCCATTATAGTCCTTGGTTTCTCAGTCCTCCTCCACCGTCAGCCACATTCAGAGAGTCCGGTTTGGTCCCCTGTTGCATCAGTCCCATTCCAAATGGACTTGGTAGTCTCCCGTTAGATCTGTCCCGCCATCTCAATGGTTAAACGCACTCCTCACGGTCCTGACTTCCTTGCTCATGATCTCCCTCCTTTTGCTCCTCATCAGGACCTTGGGAGCTCAGTTCGGTGCGCCTATGTGGGGCTCTGTCATTTTCTCCATTCAACGCCAGGTGAAGGTTCTATGGTGATATGCAAGATATTCATGAGTATGGCAATAGGATCTGGACATTTCTGGCACTCTCTCCTCAGCTGCCCAAGGAACTAGCTGGGGGCATCTTCCTGGACACCTTGGAATCCCTCTAGGGTCAAGTCTCTGCTAACCCTAGAATGACTCCCTTAATTAAGATATATAATGCCTTGTTCCCATATCCACCCTTCCTATATCCAAACCATCCTATTCCCCCAAGCTCTTCCCATCCTCCACTTAACACATCTTTCCCCATCCCCCCATACCCCCATCCCACCACACCCCCAAGTTCCCATTTTTTGTCCGGCAATCTTGTCTACTTCCAATATCAAGGAGGATTACTATATGTTTTTCTTTGGATTCACCTTCTTATTTAGCTTCTCTAGGATTTTTTACAAATTATAGGCTCGAAATCCTTTATTTATAGCTAGAAACAGATTATGAGTGAGTACATCCCATGTTCATCTTCTTGGGTCTAGGTTACCTCACTCAGAATAGTGTTTTCTATATCCATAAATTTGCATACAAAATTCAAATGTAATTGTTTTTTTTACCGCTGAGTAGTATTCTAACATGTATATATTCCAAAGTTTCTTCATCCATTCATCCACTAAAGGGCATCTAGGTTGATTCCAGGATCTGGCTATTACAAATAATGCTGCTATGAACATAGTAGAGCAAATGCTTTTGTAGTATGATTGGGCATCTCTTAGGTAAATTCCCATCAGTGGAATTGCTGGGTCCTGGGGTAGGTTGATCCCGAATTTCCTGAGAAACCGCCACACTGCTTTCCAAAGTGGTTGCACAAGTGTGCATTCCTACCAGCAATGGATGAGTGTGTCCCTTACCCCACAACCTCTCCAGCAAATGTTTTCATTTGTGTTTTGGATTTTAGCCAATCTGACAGGTGTAAGAAGGTATCTCAAAGTTCTTTTGATTTGCATTTCCCTGATACCTAAGGAGGTTGAGCATGACCTTAAGTGTCTTTTGGCCACTTGAACTTCTTCTGTTGAGAATTCTCTGTTCAGTTCAGCGCCCATCTTTTAATTGGGTTAATTAGCATTTTAAAGTCTAGTCTCTTGAGTTCCTTATATATTTTAGAGATCAGACCTTTGTCAGTTGCAGGGTTGGTGAAGATCTTTTCCCAGTCAGTAGGCTGCCTTTGTGTCTTAGTGACAATGTCCTTTGCTTTAGAGAAGCTGCTCAGCTTCAGGAGGTCCCACTTATTCAATTGTTGCCCTTAATGTCTGTGCAGCCCTGGGGTTATGTGTAGGAAACGGTCTCCTGTGCCCATTTTGTTGTAGAGTACTTCCCACTTTCTCCTCTATCCAGGTCAATGTGTTCAGATTAATATTTGAGGTCTTTAATCCATTTGGACTCGAGTTTTGTGCATGGTGATAGATATGTATCTACTTTCATTCTTCTACAGGTTGACATCCAGTTATGCCAGCACCATTTGTTGCAAGATGCCCTCTTTCTTCCATTGTGTACTTTGGCTCCTTTATCAAAAATCAGGTGTTCATAGGTTTGTGGTTTAAGATCCGGGTCTTCTATACGATTCCATTGGTCAACTTCTCTTGTTTTTTATGCCAATACCAAGCTGTTTTCAATACTGTAGCTCTGTAATAGATTTGAAGTCAGGGATGGTAATGCCTCCAGAGTATGTTATTGTATAAGATTGTTTTGGCTATCCTGGGTTTCTTGTTTTTCCATATAAAGTTGATTATTGTCCCTCTCAATGTCTGTGAAGAATTTTGATGGGACCTTGATGAGGAGTGCATTGAATCTATAGATTGCTTTTGGTAGAATTGCCATTTTCCATGTTGATCCTCCAATCCATGATCAAGGCAGATCCTTCCATTTTCTGGTATCCTCTTCAATTTCTTTCTTTAAAGACTGTGGAATGTATACATGCTAGAATACTACTCAGCGGTAAAAAACAATGACATCTAGAATTTTGCAGGCAAATGGATGGAAATAGAAAACACTATTCTGAGTGAGGTAACCCAGACCCAAAAAGATGAACATGGGATGTACTCACTCATAATCGGTTTCTAGCCATAATTAAAGGACATCGAGCCTATAAATTTGGGATCCCTGAGAAGATAATAAGAAGGCAAACTCCCAAAAAAAGATATAGTAATCCTCCTGGATATTGGAAGTAGAAACGATCGCCAGGCAAAAATTGGGAACTTGAGGGCTGGGCGAGTTGCAGCCAAGGGAAGATGGGGAGAGAAAAGCGTGAAGGGGAGAATGGGAGGAGCTCGGAGGAATGGGATGCTTGGGATACAGGAAGGGTGGATATGGGAGCAGGGAAGCATATATCTTAATTTAGGGATCCACCTGAGGGTTGTCAAGAGACTTGACCCTAGAGAGGTTCCCAGGTTTCCAGGGAGACGCCCCCAGTTAGTTCCTTGGGCAGCTGAGGAGAGGGAGCCTGAAAAGGCCAGTTCCTCGGAATCCCTGATCCTGTGCCCTGAGATTCCATCTGAACTGGTGAGTGAATGTGGACCCTGGGGCAACCTGCCCTGGAAGAGAGCACAGACCCCCTACCCCCACTTCCCTCTGCAGGCTTGTGTCGGTTTCTCGGAGTCCCTGTATCTCCCAAGCTTTCCCTAGTGTTCTCAGGTGTCCTGCTCCTGTTCTAAGGCCATCCACCCAGAGGAGTCAGACTCTGGCCTCCAGGCAGGTCTGAGGATTCCTGCAAGGGAGTGCGGGCTTCTTCAGATTGTGCTGCCAGGTTCGCTGTGTGATATTCCATCCTGCCCTGCCCCCACCTTGGCCCTTTTGTCTGGGCTGCCTGGAATCCCTGATCCTGTGCCCTGACATTCCATCTGAACTGGTGAGTGAATGCGGACCCTGGGGCAACCTGCCCTGGAAGAGAGTACAGACCCCCTACCCCCACTTCCCTCTGCAGGCTTGTGTCGGTTTCTCGGCATCCCTGTGTCTCCCAAGCTTTCCCTAGTGTTCTCAGGTGTCCTGCTCCTGTTCTAAGGCCATCCACCCAGAGGAGTCAGACTCTGGCCTCCAGGCAGGTCTGAGGATTCCTGCAAGGGAGTGCGGGCTTCTTCAGATTGTGACGCAAGGAATAGGTCCTCCTCTGGCACTGGGGAGATGCAACCAGTTTCAGGCACAGCAAAGATTGGTCTAGGACGCCAAACACCTCCGGGCTCCTTTTGAAGGAAGAGATGGGCAGGCCACAATGCAGAGCTCCCTCCAACAACATGAAAGGGCAACATGACATCACCACAAGCCAGACATCCTGAACAACAAGAATTGAACACCCTACCCCAGAAGATATAGAAGGAACCGACCTTACAAACAGTACTTTATGAAAATAATAGAGGACCTTAAACAGGAGGTAAAAAACTGCCATAAAGAAATGGAGATGACAAACAAAAAGGTAGACGAAATAATAAATCTCTCAAAGATACCCAAGGAAAAACAAGAAAAACAAGAAAAGCAATCAAACAGTAAGGGAAACAGTACACGACCTATAACTGAAATGGAGGTATTGAGAAAACACAATCTGAGGGACGACTGGAAATGAAAACTCTGAGTAACGAACAGAAACTTCCAGAGACAAGTATTTCCAACCGAATACAAGAGATGGAAGAATCTCGGACTCTGAAGATACATATAGAGGAAATAAACTCACAGATTAAAGAACTAAACAAATCTAACAAATCTTAACACAAAACATTCAGGAATGGAATCTGGACACCATGAAAAGACCAAACCTAAGACTTAATTGGGGGTAGAAGAAGAGAAGAATTACAACTCAAAGGGCCCAGAAAACATATTCAAACACCAATTATAGAAGAAAACTTCCCCAACCTTAAAGAAGGATGTTCCTATGAAGGTACAAGAAGCCTACAGAACACCAAATAGACTGATCAAAAGAAAGCACCCCACGCCATATAATAATCAGAACACAAAACATACAGAATAAAGAACAGATATAAGAGCCTGCAAAGGAAAAGGTCAAGTAACATATAAGGGAAACCTATCAGAATTACACCTGATTTCTCAATGGAAACCATGAAAGCCAGAAGAGCTTGGATAGATGTGCTACAGACACTAAGGGAACATGGAGGCAAGGCTAGACTATTATACCCAGCAAAGCTTGCATTCACCATTGATGGAGAAAACAAGATATTCCAGGACAAAAACAGATTTAAACAATACTCAGCCACAAATCCAGCCTTGCAGAAAGTAATAGAAGGAAAATCACAAACCAAGGAGTCCAACAACGCCCACAATAATGCAGGCATCTAGCGACCCTCCACCAGCACAACGAGAAGAAGGGAAACACACAAACTCTACTACTAAAAATGACTGAAGTTAACAACCACTGGTCATTAATATCACTTAATATAAATGGACTCAATTCACCTATAAAAGGCACAGGCTAAGACGACTGATACGATAACAGAATCCAACATTTTACTGTTTACAAGAAACACACCTCAACCACAAAGACAGACACCTACTCAGAGTAAAGGGTTGGGAAAAGATTTATCAAGCAAATGGCCCTAAGAAACAAGCGGGTGTGGCCATACTAATTTCCAACTAAGTTGACTTCAAACTAAAATCAATCAGAAGAGACGGAAAGGGACACTTTATACTCATAACAGGAAAAATCCATCAGAATGAAGTCTCAATCCTGAATATCTATGCCCCTAATATAAAAGCTCCCACTTATGTAAAAGAAACACTTCTAGAACTCAAGGAAGCCATCAAACCACACACACTAATAGTTGGAGACTTCAACACTCCTCTCTCACCAATGGACAGGTCAATCAGACAGAAACCTAACAGAGAATTGAAAGACTTAATGGAGGTAATGAACCAAATGGACTTAACAGACATCTATAGAACATTCCACCCAAATAGGAAAGAATATACCTTCTTCTCTGCGGCTCATGGAACCTTTTCGAAAATTGACCATATACTTGGTAACAAAGCAAACTTCCACAGTTACAAAAAAATATTAGTAACCACCTGTGTCTTATCGGATCACCATGGATTAAAATTAGAATTCAACAACACTGCTACCCACAGAAAGCCCACAAACTCATGGAAACTGAACAGTCAACTACTGACCCACACCTGGGTCAAGGAAGAAATAAAGAAAGAAATTAAATTCTTTTTTGAATTTAATGAAAACAAAGACACAACATACTCAACCTATGGGACACAATGAAAGCAGTGCTAAGAGGAAAGTTCATAGCACTAAGTGCCCACTTAAAGAAAATGGAGAAGAAAGCAGCTCATTGGTGACTTAACAGCACACCTGAAAGCTCTGGAAAAAAAGAAGCAGACTCACCTAGGAGAAGTAGAAGACTGGAAATATCAAATTGAGGGCAGAATCAACAAAATAGAACATAGAAAACAATCCAAAGAATCAATGAAACAAGAAGCTGGTTCTTGAGAAAATCAACAAGATTGACAAACCCTTAGCCAAACTAATCAAACGGCAGAGGGAGAACACGCAAATTAATAAGATCAGAAATGAAAAGGGGGCCATAACCACAGTCACAGAGGAAATTCAGAAAATCATTAGATCTTACTACAAAGCCTGTATGCCACAAAATTGGAAAATGTAAAAGAAATGGACAGTTTTTTAGATAAATACCATATAACAAAGTTAAACCAGGACCAGGTAAATGCTCTAAATCGACCTGTTATCGCGAAGAATTAGAAACTGTTATCAGAAAACTCCCTACCAAAAAGAGCCCAGGACCAGATGGTTTCAATGCGGAGTTCTACCAGAACTTCCAAGAAGACCTAATACCTATACTCCTTAAGGTATTTCATAATATAGAAACACAAGAGTCACTGCCAAATTCCTTCTATGAAGCTACAGTTACCCTGATACCTAAACCACACAAAGACTCAACCAAGAAAGAGAATTACAGGCCAATCTCACTCATGAACATTGACGCAAAAATTCTCAATAAAATACTGGCAAACTGAATCCAAGAACACATTAGAAAAATTATCCACTACGATCAAGTAGGCTTCATCCCAGAGATGCAGGGCTGGTTCAACATACGAAAATCTATCAATGTAATCCATCATATAAATAAACTGAAGGAAAAAAAAAACATATGGTCATCTCATTAGATGCTGAAAAAGCATTTGACAAAATTCAGCACCCTTTTATGATAAAAGTTTTGGAGAGATTAGGGATACAAGGGTCATTCCTAAATATAATAAAAGCTATTTACATCAAGCCGACAGCTAACATCAAATTAAACGGAGAGAAACTCAAGGCTATCCCACTAAATTCAGGAACACGACAAGGCTGTCCACTCTCTCCTTATCTCTTCAATATAGTGCTTGAAGTTCTAGCAATAGCAATAGACAACATAAGGGAATCAAGGGATTCAATTTGGAAAGGAAGAAGTTAAACTTTCATTATTTGCAGATGATATGATAGTATACATAAGCGACCCCAAAAACTCCACCAAAGAACTCCTTCAGCTGATAAACTCCTTCAGTAATGTGGCAGGATACAAGATCAACTCCAAAAAATCAGTCGCCCTCCTATACACAAAGGATAAGGAAGCAGAGAGGGAAATCAGAGAAGTATCACCTTTCACAATAGCCACAAATAGCATAAGATATCTGGGAGTATCTCTAACAAGGAAAGCTGAAGGATTTATTTGACAAGAACTTTAAGTCTTTGAAGAAAGAATATTGAAGAGGATACCAGAAAATGGAAGGATCTCCCCTGCTCGTGGATTGGGAGGATCAACATAGTAAAATAGGCAATTCTACCAAAAGGCAATCTATAGATTCAATGCAATCCCAATCAAGGTCCCATTAAAATTCTTCACAGAGATTGAGAGGACAATAATCAACTTATATGGGAAAAACAAGAAACCCAGGATAGCCAAAAACAATCTTATACAATAAAGGTACTTCTGGAGGCATTACCAATCCCTGACTTCAAACTCTATTACAAAGCTACAGTATTGAAAACAGCTTGGTATTGGCATAAAAACAGAGAAGTTGACCAATGGAATCGTATAGAAGACCCGGATCTTAAACCACAAACCTATGAACACCTGATTTTTGATAAGGAGCCAAAAGTACACAATGGAAGAAAGAGGGCATCTTCAACAAATGGTGCTGGCATAACTGGATGTCAACCTGTAGAAGAATGAAAGTAGATCCATATCTATCACCATGCACAAACTCAAGTCCAAATGGATTAAAGACCTCAATATTAATCTGAACACATTGAGCTTGATAGAGGAGAAAGTGGGAAATACTCTACAACAAATGGGCACAGGGAACCGTTTCCTGCGCATAACCCCAGCTGCACAGATATTAAGGGCAACATTGAATAAATGGGACCTCCTGAAGTTGAGCAGCTTCTGTAAAGCAAAGGACATTGTCACTAAGACACAAAGGCAGCCTACTGACTGGGAAAAGATCTTCACAAACCCTGCAACTGACAAAGGTCTGATCTCTAAAATATATAAGGAACTCAAGAGACTAGACTTTTAAAATGCTAACTAACCCAATTAAAAAATGGGGCGACTGAACCTGAACAGAGAATTCTCAACAGAAGAAGTTCAAATGGACAAAAGACACTTAAGGTCATGCTCAACCTCCCTACCTATCAGGGAAATGCCAAATCAAAACAACTTTGAGATATCATCTTACACCTGTCAGATTGGCTAAAATCCAAAACACCAATAATAACCTTTGCTGGAGAGGTTGTGGGATAAAGGGTACACTCATCCATTGCTGGTTGGAATGCACACTTGTGCAACCACTTTGGAAAGCAGTGTGGCGGTTTCTCAGGAAATTCGGGATCAACCTACACCAGGACCCATCAATTCCACTATTGGGAATCTACCCAAGAGATGCCCAATCATACACAAAAGCATATGCTCATCTATGTTCATAGCAGCATTATTGTAATAGCCAGATCCTGGAAACAACCTAGATGCCCTTCAGTGGAAGAATGGATGAAGAAACTGTGGAATATGATACATTGCTAGAATACTACTCAGCGGTAAAAAAACAATGACATCTTGAATTTTGCAGGCAAATGGATGGAAATAGAAAAACACTATTCTGAGTGAGGTAACCCAGACCCAAGAAGATGAATCATGGGATGTATCACTCATAATCGGTTTCTAGCCATAATTAAAGGACATCGAGCCTATAAATTTGGGATCCTTGAGAAGAATAATAAGAAGGTAAACTCCCAAAAAAGATATAGTAATCCTCCTGGATATTGGAAGTAGACACGATCGCCAGGCAAAATTGGGAACTTGAGGGTTGGGCAGAGACTGGGCCAAGGGAAGATGGGAGAGAAAAGTGTGAAGGGGAGAACTGGGGGGAACTCGGAGGAATGGGGTGCTTGGGATATAGGAAGGGTGGATATGGGAGCAGGGAAGCATATATCTTAATTTAAGGAGCTACCTGAGGGTTGTCAAGAGACTTGACCCTAGAGGGGTTCCCAGGTTTCCAGGGAGACGCCCCCAGTTAGTTCCTTGGGCAGCTGAGGAGAGGGAGCCTGAAAAGGCCAGTTCCTATAGCCATACTGATGAATTTCTTGCATATCACCATAGATCCTTCACCTGACGATAGATGAAGAAAATGACAGAGCCCCACATTGGAGCACCGGACTGAGTTCCCAAGGTCCTGATGAGGAGCAGAAGGAGAGAGAACATGAGAAAGAAAGTCTGGACCATGAGGGAACCTCCAGCTGGCGACAGATGGGGAAAATGACTGAGCCCCACATTGGAGCACTGGACTGAGCTCCCAAGGTCCTGATGAGGAGCAGAAGGAGCGAGAACATGAGGGAGAAAGTCAGGAACGAGAGGGTTGCGTTCACTCATGGAGATAGTGGGACAGAACTAATGGGAGATCACCAACTCCAGTTGGAATGGGACTGATGGATCATGCGACCAAACCCGTCTCTCTGAATGTGGCCAACAGCGTGGGCTGACTGAGAAGCAAAGGACAATGGTGCTGGGCTCTGATTCTTCTGCATGGACAGGCTCTGTGGGAGCCTTCTCAGCTTGGTCGATCACCTTCCTGGACCTGGGGGGAGTTGGGAGTACCTTGGTCTGAGCATAGAGTAGGGAACCCTGATGGCTCCTTGGCCTTGAGAGGGAGGGAGGGGAGGTATGGGTGGAGAGGAGGGGAGGGTTAGGGGGAGAAGGAGCGGAGGGAAGGGGGAGGAGGAGGGGAGGGAGGGGGGAGGAGGAGGGAAGGAGATGGAAATTTTTAAGTATAAAAAAAAATAAACCATGAGAAAAAAAAAAGAATAGAAAGAGAAATTTACTCTACGTCATTCTGTTTACATTAGAAATAGGGTATTTGAATGTCAAAACTGAGATGTAATAAAATTCATAGGAGTTAAAAAAAAAAGGCCAGTTCCTATAGCCATACTGATGAATTTCTTGCATATCACCATAGAACCTCCACCTGGCGATAGATGAAGAAAATGACAGAGCCCCACATTGGAGCAACAGACTGAGCTCCCAAGGTCCTGATGAGGAGCAGAAGGAGAGAGAACATGAGAAAGAAAGTCAGGACCGTGAGGGAACCTCCAGCTGGCGACAGATGGGGAAAATGACTGAGCCCCACATTGGAGCACTGGACTGAGCTCCCAAGGTCCTGATGAGGAGCAGAAGGAGCGAGAACATGAGGGAGAAAGTCAGGAACGAGAGGGTTGCGTTCACTCATGGAGATGGTGGGACAGAACTAATGGGAGATCACCAACTCCAGTTGGAATGGACTGATGGATCATTGGACCAAACCCGTCTCTCTGAATGTGGCCAACAGCGGGGGCTGACTGAGAAGCAAGGACCATGGCACTGGGCTCTGATTCTTCTGCATGACAGGCTCTGTTGGGAGCCTTCTCAGCTTGATCGATCACCTTCCTGGACCTGGGGGGAGTTGGGCGTACCTTGGTTATAGCATAGAGTAGGGAACCTGATGGCTCCTTGGCCTGAGAGGGAGGGAGGTAGAGGTATGGGTGGAGGGGAGGGGAGGGAAGGGGGAGAAGGAGACGAAGAAAGGGGGAGGAGGAGGGGAGGGAGGGGAGAGGAGGAAGGGAGGAGATGGAAATTTTTAAAAATAAAAAAAAAACCATGAGGAAAAAAAAATAAAGTAAATCTTAAAAAAAAAGACTTAAAGTTCTTGTCAAATAAATCCTTCACTTCCTTGGTTAGAGTTAATCCCAGATATCTTAGGCTATTTGTAGATGTTGTGAAAGGTGATACTTCTCTGATTTCCCTCTCTGCTTCCTTATCCTTCATGTATAGGAGGGCAACTAATTTTCTGGAGTTAATCTTGTATCCTGCCACGTTACTGAAGGAGTTTATCAGCTGTAGGAGTTCTTTGGTGGAGCTTTTGGGGTTGCTTATGTACACTATCATATCATCTGCAAATAATGAAAGTTTAACTTCTTCCTTTCCAAATCAAATCTCCTTGATTCACTTATGTTGTCTTATTGCTATTGCTAGAACTTCAAGCACTATATTGAAGAGATAAGGAGAGAGTGGACAGCCTTGTCATGTTCTTGAATTTAGTGGGATGAGTTTCTCTCCATTTAATTTGATGTTAGCTGTCGACTTGCAGTAAATCACCTTGATTATATTTAGGAATGACCCTTGTATCCTTAATCTCTCCAAGACCTTTATCATAAAGGGGTGCTGAATTTTGTCAAATGCTTTTTCAGCATCTAATGAGATGATCATATGGTTTTTTTCATTCAGTTTATTTATATGATGGATTACATTGATAGTTTTTCATATGCTGAACCAGCCCTGCATCTCTGGGATGAAGCCTCCTTGATTGTAGTGGATAATTTTTCTAATGTGTTCTTGGATTTGGTTTGCCTGTATTTTATTGAGAATTTTTGCATCAATGTTCATGAGTGAGACTGGCCTGTAATTCTCTTTCTTGGTTGAGTCTTTGTGTGGTTTAGGTATCAGGGTAACTGTAGCTTCAAAAAAGGAATTTGGCAGTGATTCTTGTGTTTCTATATTATGAAATACATTAACGAGTATAGGTATTAGGTCTTCTTGGAAGTTCTGGTAGAATTCTGCATTTAAACCATCTGGTCCTGGGCTCTTTTTGGTAGGGAGGTTTTTAATAACAGTTTCTAATTCTTCGTGACTAACAGGACTATTTAGAGCATTTACCTGGTCCTGGTTTAACTTTGGTATATGGTATTTATCTAAAAAAATGTCTATTTATTTACATTTTCCAATTTTGTGGCATACAGGCTTTGTAGTTAGATCTAATGATTTTCTGAATTTCCTCTGTGTCTGTGGTTATGTCCCCGTTTTCATTTCTGATTTTATTAATTGGCGTGTTCTCTCTCTGCCGTTTGATTAGTTTGGATAGGAGTTTGTCAATCTTGTTGATTTTCTCCAAGAACCAGCTTTTTCTTTCATTGATTCTTTGGATTGTTTTCTGTGTTTCTCTTTTGTTGATTTCTGCCCTCAGTTTGATTATTTCCAGTCTTCTGCTTCTCCTAGGTGAGTCTACTTCTTTTTTCTCCAGATCTTTTGGGTGTGCTGTTAAGTCACCAATGAGTGCTTTCTTCGTTTTCTTTAAGTAGGCACCTAGTGCTATGAACTTTCCTCTTAGCACTGCTTTCATTGTGTCCCATAGGTTTGAGTATGTTGCGTATTTGTTTTCATTAAATTCAAGAAAGACTTTAGTTTCTTTCTTTATTTCTTCCTTGACCCAGGTGTGGTTCAGTAGTTGACTGTTCAGTTTCCATGAGTTTGTGGGCTTTCTGGGGGTAACATAGTTGTTGATTTCTGATTTTAATCCATGGTGATCTGATAAGACACAGGTGGTTACTAATATTTTTTTGTATCTGTGAAAGTTTGCTCTGTTACCAAGTATATGGTCAATTTTCGAAAGGTTCCATGAGCCACAGAGAAGAAGGAATATTCTTTCCTATTTGGGTGGAATGTTGTATAGACGTCTGTTAAGTCCATTTGGTTCATTCCCTCCATTAAGGCTTTCAATTCTCTGTTAGGTTTCTGTCTGATTGACCTGTCCATTGGTGAGATAGGAGTGTTGAAGTCTCCAACTAATAGTGTGTGTGGTTTGATGGCTGCCTTGAGTCTAGCAAGTGTTTCTTTTACATACGTGGGTGCTTTTATATTAGGGGCATAGATATTCAGGATTGAGACTTCATTCTGAAGGATTTTTCCAGTTATGAGTATAAAGTGTCCCTTTCCATCTCTTGTGATTGATTTTAGTTTGATGTCAAATTTGTTAGAAATTAGTATGGCCATGGCGGCTTGTTTCTTAGTTCCATTTGCTTGATAAACCTTGTCCCAACCCTTTACACTGAGTATGTATCTGTCTTTGTGGTTGAGGTGTGTTTCTTTTTTCTCTCATTTTTTTTTATTAAAAATTTCTATCTCTTCCTTTCCTCCTTACGCTTCTCTCCCCTCCCTTCCACCCTTATCCCCACTCCCTCCCTTTCCAGGTCAAAGAGCCATCAGGGTTCCCTTCACTATGTTTAAGTCCAAGGTCCTCCCAACCTCCCCCTAAGTCCAGGAAGGTGAGCAACCAAACTGACAAGACTCACAGTGAGCACATCCATGCTGTAGAGTTCAAGCTCATCGCCATTGTCCTTGGTTTCTCAGTCCTCCTCCTCCTTCAGCCATATTCAGAGAGTCCCTTTTGGTCTCCTGTCCTGGAAATGACCTAGACGCCCTTCAGTGGAAGAATGGATTAGAAACTGTGGAATATATACATGTTAGAATACTACTCAGCAGTAAAATCAATGACATCTTGAATTTTGCACGCAAATGGATGGAATAAGAAAACACTATTCTGAGTGAGGTAACCCAGACCCAAAAAGATGAACATGGGATGTACTCACTCATAATCGGTTTCTAGCAATAATTAAAGGACATCCAGCCTATAATTCGGGATCCTTGAGAAGATAATAAGAAGGTGAACCAAAAGAAAAACATATAGTAATCCTCCTGGATATTAGAAGTGGACACGATCGCCGGGCAAAAATTGGGAACTTGAGGGTGGGGCAAGTCAGAGCAAGGGAAGATGGGGAGAGAAAAGCAATGAAGGGGAGAATGGGGAGAGCTAGGAGGAATGGGATGCTTGGGATACAGGAAGGGTGGATATGGGAGCAGGGAAGCATATTTCTTATTTTATGGACCCATCTGAGGGTTGTCAAGAGACTTGAATCTAGAGGGGTTCCCGGGTTTCCAGGGAGATGCCCCCAGCTAGTTCCTTGGGCAGCTGAGGAGAGTGAGCCTGAAAATGCCAGTTCCTATAGCCATACTGATGAATTTCTTGCATATCACCATAGAACCTCCACCTTGTGTGTTTCATGTAAACAGCAGAATGTTGGATCCTGTTTTCATATCCAATCTCTCAGCCTGTGCCTTTTTATAGGTGACTTGAGTCCATTGATATTAAGTGATATTAATGACCAGTGGTTGTTAACTCCGGTCATTTTTTTGTAGTAGAGTTTGTGTGTTTCCCTTCTTCTAGTTGTGCTGGTGAAGGTTCGCTCGATGCCTGAATTATTGTGGGCATTGTTGGACTCTTTGGTTTGTGATTTTCCTTCTATTACTTTTTGCATGGCTGGATTTGGGGCTACATATTGTTTAAATCTGTTTTTGTCCTGGAATATCTGGTTTTCTCCATCGATGGTGAATGCAAGTTTTTCTGGGTATAGTAGTCTAGGCTTGCATCCATGTTCCCTTAGGGTCTGTAGCACATCTATCCAAGCTCTTCTGGCTTTCATGGTTTCCATTGAGAAATCAGGTGTAATTCTGAAAGGTTTCCCTTTATATGTTACTTGACCTTTTTCCTTTGCAGCTCTTAATATCTGTTATTTATTCTGTATGTTTTGTGTTCTGATTATTATATGGCGCGGGGATGCTTTCTTTGATCCAGTCTATTAGGTGTTCTGTAGGCTTCTTGTACCTTCATAGGAACATCCTTCTTTAGGTTGGGGAAGTTTTCTTCTATAATTTGTTGAGTATATTTTCTGGGCCCTTGAGTTGTAATTCTTCTCCTTCTTCTACTCCATTATTCTTAGGTTTGGTCTTTTCATGATGTCCCAGATTTCCTGGATGTTTTGTGTTAAAGAATTTGTTAGATTTGTCTTGTTCTTTAATATGTGAGTTTATTTTCTCTATAGTATCTTCAGAGTCCGAGATTCTTCTTCCATCTCTTGTATTCGGTTGGATATACTTGTCTCTGAAGTTTCTGTTCATTTACTCAGAATTTCCATTTCCACTTTTCCCTCAGATTGTGTTTTCTTCATTACCTCCATTTCATTTATCAGGTCTTGTACTGTTTCCCGTACCTGTTTGATTGCTTTTTCTTGTTTTTCTTGGGTATCTTTGAGAGATTTATTTATTTCGCCTACCTTTTTGTTTGTCATCTCCACTTCTTTTTTTTATTTAAAAAATTTCCATCTCCTCCCCTCTTTTTCCATTTCCCTCCCATCCTCTCACCCATACCCTCCCTCCCTCCCTTTTCATGCCAAGGAGCCATCGGGGTTCCCTACTCTATGTTAAGACCAAGGTCCTCCGAACTCCCCCCTGGTCCAGGAAGTTGATCAACCTTGCTGAGAAGGCTCCCACAGAGCCTGTCCATGCAGAAGAGTCAAAGATCAGGGCCTTTGTCCTTGGCTTCTCCGTTGGCCTCCACCGTCAGCCACATTCAGAGAGTCAGGTTTGCTCTCATGTTCCATCAGTCCCAATCTAACTGGAGTTGGTGATCATCCGTTAGTTCTGTCCCACTGTTTCCATGGGTGAATGCACCCGTCAGGGTCCTGACATCTTTCTCATGTTCTCTCTCCTTTTGCTCCTCATCAGGACCTTGGGAGCTCAGTCCGGTGCTCCAATGTGGGGCTCTGTCATTTTCTTCATCTATCGCCAGGTGGAGGTTCTATGGTGAATATGCAAGAAATTCATCAGTATGGCTATAGGAACTGGCCTTTTCAGGCTCCCTCTCCTCAGCTGCCCAAGGAACTAACTGGGGGCATCTCCCTGGAAACCTGGAACCTCTCTAGGGTCAAGCCTCTTGACAAACCCTCAGGTGGATCCCTAAATTAAGATATATGCTTCCCTGCTCCCATATCCACCCTTCCTGTATCCCAAGCTTCCCATTCCTCCTAGCGACACCCATTCTCCCCTTCATGCTTTTCTCTCCCCATCTTCCCTTGGCCCAGTCTTGCCCAACCCTCAAGTTCCCAATTTTGCCTGGCTATCGTGTCTACTTCCAATATCCAGGAGGATTACTATATGTTTGGAGGGGGGGTTCACCTTCTTATTATCTTCTCAAGGATCCCAAATTATAGACTTGATGTCCTTTAATTATGGCTAGAAACCAATTATGAGTGAGTACATCCCATGTTCATCTTTTTGGGTCTGGGTTGCCTCACTCAGAATAGTGTTTCTATTTCCATCCATTTGCATGCCAAAATTCAAGATGTCCATTGTTTTTTACCGCTGAGTAGTATTCTAGCATGTATATATTCCACAGTTTCTTCATCCATTCTTCCATTGAAGGGCATCTAGGTTGTTTCCAGGATCTGGCTATTACAAATAATGCTGCTATAAACATAGTTGAACAAATGCTTTTGTAATATGATTGGGCATCTCTTGGGTAGATTCCCAATAGTGGAATTGCTGGGTCCTGGGGTACTTGATCCCGAATTTCCTGAGAAACCGCCACACTGCTTTCCAAAGTGGTTGCACAAGTGTGCATTCCCACCAGCAATGGATGAGTGTACCCATTTACCCCACAACCTCTCCAGCAAAGGTTATTATTGGTGTTTTGGATTTTAGCCAATCTGACAGGTATAAGATGATATCTCAAAGTTGTTTTGATTTGCATTTCCCTGATACTTCCAAGAAGACCTAATACCTATACTCCTTAAGTATTTCATAATATAGAAACACCAAGAGTCACTGCCAATTCCTTCTATGAACCTACAGTTACCCTGATACTAAACCACACAAAGACTCAACCAAGAAAGAGAATTACGGGCCAATCTCACTCATGAACATTGACGCAAAAATTCTTAATAAAATACTGGCAAACCGAATCCAAGAACACATTAGAAAAATTATCCACTACGATCAACTAGGCTTCATCCCAGTGATGCAAGGCTGGTTCAACATACAAAAATCTATCAATGTAATCCATCATATAAATAAACTGAAGGAAAAAAAACCGTATGGTCATCTCATTAGATGCCTGAAAAGCATTTGACAAAATCCACCACCATTTTATGATAAAGGTCCTGGAGAGATTATGGATACAAGGGTCATTCCTAAATATAATAAAGGCGATTTACAGCAAGTCAACAGCTAACATCAAATTAAACGGAGAGAAACTCAAGGCTATACCACTAAATTCAGGAACACGACAAGGCTGTCCACTCTCTCCTTATCTCTTCAATATAGTGCTTGAAATTTTAGCAATAGCAATAAGACAACATAAGGGAATCAAGGGGATTCAATTTGGAAAGGAAGAAGTTAAACTTTCGTTATTTGCAGATGATATGATAGTGTACATAAACGACCCCAAAAACTCCACCAAAGAACTCCTACAGCTGATAAACTCCTTCAGTAACATGGCAGGATACAGGATCAACTCCAGAAAATCAGTCACCCTCCTAAACATGAAGGATAACGAAGCAGAGAGGGAAATCAGAGAAGTATCACCTTTCCCAATAGCCACAAATAGCATAAGATATCTGGGAGTATCTCTAACCAAGGAAGTGAAGGATTTATTTGACAAGAACTTTAAGTCTTTGAAGAAAGAAATTGAAGAGGATACCAGAAAATGGAAGGATCTCCCCTGCTCGTGGATTGGGAGGATCAACATAGTAAAATGGCAATTCTACCAAAAGCAATCTATAGATTCAATGCAATCCCAATCAATGGTCCCATTAAAATTCTTCACAGAGATTGAGAGGACAATAATCAACTTTATATGGAAAAACAAGAAAACCCAGGATAGCCAAAACAATCTTATACAATAAACATACTTCTGGAGGCATTACCATCCCTGACTTCAAACTCTATTACAAAGCTACAGTATTGAAAACAGCTTGGTATTGGCATAAAACAGAGAAGTTGACCAATGGAATCGTATAGAAGACCCGGATCTTAAACCACAAACCTATGAACACCTGATTTTTGATAAAGGAGCCAAAAGTACACAATGGAACAAAGAGGCATCTTCAACAAATGTGCTGGCATAAACTGGATGTCAACCTGTAGAAGAATGAAAGTAGATCCATATCTATCACCATGCACAAAACTCAGTCCAAATGGATTAAAGACCTCAATATTAATTTGAACACATTGAGCTTGATAGAGGAGGAAAGTGGGAAGTACTCTACAACAAATGGGCACACGGAACCGTTTCCTACGCATACCCCAGCTGCACAGACTTTAAGGGCAACGTTGAATAAATGGGACCTCCTGAAGTTGAGCAGCTTCTCTAAAGCAAGGACAATTGGCACTAAGATGCAAAGGCAGCCTACTGACTGGGAAAGATTCTTCACCAACCCTGCAACTGACAAAGGTCTGATCTCTAAAATATATAAGGAACTCAAGAGACTAGATGGTAAAATTGCCAATTAACCCAATTAAAAATGGGGCGCTGAACTGAACAGAGAATTCTCAACAGAAGAAGTTCAAATGGCCAAAAGACACTTAAGGTCATGCTCAACCTCCCCTAGCTATCAGGGAAATGCATCTCCATTTCTTTATGGCAGTATTTTACCTACTGTTTAATGTCCTCTATTATTTTCATAAAGTACTGTTAAGGTCGGTTTCTTCTATTTCTTCTGGATTTGGGTGTTCAATTCTTGTTGTTTCTGGATGTCTGGATTCTGTTGATGACATGTTGCCTTTCATGTTGTTGGAGGAGTTCTTGCATTGGCACCTGCCCATCTCTTCCTTCAAATGGAGCCGGGAAGTGCTTGGTTTCTTAGACCAATCCTTGCTCTGACTGAATCTGGGTGGATCTCCTCAGTGCCAGAGCAGGAGCTATTCCTTGCGGCATAATCTGAAGAAGCCAGCACTCCCTTGCAGGAATCCTCAGACCTGCCTGGAGGCCAGAGTCTGACCCCTTTGGGTGGATGGCCTTAGTACAGGAGCAGGACACCTGAAAACACTAGGGAAGGCTTGGGAGAGGCAGGGACATGAGAAACAAAGACAAGCCTGCAGAGGGAGCTGGGGGAGTGGGTCTGTGCTCTCTCCAGGGCAGGTTGCCCCATGGTCGCACCCACTCACCAGTCCAGGTGGAACTCCACGGCACAGGATCAGGGATTCCAGGCAGCCCAGGGATGCCGCCTGGACAAAAGGGCCAAGGTGGGGGCAGAGTGGGTTGGAATATCACTCAGCAAACCTGGCAGCACAATCTGAAGGAGCCAGCACTCCCTTGAAGGAATCCTCAGACCTGCCTGGAGGCCAGAGTCTGACCCCTTTGGGTGGATGGCCTTAGTACAGGAGCAGGACACCTGAATACACTAGGGAAGGCTTGGGAGAGGGAGGGACGTGAGGAACAAAGACAAGCTTGCAGCGGGAGCTGGGGGAGGGGGTCTGTGCTCTCTTCCAGGGCAGGTTGCCCCAGGGTCACACACTCACCAGTCCAAATGGAACTCCACTGCACAGGCTGCTTCAAATTTTTAGACAGTCAATAAAAGCATTGCTTATCAAATGTTGTAAAGAAAGATGTTATCCAGCATTCAAGTGCTTTCAGAAGGTTTTATTATTTACTTGAGCCACCAGAAAATGAAGCCATTTCTTTTACTGAGAACCTAATATATACCTACAACACATTCTGTAAAATCCACTCCTTTGCTCCCTTCTGAGTCCTTCCATACTCTACCACAACTTTTTCCTTCACACTTCATGTGCTTTCTTTTCTTTAAAATAAAAAAAAACTTAGGGTTGCCTTTTCTTCATGTGTGCAGGAACATCTTCTAGGGCATGGGCAGCCATTCAGAGACTATGTCTCTAAAGTAAATGCATTCTCCTGCCCCTGGGAGCCATTATTTCCCAATAATTTTAAACAAGGAATGGAGTCTTGAAGTCCCTGTCCCCATCCATGAAAGGATTTTGGCTGGCTTGAACTTGCTCATACAGTTAGAGCCACTGAGGATTCATTGTTATGTCTAGCAAACACTTTACTTACAGACATCCACTACCCCTAGTTTTTACAGTCTTTTGACCCCTCTTTTACAGTGGTACCTGAGCATTGTGGGGATGGCGTATGAGTAAATGTGCCATCTGTAGTAAACACTCCCTTAGTCAAATGAATTCATTTGGAACATTTTTTCATTTGAAAATTTCATTTTAAATTGTTTAAAAGATACACTCATTCTAAAGCCATTCACAATACTTTAGAAATATCAGTATGTAATAAATTTTAATTCTTATGTTTTAGAAATATTGTCAAGTTACATCTTAATACATTTACATTTTTTCAAGATGTTAACTATGAGGAGTCAGACTGACCCAAGATTTTCTCAGAGACAGTGATAGAAGAAAAAGGGAACTTTAGCTCTGTGTCCTCATCCATGGATAAACATGGCACGGCCTGTCTGAGGTTAGAACCAGTGCTTCAGATTAGTCAAGGTTGTGGCTTTTGTAGAACTGACTCTTGCCCCTGTGCCTTATCCTAAGGCAGCTGTGATAGAGGTATCCTGTATTCTCTTTGCCAGAGTTGTCTGATAAAGCTCTCTACTGACCCTGGACATTTTTCACTGTAGGAATTTTCACCTGCACAAGTACAGTATTGTATACATTATTCTGTAGTTCTTTTGTCATTCTGGTTTTTATTCTTGTATTAGAAATAGAAACCTTTCTCATGAAATATATTCTGATTATAGTTTCCCTGTCCCCTACTCATCTCAGTTCCTTCCCACCTAACCACCTACTCAAATACACTTCTTTTTGCCTCTCGTTAGGAATAAAAAGAATCATAAGAGACAACAAAAAAGATAACAAAATAAAATATAAGTTAAAAGAAAAACTCTCATATCAAAGTTGGACAAGGCAAAATAACACAAGTAAAACAGCCCAAGAGAAGGTACAAGAATCAGAGAGCAACTTGTTCACATATTCAGTAGTTCCATAAAAATATTAGGCTGAAAGTATAATGTTTATGCAATAGACCTGGAACAGCCCATGGAGGCCCTGTGCTTGCTGCTTCAGCCTCTGTAATTTCATGTGAGCCTTGCTCAGTTGATTAAGAACACTTTGTTTTCCTAGCGTCCTCTATCCCCTCTGTCTCTTACATGTTTCCACCTCCTCTATCAATGGGTTCCCTGAGCTCTGAGGGGAGATATTTGATAGAGACATCCCATTTAGATCTGTGTGTTTCAAGACTCTTTCTCCACATGCTGTAGGAAGAAGATTCTCTGATGATGACTTGACTGAACAAAGTACCAATCTGTGAATATAGCAAAAAACATTATTTTTTGTTGTTTTATTATTACATTTTAATTACATTTTAATTTAAAATTACATTTTAATGACCACTAGTATTTGGTTTTACCCTAGAGCTCTGGTTTATCTAGTATCTGATTCTTGGTCACTCAAGTAGTATAAGGTATAAGTATAAGGTATAAGTACCCATGAAATGTGCCTTAAGTCAAATCACCATTAGTTTATTATTCCCCCAATCTTTTTTTTTTTTTTTGATTTTTCGAGACAGGGTTTCTCTGTGGTTTTGGAGCCTGTCCTGGAACTAGCTCTTGTAGACCAGGCTGGTCTCGAACTCACAGAGATCCGCCTGCCTCTGCCTCCCGAGTGCTACGATTAAAGGCGTGCACCACCACCGCCTGGCTTATTCCCCCAATCTTTGTGTCACATTTACCTACCATATTTTGCAGGAGGGATGATTGCTATAGTTCCTAATAAACTTGTTGGGCATAAGGTCAACAGCTTATGCAATATGTCCTGTTGGTGGGGGGTCAGAAACAATGGAACCAGGACATATCCTTGGTACATGAACTAGTTTTTGTGAGCACATTACCTATTGGTGAGATACTTATCAGCCTTGATAAGGCAGAAGGGATTTGGTCTGCCTCAATTTGTTCACAAACATTGTAGACTCCCCTAAGAGAGTCCATTACCTCGTCTGAGGAGTGGATGAGGGTGGGTATGGGGGGAAGAAAAGGCCAAGACAGAAGGGAGGAAGCAGAAATTGGGGCTAGTATAGTATTGTAAAATTAAAAAAAGAATAAATAAAACAATGAAAAGTAGAACTAGAAAACAATAAACTATATTCTCCAAAGATTGGTTTTGCATAATGGTAGGATAACATGAGTTCAGCAAGTAGCTATGGAGTTTAAAGTAACAGGAAACATCCTGAGTGCAAAGAGATTGGTTCACAAAAGCTGAAGTTTATAGAATTTTCTCACTATTTACATTTCTTTATTTTATTTGCATAATGCTAGTGGACAAATTGTCACAAATTAAGTGAGCTGCACCCCAGAATAAGATCTTTGACAATGCGGCAAAAACAAGCATTCCTTGGTAAACATGAGTGAACTTTACTGTCAAATTAGAGATAATCCACAATGAAAGATGTTTAAGCTGTTCATGAACTTCAGAAATGATTTATGCCCTGATTATCTCCTGTATTCTTTCTATCTTATCTCTTTTAAATACTTTTCTTAATGCCTCCTTCATATCCTTGTTCCTTAGGCTATAAATGAATGGGTTCAACATAGATGTTACAACTGAGTAGAACACTGAGATTACCTTATCTCCTTCATTCATTTTCTTTGAGTTTGGCTGCATGTAGGTAATATTGTTGAACCATAGAAGAAGATAACAACGATTGAAATGGGAAGTGCAGGTGGAGAAGACCTTGAACCCTCCCCCTCACCTGACTGTATTTGAACCACAGTGTAGATAATGTTTCCAGTAGGAGAGAAAAAGAATGAGAGAAACAGGACCTAGGAGAATTATTACACCCATTGCAAAAATGACCATCTCAGCTGTGTAGGTCGCTTCTGAAGCCAGCTTCAAGAGTGCAGGAGGCTCACAAAAGTAATGATTGATTAGATTTGGTCCCTGGTATGACAAGCATAAAGTAAATGTGGTATCTACTACAGACACAAATATCCCACTAGCCCAGGATCCCACAACTAACAGAACACAAACCCTATGTGTCATGATGGAAGAGTAGTGCAGGGGCTTGCAGACAGCTATATAGCGGTCGTAAGACATGACTGCTAGAAGAGAGCTTTCTGTGCACCCCATTATGTAAGGAAAAAAAAAACATATGCATTGAGCACCCAGCAAAAGAATGGTCTTTTTTACAACTAAAAACTGGACTAGCATCTTGGGAACAATAGTTGTAGAGAACAGAGAGAGTCATTCATGCAGATTTTTGAGAAGAAAGTACATTGGTGTTTGAAGTCGAGAGTCACATGAATGAGAGTATGATGAGCGATTCCGCAAACACAGTGAGCAGTAGATGATGAGAAATACCACGAACAGCAAGGATCTGAGTCTGATGATCTGAAGAAGACCAGCAGATGTAACTCAGTCAGATAAGTATGGTTTTCTTTGGCCATGGAGGTGTACTCCTAGAAATTAGTATACATGGAGCAATGAAATGTTGACTGTCATTTGTCAAATCCAGAAAGTACAAATGTTATGGGAAGAAAAAATGGGGATTAGAAAAGCACTTAAGATGCTGGGATTTTTTTCCCAGTTTATTTATTTTTTATAAAAATTGCCATCTCCTCCCCTCCTCCTCCCCCTTTCCCCCCCCCCCCCCCCCCCCCACACCCCCCCACTCCCTCCCTCTTGAGGCCAACAGCCATCAGGGTTCTCTACACTATGTTGAGTCCAAGGTCCTCCCAATCCCCCCAGGTCCAGGAAGGGGAGCAACCGAACTGACAAGGCTCACACAGAGCCCTCCATGTCGTAGAGACCAAGCCCATCGCCATTGTCCTTGGCTCCTCGGTCAGCCTCCACCATCAGCCACCCTCAAGAGTCCGATTTGGTCGCGTGTGTTTCCATCAGTCCCATTCCAAGTGGACTTGGTGGTCTCCCGTTAGTTCTGTCCACAGATCTAACGGGGAGACCACCAAGTCCAGTTGGATGAACTGATGGAACAGGGACCAAACCGGGCTCTCTGAATGTGGCTGGACGGTGGAGGAGACAGAGAAACCAGGACCAACGGCAATGAATGTGAGCTCTACAGCATGGATGGGCTCACTGTGAGCCTTAACCTTCACCTGGCGATGGATGGAGATAGAGACCGAGCCCCACATTGGAGCAACGGACTGAGCTCCCAAAGTTCTGATGAGGAGCGATGGAGAGAGATCATGAGAAAGAAAGATGCTGGATTTTTTATTTATTGTATCCCTATACTGCTCCTAAAGACAGTTGATTGATAGGTACATTGAAATCTTGACTATACATACCTTGCCAGCACTCCTTGATGAAAGAGTTCTGCCCTCTATGGGGTAATTTTTCAACAGGTGTGTACACAATGTCAGGAAATATTTTCAGAGAAAAAACACTTTGTTAATTATGACATAAAAATAAGGGTCATGATAACATCTAGCTGTAAATCAGGGGTACAAATATAATGATAAGGCATTGAAAAACAATAAAAAATCCCTGTCTTTGATCAAAAACTCTTAGTGGTACCTCAGTTCACTGATCACAGTGATTATTTTAGCCTTGATTTTATTCAAATATTATGTGCAAATTACCATCATTTCCATTTTCTTTTCATAGGATTCTCTGTCATCTTCTGAACAAAGTAGGAGGCATTACAAGAATATAGCCTCGTTATCATATAGATACAATGGAAGAACTCTGAGAAGACTTAGGCAGTAATCACAGTATCATAGGGCTTTCATGAGTCCACAAGTATCACATGAATTATCTGAAAATGATGCAGTCTTATGTGATCTAATTTGGGCTGCAGTTTGACAGACTGTGCAATAGACTGGATGTTTTTATTTGCAGGAATTAGGCATTTGTGTAGTGTTTGGGAGGATGCACAGTTACTTATCTTCAGTTTGGTGTATATCTGCAAAAAATACAAACAATGTGTATGACTGAATATAAGATAAGGAAGGGGTAGGAAAGGTAAATGGTAGAACATGAAATTTGAATGCTCCTAGGAATGATGTTGAAGTTCCCATGCTCTTTTGAATGGAAAGTGGTGTCAGAAAAGAAAGTCAGTCATACTGCCAGACATATTAAGATATGTTTTTTTCTTCATGGTCTGAAACCACAAGCATATTTTGTGTTTATACAGATGATCCTCTCTTCAGGTGTACAGGAGGAGAGAATAGGAAGGAACCATGATCTGAGCCAATTCATGGTCATAAATGCTAAGTGTATCTTAATTAAGGACACAAGGGGGGCTCTAGTTAAAGAATTGTCATTTAAGTTTGAATCTGAAACTGTGTCTAGTCTAATCTATGAAAGGGTGCAATGGACCAGGAAGATCATGTCAGAAACCACATTACAGAAATGACTCCAAGTAAGAAGGATGTTGACTCTCACCTTGCTTTGAGAGACCAGAGGAACAGTGGACAAAGTCAGTGCCATCGATATCAAATTGTCTCTTGCTATAATTGCTCTTTGAATTGTCATTTACAATTTTCATTGGTTATGAAATATTATTAGTAGATTGACATCATATTTCTTAATTGAGATATAATGAAAATACTATCTTTTGCAATAATATAAACATTGGTATAGAGAAAATATTTGCTCCAATATTTGTTTGCCATTTTGAGTACATAATTTTGAGCTATAATGTAAAATTTCTTATATAACTATAATACTGAAAAGCTTTAAAAAGTACCTTGCTAAAAGTCAAAAATGCTTAAGGATATCAATGAGAATCTTCAATGCTGAACCCATTTTCCAATAATTTTAATAAGTGAATTTACCATGTTGTTTATGGTGAAGTTTTATGCACTGAACTGTGCATATCTCTATGTATAAATTGGTGTTAATATGTGCACTCAATAAGTTATTCTTGATGATATGTACAGAAATATCTGACTCTCACTGACTCTAAGGCTTTTGGTTAGTCACATTACCTTATTAATCCTAACATTTCTTTCTTTGGTTTTTTGAGACAGGGTTTCCCTGTAGTTCTAGAGCCTTGTCCTGGAAACTAGGCTCCTTGTAGACCAGGCTGGCCTCGAACTCAGAGATCTGCCTGACTCTGCCTCCTGATGTGCTGGGGATTAAAGGCATTGCGCCATCCACTGCCTAGGCCTAACATTTCATTATATCTGCATTTCTTGGCAGAAAAGTAAATATTCAAAATTTTGGACTGCATGAATGAATGAATAAATAAATTGCATAAATTAATGAATCCTTCCTGCCTCATACTATCATTTATTATACATGTTCTTTCAAATATCCCAGCACTGCCTTGCCATATTTAAAGCATAAGTAACAATTTGAAGACGCATAGCTAATTTCTTTCCTAATATGTTATCTCTTTACATTTGGAAAATCCTTGGACAAGAAGAACCACAGGTTGATATGCCTGTATCCCATGTGTATATGGAAAGAACCACTGGCTTGTTCGCTCTGGTGAGATGGAAATGTGTCTTATTCTATTCCGGCAGTGTCTATTGTTCTTTACAACTACTGTTGTACTGGTTCCTACAGAGACCCACAAAATCAACCTCAGTACTCACCAGCTCTGGCCCTCCTCCACTTGTCAGAGTAGTCAATTGTACACTGCTGATGCTCTGTGTTGTGTTTGTATGCGATACCTAAATTTCCAGTGCTTCAATGAGAACAGATCATGACAAAAAATAAGAGGAAGAAACACCACTGTGAATACGACTGGATATTCAAAGAGCATTGAGATACTAGTTGGTGAGAAAATCTGAGTCATTTTCAAAATATATCATTTATTTTCTTGGGGAGGATTTTAAAACCCAAACTGGTACCCTTATCAACAGCCAAGAATTTCTAACATGAAGAATTCTACAGAAGATGGGGGGAAACATCCTTTCCAAAATATCCTGTTGGTTAAATTTAATATTTGGTCATCTCTCAGGATAGAGTCAACGTTTCCTTGGGACTGAGGTTTGTGTTGTTTCCTTCAGCCTCATTCTCCTTGTTTCTCCACAGCAACGTTCTTCTTATGATGACACCTGGGAGACTTTGTTTCTAGAGAGCAGAAGCACAGAAGAGGGGAGCTCAGACTGACATTAGAGGTCTGTAATTCTGAACAACAGATCTGGAGGTAGGGCCTCAGTGATTCTCAGGCATCTATTCTGGAAACATGGACCTCTCCTGTGTAATAGACCCCATCTCCAGCACTTGGCTGCTGTTGAACTGGGTAGACAGGCAGTCTCCAAGAGCCAACTCTTATCTCAACCCTTTTTCTTGACAGGAGTTCTTTAAATATTGAGGTTTTTGAGGAAGAATGTGAGTAAGCTATCCCCTGGGCACTTCTTGGCGATAACAGTAATTTATTTTATTACATTTTAACAACTATGAGATGCTTTGAGAAATTTTGCTTTGCTGGTTTTGTAATCACATGTTAAATTCTATGAGGCTATATTCCACATTCTTACCCTTAACAGCAAAGGAGTTTTGTATGTTCTAGTGTCAGAATGACACAATAGGCCTACTGTACCTGCCCCTCCTCTCTGTATGGCAGCAAAGTAAACTGTAACGGTACATACATGCAGGCATCTCAGCATCAAGACCTTAATATTGATAGAAAAAATATAATTTGTATTCTTTTTAATAGTTCTCTAGTAAATATTCAAAAGTATTGTTTATTGGAAAAGTCATGAGTCTGTTAAATAATTTTTAGCTGGTATTTAAAATATGACAAAGAAGCCTCTACATTCTGGTATAATTTATTGAAATTGTCCCCAATTATGTGTTCAATGTATCAATTTTATTCTTTTAGACTATATATGTATATATAAAACTACCACGTTTATTCCTAAATTTCACACATCTACCTCTTTTAATTCTACTAGTGAAATAATTATTTGTATTAATTTTATAATTTATCATTAAAGTAATCTTAATTCTACTGGACTTCTTTGGTCATTATTTACAAGCTTTTTTATAAAAACAAAAACTCACTAGGTGTTGATAAGTTTTAAATGAGATGATGAAGAAAGAAAATCAAACAAGAATGAAATGTTACTAGTACATGTGACATTCATGTAGGTCAGAGACATAGGCAAGTATTAGAGTAAGTAGTTATCATTCTGATCTCTTATTAAAGAAAAGGCACCTGAAAGGCTTTTTTCTATAATAGGTTAAGTGGTGTCAAGGCAATTGGAATGAAATAATACAGGGCTGTCTCTTGAGCCTCATCCTCTACCACTTCATCATGTAGCTTCCTACAAGAGCAGTTAGGCTATCAGGGACATAGGACAACAGGCTATGAAGAGTGTCTTTGTTTGGACTGCTTGGTTGTATTTAGACGGAACAGTCAGGCCTGAAGAATATAATAGTGAATTAAAGTAGATTTCATGACATAAAGTCATTTTATCTGCTCCATTTAAAGGCTTCTTAATTTTTTTTAAAAAGCAGATCTTTTCTAGTAATAGTCAGTAGCATAGGGCTATTTGTTGTAGAAGTTATAACAGTTTAAATATTTCTAAAGAAAAAAAGGACAATAGAAGAAGTTACATGGTCAAATTATTGAAGCAAGCCCAGCTTGCAATAACAGAAATATGTTCTACTTGTATTGTTTAGCTATAAAATGAGGCTCTCCTGTAAGTCTTATTTATAGAAGAGCTTTAACGATCTACTGTACTAAGCAAAGCAGACCAGTCACAAAAGACGAACACTGTGGTTCTCTCATTGGTGCTTTCTGAAATGGTTTATACTCATAGAAATCAGGGCATACAGAAAGGAAGAAGAGTGTAATTTTGACCAATAAGTAGAATTTCAGACTTAATAAATTGAAAAAGTTCTAGAGATCAGTCATATATTATGTTATTTAAAACTCTAAAACTCTAGCAAATCTATAATTGATATGGTAAAGCAGAATAAATATTGCTTATGAACCACAATGTCAGAAAATAATTTCTGCCTGAGAGAAAGTGTAAAGCTGTGTATAGTACATGATTCTTTTATTCCTGCATATTTATCTGTGTTTTAATTTTTAATTCATCAAGTACACATTCAGCATTCTCTCATGATGCTTATATGATGCCATATGTTAAGTTCATAAAAGCTTCAAACTATTTACTACCTCCTAAGTATACTGTATTGGTGATCATCTTTTATGAAAGCAAAGCCCATCTCTTCCCATAGCCTCTTCATTTTCTGTCCTATATGGTACATCTGGGTGCAAATAATTCTTAAAACCTCTCTTGTCTTGTGTTGTTGGACATCCTATGTTTGTGCCTTTGTTTTGGTAATCTAAACATCTTGACCATTATCATTATCAAATAAAATGTCTTTAAATGTTTGATTGATGTTTCTGTATCATCTTATCACCATCATGATTAGGCAGAAAAAAACACAATAAAATGTTTAATGGTACTGCTACACACTTTAACTGTATATATGGAGTTATACAATATAAGAATTAACATGCAGATAATATAAAAAAACTTAGCATATACATTCTAGCACAGTTAGATTATCATCACCTGTGTCTAACATGAATAAATAGGCGCTCTCAAGACAAACTCCATGTATGGAGTAAGTTGAACACAACTGAACACCCTCATCTACATCTCTTATCTACTTTATGTCATCCCAATTGTTGCTCAGTTCATGAGTGTCCATGACTTTAGACAGTAGACCCATCATGAGAAAAGAACACCAAAGTGGAAGACATTTATGGAAAAAGAAATAGAGGAGAATATGGGAGCTCAAAAGTAAAAGTCAAGAAGAGCAGAGGATAAAGACACTTCCTATGGGAAGGGAATGAAGAATCAGACACACTGGAAGGAATAACTCCCTCACCATCCTCCCTAACCTCACCTGGAGCACTGGCAGTTGTGAACACTGGACGGTGAGACCAGTGATTGGATGGAGAGTGACAAACGGAGTGTGGTATTTGCAGCCTGTTTCCTTATCCTAACAAGTAACCTCCGTTGCCGTTTCCCAAATATAGTGAGACTGGGACATCATCTGCGCTGTGAGTCTTACTCTGTCCTAATGCAAGGATGCTGTTTGTTAAGAGATCAATCACAAATTCAACTACCAGCCTGGAGGAGGTTCTTCCAGGAAGTCTTCAAACCAGAGGTCCTAGAGTTGTTATTTCCAGACCATTCCCTGGAGCATTTGGGATGTTTAATTTCTGAAAATAATTCTACAAGAAGAGTTTCCCAGTGGAATTCAAAAATTCTCCTCAGTGACTAAGGTACTTGGTTCTCATCTGATCAGAAGCCAAGTTACCCTGGGATCTCAAGTCTTTGAAGTCTTATAATAGAACATTCAGGATTTGATGGTAACATAAAATGCGGCTGATAGAATTGTATTCCTGCCTTGTATCTGAGGGAATTTGTTCCACTATGTTTTCACATATCAGAACACTGGATCCCATCTCTGTTCTAATTTCTAATATTTACTCATAATTTATGCATACTTTCCTTCCTCTAAGTTTCTAATAATCACTTATAGTACCTAAATATCTTCAAATCCACATATGTATATTCAAAATATTTTTATTTATATTTGGTAAATCTGTAGATAATAACTATGCATTAACTAGGGAACAGATTGTGAATTGTTCAGTTCCTGATAATTCCCCCCAAATTATGAACTTTCAGAGAATTCTTACTATCCACTTTCTGGTTTTGTACTTAAAATGTCCCAATTTTCTTATAGTCAATATGGAAAAATCATGCCACAGAAAACATGGTACAAAACAAGATGTCCTTAGTCTTAGATGGTGTATTCACTAGACCCCCTAAAACGATTAAAATATAAACTGATCAACACACAAGCTTCTGTGCTGACCAAAGCCTGGACAATATTAGTATCCACTCACATTTTTAGAAGAAATGGATTAACTAATAAGTTTTATAAAAACAAAAAGCATATGAACAGTTAAACATTCATAATGAACAAAAAGATTGGAATTTTAATAGTTTTCTACAAAGGGCCATGGTGTCTCACTTGCAATCCTATACTTGAGAGGCTGTGACAGGAGAAGTGCCATGAGTTGACAGCCAGCCTGAGCTACAGTATAAGTATTTTATCTATTGCTTTGATAAGACACATAACCAACTTATAGAAGAAATATTTAATGGGGGTGTCTTGCTTACAGATTCAGTGACAACTTACATTAAAAAAAAAACTGGAAGTTTGGAGGACTGGCTCCTTCCCATAGGATCTGGATTCAATTTCCATAGCTACATGTCACTTTCCTCATGAGGAAACATTTTTTGAGATAGTGGTGGCAGTTGATGAGAATGGCTCCCAAAGGATCATATATTTGAATGCATATTTTCCCAGGGAGTGGAATTAATTTGGAAGGATTAGGAAGTTTGGTATTTGTTGGAGAAGGTGGGTCACTAAGAGTGGCTTTGAGATTTCAAAAGCCCACACCTAGCCCAGTCTCTCTCTCTCTCTCTCTCTCTCCTCTCTCTCATCTCTCTCTCTCTCTCTCTCTCCTCCCTCCCTCCCTCCCTCCCTCCCTCCCCTCCCTCCCTCCCTCCCCCACCCTCTGTGTGTGTGTATATCTGTGTGCCTGCTGCCTGCGCATTTAAAACTAACTAATAAAACCTGGCTTTATGTAGTGTTGAGTTACGGGCCAGCTTCCGGCTGCCCTGCTCTCGGCCACCTGCTAGCTTAAAACCCAAAATAACAACACACAAATTGTATTCTTTTAAACACTGCCTGGCCTATTATTTTCAGCCTCTTACTCACATCTTGACTAACACATATTGAATAATCTTTGTAACACCAAAAAGTGGTGTCTTACCAGGAAAGATTCAGCACATCTGACCTGGTGGCTGGCTTCATCGCATCTCTCCCTAAGGAGAGGCATGGCGGTCTGCCTCAGAGATGAGAGGCGGGGCAATTTTCTGAGCCGTCTACCTCACTTCCTTTTCCTGTTCTGTCTACCACCCCGCCCACCTAAATGTTGGCCAATCAAATGGGCCAGGCAGTTTTTTTTTTTATTAGCCAAAGGGAATCCTCATCAGCTTTATGACCAAATTATTTGAAAAGTAGCCCTCTAGATGAGAAGATAAATGAAAACATCTTTGATCAATTTAAAAAACACAGGAAAAAGAACAAGAAGAACAAGTAGGTTAGTTTTACATGAAATATCAATGTAATAAATTCCAAGGCAAAATCGGGGAGAAGTATCATAGGAAACAAATGTGTAGAATAAATAAGACAATTGGGATAACTGGGAAAAAAAGATTGGGGAAAATGGAAACCCCAAGAAACATTTTCCCACAAACACTAATGTGTGACATGTAAGGCAAGATCCAAAAATAATGGGGGTAATCACTACTGGATTGCCATGTTCAAAATATTACCTTAATTTTTCATTCAAAATTTTTCTTTTTGTTTGGTTTTTTGAGACACTTCTCTGTAGCTTTGAAATCTGTCCTGAAACTAGCTCTTGTAGACCAGGCTGACCCTGGAACTCACAGAGATCTGCTTACTTCGCCATACTTCTGCCTCCTAAGTGCTGGGATTAAAAGCTTGTGCCACCATCCCACTTTACTTCTGGTGGCACCATCATTCACCTTGTTGTCCTGTGTGTAAGTCAGAGATCTCCTTAACCTTCTTAAGCTTCTTGTCTAGGGTAGCAACAGTCTATTAGCTGTATTTCAAAACAGTGTAAGCCACAAAGAGAGTCACAATATAAACTAGCAGACATATCCAAACCAAAAGATAAACATGAAAAAGCACTGTGACTCCTTAAAAAATCATTTTCACTCCTCAACTAATAAATTCATAGATGCCAGGATGTGCAAAGTTGCCAGATGAAGGTTAAATGAAGTTCAAAAGTTTAGTACTAAAAGCAACTTATAGAGTGGACAGGGAATGGGAAGGCAGGAAGTAGGAGGTTGGAGAAGGGGAGGAAGTGGGAACCGGGGTTGGTATGCAAAATGAAAAGTAAAATTTTCTAATAAAAAAAGAAAAAGAAAGTAGGACAATGCTTAGTCTGAAGTAGCCATCTTGTAAAGAAGAATTAATAAGGTAAAAGATCTAAGTCCCTGGAGGCATCTCTGCATTATTGAACTAATGCTACAATAACCTATATCTGGGGTGTTCTTCTAAGGTGAGCAAAATAAAGTTTAATTTGTTTAAGCCACTGAAGGAAAGTCAACAGAGTAAACCATGGGGAGCAAAGCCATTAAGTGCATTCTTCCATGGTGTCTGCTTCAATTCCTGTCCCAGGTTCCTGCTTGAATTCCTGTTCTAACTTCCTTCAATGACAGATTGTGATGGGTAAATGTAAGCCAAATAAATCCCTTTATAAAAACATTAAAAAACCTCATAAAATAAACTATGCATAATATGAAAGAGGTTAAAACTAGCATGTGAATGAATATGGAAATTGGCTCATGATTGAGGAGGAAAACCATAAAGAAAGGAAAACACACAGCAAAACTGATGTGAAATCACCAACAGGAATGAAAAGTCAGCAACAGGCAGGAAAGTCAAGAAGGCCATTGAGAATTTGAAAACCAAACAGAAACTCTACAAATAACATGGCTTCTGTGAATGAAATAGAAAACATAGTGGAATCATGACCAATAGACTCACCCAAGCTAAGAACATATCCATGAACATACTCATGTAGTTCTGATTGAAAAATCAGGGTACCAATATAAAATGCATACAAAATAGCCTAGAAGAGGAGCTAGACTAGGTATCAAGAGATGAACAGGTGAAAAAATATTTAATTTAAACATAGTGGAAATTACTCAGTCGTAAAGAAAGATTAAATTATACCATTTTTAATGAAATGCATAAAACTTGAGATGATGGGTTAAGTGAAATAAGACTGAATCAGACAAATATTGGATGTATTCAGTTTTATATAAGAACATACATTTGGTAATATGACATATCAGAAGGTAAAATATCAGCAGTGAAATGAAATGTGTTAGAGAAACAAGCAAAGGCAAAAGAGAAAAGACAAAATGCTGCATAATTTCTTTCTTGTGCAAAAATATTAGTGTATGTATGTGTGTGTTTATGTGCATGAGGGTGCTCATGTGTGCATGTGGCTGAAAAGGGGACTATTTTGAGGTGGAAAAGATCAGTAAGAGAGGGAGGTGAAAGATGGGGAGATTTGGTAATAAACTTAAATGAAGTACAATTAAAATGTTATAATGGCACTCATTAGTTTAAATCCTAACTGATAAACTTTATTGCAAAACTATCAAGAGCAAAGTAATGCTTGTTCCGCAGTTGTCAGAGTGTGTGAAGTGTGTATTGTGTATCACAGTCAAGGGATAGTGTGAGGTGATCAGCAAGGCTCATTTGCAGGTGCATTCACAGGCAAGCACATGAGACAGTGTGTTCGTTTGTTTTTATTGGTTTGCTTGTTTATGTTTGTCTACTTTTTTCAAAGTAAGAGAGAGAATGAATGTGGAAATGGAGAAGTGGACAAGTGGGGAAGACTAGGAGAAGTTAGGGGAGTGAAAATCCCGATCAGGATATGGTTTAAAAAAACTGCAAAAAATTATAAAAATCAATTGTCTGTATTGTAATTTCAAGAGTAAGGTATTTTGTTTTAATGTTTGCTTGGTACTGGCTTGTGAAGTTTCATTGACACAAAGTCTTTCTACAAAGTATATTCTGTCTTCAAACTTATAGTCTCCCTATTTCATACACCTCAGTGCTGGGATAACAAGTATGCATAAGTATGTCCCCTTGATTTTCTCTTCTATGAGCAAGGATTGATGAGTGCTGGATTAATGTAGACCAGAAAGCAAAATGAGAAAATCAAAGCTAGCGGAAGTATAACAGTTCTGTAAATAGCCCTGTTCTCACTATGGTCTGAGGCCTGGAACTTTTCTCAGATCAGCTTATTCCATTTGAATAACTAAATGTATATAGACATGTCTATATAACCTACTAGAACTGTTTTATTTGATAAATGTAATAGTTTTAAAATGTTGTATTTACTTTGTCACCCTTTCTACTTTTTTCACTTTTGCTTTGAAGAATATACATGTACCTTTTATGGAAAGCATGAGTCCACAGACATGAGATTTAAAATATTGATCCAGCACTAGAAATGTCATAAATGTATCATGAGTAAGTGAAACTAGATTTCAATATAGTATAGTCTACTGGTTATTCAAAACTTATTCAAAAGTGTTGTCTGTGTTTTGGTGATTACGGTTTAGAAATCATGGCTCAGATTAAAGACATAGTCAGTAAGAGGAAAAATATAAATAAATGGTACCAAAAAATGTTGTAAACAAGTGAAAGAAGTTTGCCAATGAACCCCCCCCCAAAAAAATGGAAACCACTGTTGACAGAAAACATATGTGTAAAAATAGGAGGTAAATTTTATTCTTGAGTTCAAATATATACTTAAATGTTTAACAAATCATTTTCTATATTGTACAGAAAAGTGATAAGGGGACAAAATTGGGAATTTTTTTTTAAAAAGCAATCAGTGGAGGCCAAGCTGAAGCTCAGAGGTTGTGGTCTGAGTAGGGAGTATAGAAATGGAGGAGAAAGTAGGTGGTGAAGTGGCTAAGATTATGGACTGTGTGTAAGGTAAAATCAACACCGTCTGTACAATGAACCTGTAGAATCATGCCTGATGTGGGAGACTAAAAAGCTACATGGGAAGGCAACAGGCAGTTTGTTGTTGGATTTGTTTCCTTGGTATGTATTGTACAATGACTTGGCTCCTATTCTAATCTGTTTGAGTAGTGATATGATGCCTCCTTTCAAATAGTCAGGACATCTGGTCGTGTACTATGTGCTCCAGTATGGCTTTCCCATATGAGCAGAAAGTAACTGGAGTGTCTTGAGCACAAGGGCAGACAGAGGCTAAAATCCTCTGGCAGTTAGTAGTTTGGGAGACATATCCTGAAGTCAAAGGGTTCAGTCTGCTCCTCCTGCGCACATGTTCTGCACCCTCAGTAGAACTACCTAATTGACCTTCAATTTTATGTCTTTCTTGAACATGTAAAGATACATTAGACTTTATGAACAATTACTGTTGGGGCAGCTAGCCCAATCCCTGCATTCAGGGGCGTGGCTGCCCCAGGGGAGAAGGGTACCTTTAAAAAGAACCGGGTGGCAGAGAGACGCCCTGTTTTTTTCCCCCGCGTCACCCTCTGCTTCGCTGGAGCCTTAGCTTTGTAAGTATCCCTCTTTCTCATTTTATTAAAACTGATTTATTCTAAAAGGACTATTTTTGGTTGTTTCAAATCTCCCACATCATTTTGGTGTTATAACGTGGGGCCCCCCTTTCTCCAGGGGCCTGCAACCCACCGTTTCTCGGCTCCACAAGTCCCCGTAGCCACCAACGCGGAGGAACTCCCACGGGGTTGTCCTCGGCAGTTTTTCCTTTTCTTTTTCCTTTTCTTTGATCTGCCTGCATTTTAGTGTGGGAAATTTTTTTTAATTTATTTATTTATTGTGTACACAGTGTTCAGCCTCCTTGTATGCCTGCAGGCCAGAAGAGGGCACAAGATCTCATTACAGATGGTTGTGAGCCACCATGTGGTTGCTGGGAATTGAACTCAGGACCTCTGGAAGATCAGCCAGTGCTCTCAACCTCTGAGCCATCTCTCTTAGATGATGATGCCCCCCTTCCCAACAAAGTTTACCCTCAGGTTTAGGGACACTAATTAGTGGCTGGTATAGGGTTGAGGGGTTGAGGAAGGCTTTATATGGACTCAGGGATATAAACTACGTATATGTATATATTTATTTCAAAAAAGAGGGGAGGGATTAACTGGTGGTCTGAAGGAATAATTGATTTTTGTGAGTTATTGTTTTTTGAAAACTATATGGGTGTTGATTCTTGTATGTTGATATATTGAACATTGTATGAGAGTATGATCCTATCTCTGTTTGAAACAATTGTTATATTGAGATATATACCATATTGCAATGTACATCTCTACCTCTGATATTATTTATGTAATGACATTGTTTACTATATTGCAATGTACATTTCTACCTCAGATATTATTTATGTAATGACCCTGTTTACATTTGGAAATCATTGTCTTCATTTATTGCACAGTCGTCTATTCTATTAGTCATACAGTTAGATAAGTGTTGAGAACTGTATGTTTGTCATATTTATATTTAGGATAATCAGGTTTTTTTAGACACATAGAGATTATATTTAGTATAGATAGCATAATCTTCGACCTCTTTGAAGAGCTGTAGAACATGGCCTTTAATCTAACCTAGAGTTTTGTACTTATGAGACACCATCACTCCTGGCAATAATGCTCTACTCCCGAGAGAACGTTGAGCACCAAAGACACTCCACTGGGAGTTTGTCTTTTTCTTGGCAGAACTGGCCTTTGGGCAAAGAAAAGCCCATATCTCCACTACTGACTAAGATACAAAATATCCATAAGTGGATAAAACAGAATTGTCTTATCTTGCCAAGACAGGATAGGATAGTTCTACTAATGGTTCCTTGCCGTTGTATAATGGTATGTCAGGTTATATCAGGCCTCAGCCAAAGTTGGTTGCCTCAACATTGCTAATAAGATTTCATGTGGTTGCCCAGGTAGTCAGTTGTCTCTGTCTTGTGTTGCACATTTTGGAAGTTTCTCATTTGTGCTTCCTGGTTGCTTTAGTAATATTACTTCCCTTCTCAGGTCTTTGATGGGGTTGAAGATTAGATAATTGTAGCTACCTTCTACATTATTTAGACTTCCTGAAGTAGAATGTTTAGTAAAAATTTTTTTGTTATTTGTTCCTCACCTAATATTGTCTGCTTCTTATAATTTTATATGATCTATTCCCATTGTATATAGTTGTATTTGGTTTCTGAATCTGCCTTATTTAGACAAAAGGGGGAGATGTTGGGGCAGCTGGGCCAATCCCTGCGTTCAGGGGCGTGGCTGCCCCAGGGGAGAAGGGTACCTTTAAAAAAAACCGGGTGGCAGAGAGACGCCCTGTTTTTTTTTTCACCCGCATCACCCTCAGCTTCGCTGGAGCCTTGGCTTTGTAAGTGTCCCTCTTTCTCCTTTTATTAAAACTGATTTATTCTAAAAGGACTATTTTTGGTTATTTCAAATCTCCCACATCAAATTACTGTAAGATTTAAAAATTTAAGAGAATGTGTTCATTAATTATATACAAATACAAGTAAATTGTAATGTTATTAGAATATTCATTGATTATTATATGTAGAGATATCTGGGTAATTGGTCCACAGAGAGATCAATATTGAAAGGTGAATACACTTTTATCAACTAAATTTTGCACTATCAATATTGAAAATCCTCTTGAATTCTTTAGTGCACTCCTGAAGACTTCAGATCTCCACAGAGTACCTTGATATGCATCGGTGTAGTACCAGCCAGCAGATGAGACTGAGGTTTAGAGATTATATATTTAATGCCCATGGGTTCTCTTACTGTGGAATATTTTTTTGAAAGTTAATCATTGGGATTACTCCAGAGAGTAGCCATCTTAAAACAGTGCTTAGGGACTCAGGTTTGAAGACTTTCTGGAGGAAATTTTTCCAGACCAAGGTTGGTCATTATTTAAACATTTGGAATTGGATTCTGTCACACATCAGCACTCCTGGTATCAAGATAGAGTAGGACTCACAGCCCTGAGGATGCTCCAGTCTCAGCATATTCAGGAGATGCCAATGGAGATCGCTTATTAGGATAAGGACAACCAGACAACAGAACCCACACTTTCCTTATTTTTTTAACCCTCTCCATCACTGGGTTCACTGCCCTGTGTTTTCATCTATTACAGCTATCAGTGCTTCAGGTAAGAGTGAGGGAAATGCTAAGGGGTGATTTCTCTTTCCAATCAGTCTGAACCATGATTCTCCTCACACAGTAAGAGGCTTTTCTTTTACAGTGTACTCTGGTTTCCAGGAGTCTCTAGAGAGAATGGGTAACGTTCATAAACCCTTTTCTGAGGCTTCACTGGCTTGGGTTAAGTCTTGGTTAAATGTTGCAGAGCGACTACAAGGGCTGTGGATAGCCACTTCCTCTCCATGGTTCTGCAAGCTAATCTCTTAAGTATCCTCTGCTTCCTTGACTCGGTGCACCCACATATGGTATTTTTTCTTAACTATTTCAGTTTGGTCATTAAGAGGAGACAGGAATGTGTACCCAAGACTCTGGTCCTAAAGAAACAGCAGGTAACTGATAAGATCCTGATTCCATGATGATCACAGATGTCTGTGTGTCTAATGATGCTGGTGCACAGGTTACCATACTGTACCTTCCCTTGGGCAAACTAAACTCCCATTCTTCCTTGACATGTAGCTGATAGTCAATAAGCTCTATCTAACTGGAACAATTCTGGGTTCTAAAAATCAAGACTTTTCCATATTCCTACTCAGATGTCCATGTCTTAGTATGTCCTGTGGCTCCTCTTCTAAAACACAGTTCTCTTGGTATTAGTGAGTTAATTGGATATTACTTATATGAGTTTCTTTATGTATTCACTCAAACCATTTCTATTAACCCATGAGCATGTGCTAGGGTATCCTGAAATACAAATTGTATAAATAAATGATATATGTTTTAGAATCCTAAAACAGCAGTGCAGCCTAGGATCAAGCAAACAGACTCAAACCCTAATCTTAATACTCTATGTAAGAAGTGTGTGTTGTTGTTTTATATACAATGCAAAAATAATGGTCAAATCTAACTTATTGATTGTTCAGAAAACTTTAGAAAGCACTTATATTGAGTCTGACTGCATAAAAAAATCAAAGGGTACATAATGCATCTGCAAAGTCTAAAAACTGGAGAAGTGGAGGGTGTTTTAGCAGAGGCTCATATAGAAAGTAAAGGAAATGTAGTGATTTTCACTGGGAATTATTGTAAGACAAGAACTGAAGAATAATTAAGGATGCTACTTTTAAACATTTAGGGTTGCTTATATGCATGTGCATGTTGCAATGAGTGGACACACACTCTAAATGCCTCTGAATGTTTGCTCTGTAATTTATACTGACACATATCTTCACTACTAAACCAATCATCTTACTCTGAATAGCTACTGATGTTAGTTTTCTAGCTTATTGAAAATGCTACTTTTATGACTGACAAATATTTAAACACTCCTTTCTGATCTTATAGCTAACCAGACAAGGTATCTCTGATTTTGCAGTACTCTGTCATTTTCTGAGTTTGTACTGTCAGCATTCTAAAGCCTTTATGCTTCATTGAATATATTCAAAAATTTCAAAGATTTCTACTATTTTAGATAACAATTATAAGCTAAATTGTAAATTAAATCAAGTAATACACATCAGCATAAAATAGAATCTCTCCTCTCCCATTTTCCCTCTTTCCCTAGAATCCCACTTTCTGGGAGTCAGCACCGTTAACCAGCTGTTCCCTGTGGACTGACCAGTCTTGCACACAAACTCTTTTGCTGTAGCACAATAATAATTTTCTGAGTGTCATTAATATGTTTATTTGAGCTTTTATTTTTAATGTTGGACAAAAGCTTCAGATTTCAGAACTTTATGGTTTAGTTAATTTTTCTTTTGAATTGCAATAACAAAGGAAGATTTTAGCAGTTAATTTTTAATCACAATCAAATGAGTAAATCAAATGATCAAGTAATTCAAACCTGTAAAATACTAAAATTTTACTAGTAGGTTCTTTACCTTTTGATTTTGTGGTCTTTCTGAGTTTGTAGGCCTAAAATCTCTCATAATAACTCAGAGTTGAGAAAACACTGGTTAAATCTAACACTTTGCTTCTCATTAAAAGTGCACTGAAATTTTCTGTTGCCCCTTATTAATTAACCACAACTTAGAATTTTTCTATTAACTTGCTTCCACTTTCAAAGGATAAACAAAAACAAAAAGATGCAAAACAGGAAAACAGCTGATAAAAATAATCACTATCCTAAGTGAAATACAATGAGCCAACATCAGTGCCCTCTACCAACTATTTTCTCCTGTTTTTATTAGTATTATGTGAGTTTTTTTGGCACAGAGTCTCACTGTGTAGCCTTGGCTTGGAACTTACAATTTTTACCAGATTGGCCTTGGATTCACACAGATACAAGGGCTTCTGTTTCCCAAATGCTGAGACTCTAAGCATGTGTAACCATGCTTAAAGAAGATCCCATTATTATAATGAGGCATAACATAATATGGCAAATATACTGGCTTGTTTTGTCTGTCAACTTGACACAAACTAGAGTCATCTGAGGAAAGAGCTTCAGTTGCGGAAATACCACAGTGGGAATTAGCTATAAGGCTTTTTCTCATTTAGTTATCAATGCAGGAGTTCCCAGCCCATGGTGGGTCGTGCAATCCCTGGGCTCTTGGTCTTGGGTCCTATAAAGAGGTGGGCTGAGCAAGCCAGGGGAAGTAAGCCAGTAAGCAGCTCCCCTCCATGGCCTCTGCAACAGTTCCTGCCTCTGAGATGCTGCCCACTCTGAATTCCTGTTCTTACTTTCTTCAGTGATGAACAGCAATATGAAAGTATAAGACAAATAAATACTTTCCTCCCCTACTTTCTTTCTGGTCATAGTGTTTTTTGTTACAGCAATAGAAACCCTAAATAAGACAGTGAAGAACTTACTATTGTCCTAAATTTTTTTAAATATCTTACATTTCATAAATCTTTATATCAACACTCTTAGATAAGAATAATTTGTGTTACAATTTTACAGCTGAGCAAAACTATGCAAAACATGCTAAGTAACTTATTACTAGCAATCCATCAACTAGATAAACCAGGATTGAAAGAATTATTTATTTACTTATTTGCTTTCTTACATGTGTATGTAAGTTTTTATGTGTTTGTGTGTGTCACATGTATGAAACTACCCATTTGTGGGCTAACAGTGAGGGGGGGGATTGAGATCATGTCCTCTGGATGACCAAAAAGCATATACAAGCCAGAATCTCAACACAACAGTCAAGTTGTAGAGACCCAATCCTAGTCAGTAAATTACACTGCTTTCCTGCCTCTAACAGCTGGCTGTTCACAGTCATTGGATATTCACCATAGGAAAAATGCCTGCAAAATAAATGTAAATTATGAGTGCACACACACACACACACAAACAGATCTATTTACAAACCATGTAAAAATGTAAGTGATGTGGCATATGCAAAGTGGAAATGTTGTTTTTCACATACTATTCTGTCATTGTTATTTTGATGCATCATCACAGTAGGAAATTGAATTATTTAATTTTTTACTCAGGAGGCAAAATATCATATCTGATTTTTGATTGGTTTAGTAAATATATTTTGACTCAGACTTTATGTGTGGCTTTATCTGTTTTGAAAACAGGGATTTAATCTTTTATATACTTTCTAGGTTGATTCTGTGTATTCATTACTAATTTTAAGAAATCATGATCAATTAGAAATAATGCAAACTTCTCTTGAGCATACTTGCAAATATTTTCTAAAATTTAAATTTTTAGATGATTTTTTATTGTGTATATTTAAGATACACAGCATGATGTTACTGAGGCAGACCAGATGGTACATGTTTGCAATTCTTCTACTCAGGAGGCCAAGGCAGAAAGCTCACATGCTGAAGACAGCCTTGCCTACACAGTGAGCAACAGATAAACCTAGGCCATAGATTTACAACTTTTCATTGTATCGTACTGAGATGACTAGTGGTTATACAACCTAAGACAATGAATGTCTGTCTCTCAAGTCTATATTCTGCCAACAGCTCAGCAAGGAGTGGTAGGATATTTTAACAGCCCCCAACACATAATAAACACAGCCTTGTATGTGTTCATAAAACTGAAGCTGTTGAAATGATGTTGGCATTCTTTGGCTATAGCATTTCATAGCCATTTTCTTTATCCAATTTCTTATATTATTCTTCTTTTTATTTTCCTCCTCCACTTTATCTATTTCTTCTCTCCTCTTTCTTCTTCCCTCAACTCTCTATTCCATGAACCTTACAGGAAGTAATGTATATGTTATACTTAGCACTCAAAAGTCACTAATTCACAGCAATCTGATTGGTACAAGTCAATATTCACCACAGTTCACAGCACCGAAAAGCCTCTCTGACCAAGGCTGAGACTAACATGTGTCTATGAGTATAAACACAAATATTAAATAGGCATTCAGACACCATAGCTAGAAATTTTCCTACGTGGCCAATGACTTCCAGATGCACAGCGTTTTGATGGGGTTTATAGTACCAGGCATATATTTTCTCCTGCGGATAGGCCTGAAACCCAGAGAACAGTTGATAACCTCCATAAGAGTCATGCCACTGTTACATCAGTGGGCACAGCTGACTGGGCAAGTTTGCATTGCAGTTCAAAGGTCTCACAGCTGGATGAGATCACTGACCTTTTTATTCTTCCAGACAGCCCTTTCATATCTTCTTTATTACCTAAATAGAAACTACCTAACACAGACTTAAAAGAATTAAAAGTGAATATAATGAAACCGTTAATAATAAAGTACAACAGATTTTAACTGTTGATGTTAATACATAAAGATGCTGTGGAAAGAAAAGACAGACTGCTAAAAGCTTGTATTAGACTACTGAGTGCCAGAGCCAAGGAGGAAACATTTTAAGTAATATATTCTTTATTTTGAAGAAAATAAATTTTGGCAAAATCGGGATCACAGAATACTATTCCATTTGTCTTGCTTTTCAATATGGAAAAAAATGGTTCTTCAGATTTATCTTGTAGATTAAACTAATAAGCAGGCTCATTAAATGTTTTAGAGTTTGTAGAATAAAATATAGCTAGTTGAAGTCATATGAACTTGCCTGCTTCCCAAACCTACATAAAGGAAAGACGTACTATGAGCAGCACCACAGACTTCTCCCAATGTCTTTAGTGAACTAGATGAGGTTTGGTCATGTATCACATTCAAAATGATCATTTCTGACTAATATTGCTAAAATCTTTAAGTAAAGAGAAATAAACATTGGCTTTCAATCATTAGAACTACAAGAAAAATAATTCAATCTTTTGAAATTTGGAAACAATGAAAAGAAAAAGCACGAGCTCATTTTTATATTTGATAAAATATAAGTTGCTCAGACATTCTGACACAAAGTGTGTGTGTGTGTGTGTGTGTGTGTGTTTTCTTCCTTGATGCTCTGCTGCAGAGACAAATAACCATAAATGGGTGAGTACAACAGATCGTCTGTGACAGAATTTATCTTCCTGGGCCTCTCACAGGGCCTACTGACCCAAGCCCTACTCTTCTTCCTCTTTCTCCTTATCTACCTGCTCACTGTGCTGGGAAATCTGCTGATCATCGTGCTCATCCACTCAGACCCCAGACTCCACACTCCCATGTACTTCTTCCTTAGGAATCTGTCCTTTGCCGATCTCTGCTTTTCTACCACCACAGTTCCACAGGTGCTCGTCCACTTCCTAGTGAAGAAAAAGACAATCTCTTTTGCTGGATGCTCAACACAGATTGTCGTGCTACTTCTGGTTGGATGTACAGAGTGTGCACTCCTGGCAGTGATGTCCTATGACCGATATGTTGCTGTCTGCAAGCCTCTGCACTACTCCACCATCATGACACACTGGGTTTGTGTCCAGCTGGCTGCAGGGTCCTGGGCCAGTGGTGCATTTGTGTCCATGGTAGATACTACATTCACTTTGCGTCTCCCTTACCGAGGAAGCAATGTCATTAACCACTTTTTCTGTGAACCTCCTGCCCTCCTGAAGTTGGCTTCAGCAGACACCTACAGCACAGAAATGGTCATCTTTGCAATGGGTGTGGTAATCCTCCTAGCTCCAGTCTCCCTCATCCTCATCTCCTACTGGAACATCATCTCCACTGTGATCCAGATGCAGTCTGGGGAGGGGAGGCTAAAGGTCTTCTCCACCTGTAGTTCTCATCTCATTGTTGTTGTCCTCTTCTATGGCTCAGGAATATTTGCCTACATGAGACCAAACTCCAAGATAATGAATGAAAAGGATAAAATGATTTCAGTGTTCTATTCAGCAGTGACCCCCATGCTTAATCCTATTATTTACAGCCTGAGGAACAAGGATGTTAAAGGGTCTTTCAAGAGAATAACTGCAAAATAATAAGTTTGAAATGTGTGTCATGATTGAGTTGACCACTGTTGAAAAATAAACAGATTTTCTTACAATATTTTCCTTCGTTTATCCTATTCTTTCATTACTTTCTTTTCCTCCTTTTTCTCTACTCAGTAGCTATGTGAAAGAAATTAAATCAAAGTTTAAAAATAGGAAGTAAAAAGCAATTAGTGATGAGCTGAGGACATAAGAATGGAGGAAAGAAGAAACGTGGATAAGAAGGGAGATAGAGGAGTGAGAGCACAGAAGTTTCTCATCTCTTAAGCCACACAAATCAGTACTGAACTTGGCCTAATTATGTATCTAACTATATATCCAAAACATGAATATAACAACTAAACCATCACATGCATTATTAGCAACACACAAACTCTACTACAAAAAAATGACCAGAGTTAACAACCACTGGTCATTAATATCACTTAATATCAATGGACTCAATTCACCTATAAAAAGGCACAGGCTAAGAGATTGGATACAAAAACAGGATCCAACATTCTTCTGTTTACAAGAAACACACCTCAACCACAAAGACAGACACCTACTCAGAGTAAAGGATTGGGAAAAGGTTTATCAAGCAAACGGACCTAAGAAACAAGCCAGTGTGGCCATACTAATTTCTAACAAAGTTGACTTCAAACTAAAATCAATCAGAAGAGATGGAAAGGGACACTTTATACTCATAACAGGAAAAATCCTTCAGAATGAAGTCTCAATCCTGAATATCTATGCCCCTAATATAAAAGCTCCCACTTATGTAAAAGAAACACTTCTAGAACTCAAGGCAGCCATCAAACCACACACACTAATAGTTGGAGACTTCAACACTCCTCTCTCACCAATGGACAGGTCAATCAGACAGAAACCTAACAGAGAATTGGAAGACTTAATGGAGGTAATGAACCAAATGGACTTAACAGACATCTATAGAACATTCCACCCAAACAGGAAAGAATATACCTTCTTCTCTGCGGCTCATGGACCTTTTCGAAAATTGACCATATACTTGGTAACAAAGCAAACTTCCACAGTTACAAAAAAATATTAGTAACCACCTGTGTCTTATCGGATTACCATGGATTAAAATTAGAAATCAACAACAATGCTACACTCAGAAACTCATGGAAACTGAACAGTCAACTACTGACCCACACCTGGGTCAAGGAAGAAATAAAGAAAGAAATTAAAGTCTTTCTTGAATTTAATGAAAACAAATACACAACATACTCAAACCTATGGGACACAGTGAAAGCAGTGCTAAGAGGAAAGTTCATAGCACTAAGTGCCCACTTAGAAAACGGAGAAAGCACTCATTGGTAACTTAACAGCACACCTGAAAGCTCTGGAAAAAAAAGAAGCAGACTCACCTAGGAGAAGTAGAAGACTGGAAATAATCAAACTGTGGGCAGAAATCAACAAAATAGAAACACAGAAAATAATCCAAAGAATCAATGAAAGAAAAAGCTGCTTCTTGGAGAAAGTCAACAAGATTGACAAACCCTTAGCCAAACTAATCAAACTGCAGAGAGAGAATATGCAAATTAATAAGATCAAAATTGAAAATGGGGACATAACCACAGATAGAGAGGAAATTCAGAGAATCATTAGATCTTACTACAAAAGGCTGTATGCCACAAAATTGGAAAATATAAAAGAAATGGACATTTTTTTAGATAAATACCATATGTCAAAGTTAAACCAGGACCACGTAATTGCTCTAAATAGTCCTGTTAGTCGCGAAGAATTAGAAACTGTAATCAAAAACCTCGCTACCAAAAAAAGCCCAGGGCCAGATGGTTTCAATGCAGAATTCTACCAGAACCTCCAAGAAGACCTAATACCTATACTCCTTAAGGTATTTCATAATATAGAAACAGAAGATTCACTGCGAAATTCCTTTTATGAAGTTACAGTTAGCCTGATACCTAAACCACACAAAGACTCGACCAAGAAATAGAATTACAGGCCAATCTCACCCATGAACATTTATGCAAAAATTCTCAATTAAATACTGGCAAACTGAATCCAAGAACACATTAGGAAATTTATCCATATCATCAAGTAGGCTTCATCCCAGAAAAGCAGGGCTGGTTCAAAATATGAAAATCTATCAATGTAATCCATAATATAAATAAACTGAAGGAAAAAAAACCATATGGTCATCTCATTAGATGCTGAAAAAGCATTTGACAAAATTCAACACCCCTTTATGATAAAGGTCTTGGAGAGATTAAGGATACAAGGGTCATTCCTAAATATAATAAAGGCGATTTACAGCAAGCCGACAGCTAACATCAAATTAAACGGAGAGAAACTCAAGGCCATCCCACTAAATTCAGGAACAGGACAAGTCTGTCTACTCTCTCCTTATCTCTTCAATATAGTGCTTTAAGTTCTAGCAATAGCAAAAAGACAACATAAGGCATTCAAGGGGATTCGATTTGGAAAGGAAGAAGTTAAACTTTCGTTATTTGCAGACGATATGATAGTGTACATAAGCAACCCCAAAAACTCCACCAAAGAACTCCTACAGCTGATAAACTCCTTCAGTAACGTGGCAGGATACAAGATCCACTCCAAAAAATCAGTTGCCCTCTTATACACAAAAGATAAGGAAGCAGAGAGGGAAATCAGAGAAGTATCACCTTTCACAATAGCCACAAATAGCATAAGATATCTGGGAGTAACTCTAACCAAGGAAGTGAAGGATTTATTTGACAAGAACTTTAAGTCTTTGAAGAAAGAAATTGAAGAGGATACCAGAAAATGGAAGGATCTCCCTTGCTCTTGGATTGGGAGGATCAACATAGTAAAAATGGCAATTCTACCAAAAGCAATCTATAGATTCAATGCAATCCCCATCAAGGTCCCATCAAAATTCTTCACAGAGATTGAGAGGACAATAATCAACTTTATATGGAAAAACAAGAAACCCAGGATAGCCAAAACAATCTTATACAATAAACATACTTCTGGAGGCATTACCATCACTGACTTCAAACTCTATTACAGAGCTACAGTATTGAAAACAGCTTGGTATTGGCATAAAAACAGAGAAGTTGACAAATGGAATCGTATAGAAGACCCAGATCTTAAACCACAAACCTATGAACACCTGATTTTTGATGAAGGAGCCAAAAGTACACAATGGAAGAAAGAAAGCATCTTCAACAAATGGTGCTGGCATAACTGGATGTCAACCTGTAGAAGAATGAAAGTAGACCCATACCTATCACCATGCACAAAACTCAAGTCCAAATGGATTAAAGACCTCAATATTAATCTGAACACACTGAGTTGATAGAGGAGAAAGTGGGGAAAGTACTCTACAACAATGGGCACAGGAGACCGTTTCCTACATAGAACCCCAGCTGCACAGACCTTAAGGGCAACGTTGAATAAATGGGACCTTCTGAAGCTGAGCAGCTTCTGTAAAGCAAAGGACATTGTCACTAAGACACAAAAGCAGCCTACTGACTGGGAAAGATCTTCACCAACCCTGCAACTGACAAAGGTCTGATCTCTAAAATATATAAGGAACTCAAGAGACTAGACTTTAAAATGCTAATTTACCCAATTAAAAAATGGGGGCACTGAATTGAACAGAGAATTCTCAGCAGAGAAGTTTCAAATGGCCAAAAAGACACTTAAGGTCATGTTCAACCTCCTTAGCTATCAGGGAAATGCAAATCAAAACAACTTTGAGGATACCATCTTACACCTGTCAGATTGGCTAAAATCCAAAACACCATAATAACCTTTGCTGGAGAGGTTGTGGGGTAAGGGGTACACTCATCCATTGCTGGTGGGAATGCACACTTGTGCAACCACTTGGAAAGCAGTGTGGATGTTTCTCAGGAAATTCGGGATCAACCTACCCCAGGACCCAGCAATTCCACTGATGGGAATTTACCCAAGAGATGCCCAATCATACTACAAAAGCATTTGCACAACTGTGTTCATAGCAGCATTATTTGTAATAGCCAGATCTTGGAAACAACCTAGATGCCCTTCAGTGGAAGAATGGATGAAGAAACTGTGGAATATATACATCTCAGAATACTACTCAGCAGTAAAAAACAATGACATCTTGAATTTTGCATGCAAATGGATGGAAATAGAAAACACTATTCTGAGTGAGGTAACACAGACCCAAAAAGATGAACATGGGATGTACTCACTCATAATCGGTTTCTAGCCATAATTAAAGGACATCGAGCCTATAATTCGGGATCCTTGAGAAGATAATAAGAAGGTGAACCAAAAGAAAAACATATAGTAATCCTCCTGGATATTGGAAGTAGACATGATCGCAGGGCAAAAACTGGGAACTTTAGGGTGGGGTGAGAGGGGGCCCAGGGAAGATGGGGAGAGAAAAGCGTGAAGGGGAGAATGGGGGGAGCTTGGAGGAATGGGATGCTTGGGATACAGGAAGGGTGGATATGGGAGCAGGGAAGCATATATCTTAATTTAGGGAGCCATCTGAGGGTTGTCAAGAGACTTGACTCTAGAGGGGTTCCCGGGTTTCCAGGGAGACACCCTCAGCTAGTTCCTTGGGCAGCTGAGGAGAGGGAGCCTGAAAAGGCCAGTTCCTATAGCCATACTGATGAATTTCTTGCATATCACCATAGAACCTCCACCTGGCGATAGATGAAGAAAATGACTTAGCCCCACATTGGAGCACCGGACTGAGCTCCCAAGGTCCTGATGAGGAGCAGAAGGAGGGAGAACATGAGAAAGAAAGTCCAGACTGTGAGGGGTGCATTCACCCATGGAGACGGTGGGACAGAACTAACGGGAGATCACCAACTCCAGTTGGAATGGGACTGAATGAACATGAGACCAAACTGGACTCTCTGAATGTGGCCGATGGTGGAGGCTGACTGAGAAGCCAAGGACTGTGGTGCTGGGCTTCGATTCTTCTGCATGGAAGGGCTCTGTGGGAGCCTTTTCAGCTTGGTTGATCACCTTCCTGCACCTCGGGGAAGTTGGGAGGACCTTGGTTTTAACATAGAGTAGGGAACCCCAATGGCTCCTTGGCCTGGAGAGGGAGGGGGGTATGGGTAGAGGAGAGGGGAGGGAAGGGGGAGGAGGAGGGGAGGAGATGGATGTTTTTAAATATAAAAAAATAACCATATAAAAAACACTTGACCAATATATACAAAATTGAAATAGATTTTAATGCAAATGTAAACAATATAATAAAAATGCAGTAATGATTTATTTTTTGAAAACACATATTCAATGAAACAACATAGTCTACACATTTGTCTGCCCTTGGTTTATCTGTTTATCCATCTGATCATGCACCTTTGGTGGCAAAAATCTTCCCTAAATATTCACCAAAACTGAAGAATAAGGAAAATTCAAGAAAAGCTAATGACTTTGACAGTTCCAATTTGCATTTCTCTAAGTGGTATGTTTCTATGACAGTAGGTGTTATTTTTAAAAGTAAAAGGAGTCCTTTCACTGCAGCAGGAATAAGGCAATAAATTACACAGGAGTGGGACTGAACCAGCTTACCTAGGCTGGAGTGGGCCTGAGGAAGCAAGATACGTAGGAGCAGGAGCCTGGAGCCATTCCAGTCCAGAGACACTGGCAGACCAGGACTGACTGAGAAACCTGATCCAAAACAGAACAGAGACAACGAACTCCACTGAAACAGGTACAGGGAAATAACTGCTGAGTGAATGAGCCAGAGCCAGAGCCCACTGAGGGTCTGGACATGAATCTGGACTATCAAGGGAGTAGACCTAAGCCAGGACCCCGGTGGGTCTGGGCATGAGTCTAGGACTTCTGAAAAACTAGGCCTGAGCCAGGACCTCTGCCAGTCTGGGCATGAATCTGGGACCTCGAAGGGAGTAGGCAGGAACCAGAAATCTCTGCAGGGTCAAACATGAGTATGGAACATCAGAGGGAGGAGGCCTGAGCCAGGACCTCTGTGGGTCTGGACATTGGTCTGAGACATCAAAGGGTATAGGCAGGAACCTGAAACCTCTTTGGGTCAAAACATGAGTCTGGGACATCTGACGGGTAAGCCTGAGCCACATATTCTGCGGATCAGGGTACACCCAAGCCTGGAAACTCCGAGGAAGTAGACAAAATCCAGAGACCTTTGCAGCACCAACTCCAAGGCAGGGACTTCTACAAGAGGGGATCAGGACCAGGAATTAAAGAAACAGGGCAAAGTCGGTAACCTAGGCCAAAGTAGGTCTGAGACAACAAACTCCAAGGGTGCAGAGCAAAGCTCAGGGGTGCTGAGCTATCTCCAGGAACACACAGTAACCAATAGGGTAACTAGAACTGTGGCACTGAATGTACCACAAGGAACAACTATCTGAGCTTGGATTCACTGGTACCTAGAAGATTAATTAGCAGAATCTCAGACAGCCCCAACCACACCTATTAGAGGAAAGGATGAGTAGAAAAGGTAATAATACACACAACACTGCAAGGAGCAACACAAGAGCACTAAAGCATAAAGACCCTACAACAGCAAGACATGAACAACCAAATATGAATGAAGCAGAAGAAAATGTTTGAATCTCTTAAAGAGGAAATGAGAAATTCCCTTAGAGAAATGTAGGAAAAGACAAAAAAATGGGAGGACATCAGCAAATACATTAAAGAAAACCAAGGAAAAGCATTCAAACATGTGAAAGAAACTATTCAAGACTTGAAAACAGAAATAGAGACAATAAAGAAAACATAAGTTGAGGGAATTATAGAAAGAGAAATCATGAGAAAATAATCAGAAACCACAAATACAAGCATGAACAGAAGAATACAAGAGATGGAAGAGAGAATCTCAAGTGCTGAAGATACAATAGAGGAAATGGACTCATCAGTTAAAGAAAACATTAAATCTAACAAAAGCTTAACCCAAAATATCCAGGAAATATGGGACACCATGAAAAGGCCAAATCTAAAAATAATAGGTATAGAAGGAAGAGAGGAAGTTCAACTAAAAAGCACAGAACATATATTTAACAAAATCAAAGAAGAAAACTTTCCCAACCTAAAGAAAGATATGCTGGGCGGTGGTGGCGCACACCTTTAATCCCGGCACTCGGGAGGCAGAGGCAGGCGGATCTCTGTGAGTTCAAGACCAGCCTGGTCTACAAGAGCTAGTTCCAGGACAGGCTCTAAAGCTACAGAGAAACCCTGTCTCGAAAAACCAAAAAAAAAAAAAAAAAGATATGCCTATGAAGATACAAGTGGTTTACAGAACACCAAATAGACTGGATCAAAAAAAAGTTCCCTCACCACATAATAATCAAAACACTAAACATACAGAGTAAAGAAAGAATATTAAGAGCTGCAAGGAAAAAAGGCCAAGTAAAATATAAAGATAGATCTATCATAATTACACCTGACTTCTCATAAATAACAATGAAAGCCAGAAGGTCAAGCATTATGCAGACATTAAGAGACATTCTGGCCAGAATACTATATCCAGTCAAATTTTCGATCACCATAGAAGGACAAAACAAGATATTCCATGACAAAACAAGATTTCACCAATTCCTAGCAACAAACCCAGTACTACACAAAATACTAGAAGAAAAATAACAACCCAAGGAAGTTGGCTACATCAACAAAACACAGACAATTGATGATCTCATAGCAGCTAATCAACACAAGGGAAAAATATACAAATTGACATGACCAACAATAAAAACTAAATTAACAGAAGATAGCAAGAACTGGACATTAATATCCCTTAATATAAATGGACTCAACTTACATATAAAAAGGCACAGGCAAACAGATTGGATACAAAAACAGAATCCATCTTTCTGCTGCATACAAGAAACACACCTCAACCTCAAACACAGACATCAACTCAGAGTAAAGGGTTGGGAAAAATATTCCAATTAAATGGTCCTAAAAACAAGCATGTATAGCTCTACTAATATCTAACAAAATAGACTTCAAACTAAATCAATCAAAAGAGACAAAGAAGGTTATTTCATATTAGTCACAGGAAAAATCTATCAAGTGAAAATCTCAATACTGAATATCTATGCCCCAAATACAAGGGGACCATCATATGTTAAAAAGAAAACCCCCTAAAGCTTAAATCATACATTAAACCCCACAAACTATAGTGGGAGACTTCAATACTCCTCTCTCACCACTGGACAGGTCAGTAAGACAAAAGAATGAACAGAGAAATAAGGTAACTAACAGATGATATCACTCAAATGGACTTAACAAACATCTATAGAATATTCGATCCTAACAGAAAAGAATATACCTTCTTTTGAGCACCTCATGGGAGCTTCTCAAAAATTGACCACATACTCAGTAACAAAAAAAAAAAAAATACCTCGACAAATACAAAAAATGGAATAACCCCATGTGTCTTATTAGATTACCATGGTTTAAATCTAGAAAGCAACAGCAATACTAATTCCAGAAAGCCCACAAAAACATGGAAATTAAACAATGCTCACTGGAATCATCAATAGCTCAAGGAAGAAATAAAGGGAGAAATTAAAGATTTCCTAAAATTCAATGAATATGACCATACAACATACCCAAATCGATGGGATACAATGAAAGTGCTAATAAGAGGAAATTTCTTAGCACTAAATGCCTACATAAAGAAGCTGGAAAAATCCCACACTAGTGAATTAACAGAACATTTGAAAACTTTAGAACAAAAGAAGCAAACTCACCTAAGAGTACTAGATGGCAGGAAATAATCAAATTGAGAGCTGAAATCAACAAAATAGAAACAAAGAAAGCAAAGCAAAGAATCAAAGAGACAAAGAGTTGGATCTTTGAAAAAATCAACAAAATAGACAATCCTTTATCCAAACTATCCAAAAGGTGAACAGAGAATATCCAAATTAACAAAATCAGAAATGAAAGTGGGGGACATAACAACAGACACAAAAGAAATACAGAGAATCATCAAGTCATATTTCGAAAACCTGTACTCCACCAATTTGGAAAACTTAAAGGAAATGGACAACTTTGTGGATAAATATCACTTAACCAAAATTAAATCAAGAGTGCATAAGCAAATTAAACAGACCTATAACTGCTGAAGAAATAGAAACAGTTATGAAAAGTCTCCCGAAAAAAAAAAAAAAAAAACAGGACCAGATGGTTTCAGCTCAGAATTATACAAGACTTTCAAAGAAGAACTAATACCAATACTCCACAAAAATGTTTGGAAGAAACATTGCCAAGCTCTTTTTATGAAGCTACAATTACCCTAATACCCAAACCACAAACCTCACTCATGAACATGGATGCAAAAATATTAAATAAAATGCTGGAAAACCAAATCCAAGAACACATCAGAACCATCATCCATCATAATCAAGTTGGCTTCATCCCAGAGAAGCAGAGATGGTTCAACATATGAAAATCTGTCCATGTAATCCACCATATAAACAAACTGAAAAATAAAAACCACATGATCAACTCATTTGATGTAAAAAAAATCTTTTGACAAAATACTACATCCCTTCATGATAAAGGCTTTGCAGAGAGCAGGGATACAAGAAACATACCTAAAAATAATAATGGCAATATACAGCAAGCCAACAGCCAAGATGAAACTAAATGGAGAGAAACTCCCAGTGATTCCACTAAAATCAGGAACAATACAAGTTTGTCCACTCTCTCCATATCTATTCAATATAGTTCTTTAGGTCCTAGCTAGAGCAATAAGACACAAAAAGCAGATCAAAGGGATACAAATTGGACAAGAAGACAAACTCTCAGTGTTTGCTCATGAGATGATAATTTACATAATCGATCCTAAAAATTCTACAAAGGAACTTCTACAACTCAAAAACACTTTCAGTAATGTATCAGGATACAAGATTAACTCAAAAAATCAGTAGCCCTCCTGTACACAGATGATAAAAGTGCTGGGAAAGAAATCAGAGAATCAGCACCCTTCACAATAGCCACAAATAACATAAAATATCTCTGAGTAACTCTAACCAAACAAGTGGAAGACTTGTATGACAAGAACTTTAAATCTTTGAAGAAAGAAATTGAAGAAGACACCAGAAAGTGGAAAGATCTCCCATGTTCTTTGGTAGGCAGAATTAACATAGTAAAAGTGGCAATCTTACCAAAAGCAATCTACAGATTCTTGGAAAAACAGTACTCAACTTCATATGGAAAAGCAAAAAACCCAGGATAGCCAAAACAATCCTGTACAATAAAAGAACTTCTGAAAGCATCACAGTCCCTGATTTCAAACTCTACTACAGAGCTACAGTACTGAAAACAGCCTGGTATTGGCATAAGAACAGACAAGAGGACCAATGGAACAGAATAGAAGACCGGGAAATTAATCCACAAACCTTCAAACACCTGATTTTTTAAAAAGAAGAGAATATCAAATGGAAAAAATAAACCATATTTAATAAATGCTGCTGCCATAACTGGATATCAACATGTAGGAAAATGAAAATAGACACATATCTATCACCATGCACAAAACTCAAGTCCAAATGGATGAAAGACCACAACATAAAGCCAGCCACACTGAACCTTATAGAAGAGAAAGTGGGAAGTACACTTGAACACATTGGCACAGGAGACCAATTACTGAATATAACCCCAGTAGTATAGACACTCAGAGAAACAATTAATAAATGGGACCTCCTGAGACTGAAAAGTTTCTGTAAAGCAAAGGACATGGTCAACAAGACAAAATGACAGCCTACAGAATGGGAAAAGATCTTCACTAACCCACATCAAGCAGAGGTCTGATCTCCAAAATATACAGAGAATTCAATAAATAGGTCATCAAAAGAACAAATAATTCAATAAAAAATGGAGTACATACCTAAACAGAGAACTCTCAACAGAGGAATCTAAAATGGCTGAAAGAAATGTTCAACATCCTTAGTGTCAGAAAAATGCAAATCAAAACAACTCTGAGATGCCATCTTACACCTGTAAGAATGGCCAAGATCAAAAACACTGATGACAACTTACGTTGGAGAGGTTGTAGGGTAAAGGGAACACTTCTGCATTGCCTGGTGGAATGCCAGCTGGTAGAGCCCCTTTGGGTGTCAGTGTGGCGATTTCTCAGAATATTAGGAAACAATCTTTCTCAAGACACAGTAATACCACTTTTGGGTATATATCCAAAAGATGATCAATTGTGCCACAAAGACATGTGCTCAACTATGTTTATAGCAGCATTATTTGTCATAACCAGAACAAGGAAATAGCCTAAATGCCCCTCGACTGAAGAATGGATAAGGAAAATGTGGTACATTTACACAATGGAGTACTACATGGCAGAAAAAAATAACGACATCTTGAATTTTGCAGGAAAATTTATGGACCTAGAAAACATTATTTTGAATGAGGTAACCCAGGCACAGAAAGACAATTATCCTATGTACTCCTTCATAAATGGTTTTTAAACATAAAGAAATGAAAACCAGCCTACAAATCACAATCCAAGAGAACTTAGACAACAATGAGGACACTAAGATAGACTTACATAGATATAATCTACCTGAAAAGTAGAAAAGACAAGATCTCCTGAGTAAACTTGGAGAATGGGGTCCTTGGGGAAGGTTTGAAGGGGGAAGGGAAGAGGCAGGGAGGGAAGCAGAGAAAAATGTAGAACTCACAAAAATCAATTTAAAAAATGAAGAAGAAGAAGAGAGAAGAAGAAGAAGAGGAAGAAGAAGAAGAAGAAGAAGAAGAAGAAGAAGAAGAAGAAGAAGAAGAAGAAGAAGAAGAAGAAGAAGAAGAAGAGGGAGAAGAGGGATAAGAGGAAGAAGAAGAAGAAGAGACCAGCGTCATTAAAATATTCTGGGAAGTACTTCCTCAGAGTCAGAACATGCAAGCTGTGTTCAGAGTTATCCAAAGTTGTACCTTGTGCTGGTAGTCAAATTTGATCACCTGTAAGAGTCTCCCAGGTTGTATTGGTTTTGAAGTCATGAAAAGGTCATGGAGAGCAGCTGAGGCCTAGCATTGTGGGAGGCCATTGGTGGTGAAAGTAAACCTGGAGAGGCAGTGGAAGTTCCTGGACTGAAGAGGTCATGGAGAAAAGCTGAGGCTTTGTACCATGAAGATAGCCCAGGAGAGTCTATCCGTGAACGTGCAGCCCAGTTTTAGCAGACCCTAGCATTTTGGAGACGCCAGTGCCATGGGGCAACCAAGAACAGCCGCAGCAATAGAGTGGAGTTGGCCCACACTTAGAAGACTTGGAAGACTTAGAAGCTGTGTGTGCTGTACAGGGCAGAGCTGGAGAAACACTTGAGGAACTCCAGAAGATTGTGATTGGCACCCATAATAAGCAATGACTTGTTTACATCTTTTGAATGTGACTTTGCTTTGTTCAGATTGTGGCTGTGCCCTGGTTCTTTCTTCTTGAAGCAAGAAAGTATTCACTTATTTTTGATTTCATAGGATCTCACAGTTGAGAGAATTTGAATTAAAAAGAGAGAGAGATTTTTAAAGCGACATTGGATTTTTATAGAAACTGAGCTTTAAAAGTGTTTAGATTGATAAAGTCTGTGGTACATTTTTAATTTTGTAATACATTTTATAATCATGATATTAATTAATCTGAGATCTTGGGGATGATCCAAAATATGAAAGATTCTATTTTAAAATGTGTTGTATGTCAATTGGAAAGGGGTCAACTGTGCTGGCTAATTTTATGTCAGCTTGACACAGGCTGGAGTCATCTGAGAGGAAGGAACCCCAACTGAGAAAATCCCTCCATAAGACTATGTAAGTGTCTCTGCAAACACCAAGGTCGGCAAAGTGTCAGTCTGCTAGTGGAAAGAAAGAAGTCTTGTTTACCAGGACTCAGTGGCCAACATTGGCTCAAACATCAAAAGTCTAACACTGGGTGATTTTAGGAATATCTAAAAATTGGGGGAAAGTTTCCTGGTGATAATTAACTCAACCCCAAGTGCACAACAAAATTTAAGGCATGTGTGTACATTAACACTTTTTCAAAGTACAAGGGACATCTTTCATAAATATAGCATCTATAGATTAACTGAGGAAGCAGAGTCAAGATAAACAAGATCATAATAAGGGCTTTGGGGAGTATATCAGTATAGATTGACTGAGATAAACAAGCACAAGATAAGACACTGGGGAAGCTGGTGTGGCCTGACCATGTAGATAATGCAGAAAGACGTCACCAAGTCAATGGATGCAGGTTGTAACTGGCCCTGCCTGCTTTGAAAGCCCAAACCCAAGCAGATAAGAACAAGAAGGAAAGAACCCCTAAAACTTTTGATCTGATACAACAAAAGACAGAAGGAATTCTGAGAGTAACTATTAGATCAATGAAGATGCAGTGGGTACCAACAGTCTTTATAGTCATTATAGTCCTTTGGTTAACAGCATAAGCAGCTCCAGAACACCTGTGGAATACAGTTCCTAAAGAACACTTATTCTCCTTAGAAGTCAGTTGGGAAAGAGGGGTGGAGAGGTAAAGAAATTCTTCCTCCATGAACTAAATTAAGACCAGACTCCTTGGAAAGAATAACTTCCCCTCAGCATTTACACACTCTCACACGGAGCCCCAGCAGATGTCCGCAGAGTACAGTGAGCCCACTGCTGGAGAAAGAGTGACTGAAGATGAAAGGTGCAGTTTCTTCAGCCTTGACATCCTTAGCCTACCAGGCTACCTTCATTTCTGTTTCCAAAATAAGTGGAGGTTAGGTCTCAAATGGGATGTGTGTCATATTCTAGTCTTACATAATGAGTACTCTTTTAAGAAGAGAAAGTTTGAAATCCTTTAAGAAACCATCAGTCAAGGTCTGGAGAGAATTCTCCAGGAAGTCTTCAAACCTGAGGTCTCTGAGGGATGTTCTAATAAGAGCACTCCCTGAAGTAATCAGTGTTGTTAACTTGTCTGCCTTCCAACAATAAGAGGTCTCACAGGGATACAGCTAGCTCAGTGTTAGAATGAATGCCTGGCATGTCTAAAGCCCTTGGTTCAATCCCTAACACCAAAACTAAAAATAAAATAATTATCTGGAACAGATCGTCATCAATCCCACATCAAACAGAGGACTGATCTCCAAAATATACAAAGAACTCAAGAAATTGGTCATCAAAAAAAACCAAATAATCCAATAAAAAAAAAAACTGGGTATAGACCCAAACAGAGAACTCTCAACAGAGAAATCTAAAATGACTTTAAAAGTTAAGGAAATACTCACCATGCTTAGCCATCAGAAAATTGCAAATCAAAGCAACTCTGAGATTCCATATTACACCTGTCAGAATGGCCAAAATCAAAAACACTGATTACAGCTTATACTGGAGAAGTTGTTGGGTAAAGGAAACACTCCTCCATTGCTGGTAGGAGTGCAAATAGGTACAGCTGTTTTGGAAATCATTATGGTGATTTCTCAGAAAATTGGAAAAAACATACCTCAAGACCCAGCAATACCACTTTTTATTATATACCCCAAAGAAGCTCAACCATACTACAAAGACATATGCCCAACTATGTTCATAGGATCACTATTTGTGGTAGCCAGAACCTGGAAACAACCTAAATGCTCCTCAGCTAAAGAAGGAATAGAGAAAATGTGCTACATTTACACAATGGAGTACTACACTGCGAAAAAAATTAATGACATCTTGACATTTGCAGAAAAATCAATAAAATCTATAAAAAATCAGATTGAGTGAGGTAATTCAGACCCAGAAAGACAAATATCATATGTCCTATAAATTTTTAAAATATGTCCAGTTATAGAGAAGTGACCAGTTTGTGAAAGGATCTAGCCCCAGTGTCACATTGATTAGCATTGTGTCATACCTGTGCTTTTGAACACAAAAGCAGACATGTTACATCAACTTGAGGATGGGTTATTCCCAGTTCTGATTTCCAGGTGTTCTTCCAATATCACCTTGGGCTGAGAACCCAGCCAACTTCCCAGTCATAAAAATGGAGCAATAAGCACATCATTCTCAGTCTTTGGAAAGTTGAGCACAAGGTTTTGTCTTTTATCTCCATGTGCCTGGGTGTGACTGAACTTTGGAATGGAACTTGGAAAGCACTTCAGTCCACCCCTCATTGTGTTACATATTATTTATTTCAGATAATATGACCTCTGTGGGACAATCATTGCCAATTTTTAAATTTGCAAATGTAGCATGTAACAAAATTGAAGATTGGGAATGTCAGGATTGGTGTACTGCTCTTCACTAGAATTTGGGGATAAGAATATTACACGTTTAATTCAATGCAAGTTTTTTTTGTCTGCAAGTAAACTTTTAAGCTCATAATGCATAATTCTCTCCCTTGTATTCTATATTGAATAGTTTTTATAGGATCATTGTTATCTCAAAGTCGTTTTATAGTTTTGGCTTTCTCCAACAGTGACAATCATTATAAAACCAACTGTCACCTTCTGTCACTCCCCACACGCCAGGACCTTATGTGAGAGCAGTGACCAGAGAATATGGACTTGATCCAGTGTGTCTCTAAAATACATGTGTATCTTGGCTTTGCACTCATCCTATATTCATCATTAACGTTTCCTTTTACAATTCCTATTATTATCTTTGATAGAAAAATGGGCAGAAACCCGATGTCGAAAAGTGCCAAGTTGTTGCTTTCACTAGAGAGTTATTTAAATCCAGAAAGAGCTAATAATAATTAAAACTATACAAGTGTTTTATAAGGGTGTTTAGGAGTTTTTTTTGTAAAGGGTGCTATGCAGAGTTAGTGCGTAGTATGTTTCCTATATTCTGAATGAAGAAAAGATAACAGTTTAGATGTTTAGGCAAAAGCTATCCAATACCTCCAAGAGATATGCTTCAAATTTTTAGAAATTCAAATAAAAGCATTGCTTACTAAATGTTGAAAAGAAAGAAGTTGCCTAGCATTCAAATGCTTTCAGGAGGTTTTTATTGTCACTTGAACTACCAGAAATTGACGGTTCATTTCTCTGCTTGAGAACTTCGTATATACTTAAAACATGGTCTGCAAAATCCACTTCTTCCCTCCCTTCTGTGTTCTTCCATACTATACCACAACTGTTTCCTTCAAATTTCATGTGTTCTCTTTTCTTTAAAATAATTTTTTTAAAAAAAAACAATAATGAGTACACTTAGAGGTGCCTTTTCTGCACAGGAGTAGGAACATCTACTAGGGCATGGGCAACCGTTCAGAGACCACATCTCTAAAGAAAATGCATTCTCCTGTTCCTGGGAGCCTTTGTTTGCCAATAGTTTGTAAACAAGGAATGGAGTCTTGAAGTCGCTGTCCCCATCCATGACAGGATGTTGACTGGCTTGAACTTGCTCATACACCGTAAAGTCATGGGTATGATTGTTATATCTAGCAAACACTGTTTACCCACAGACATTCACCACCTCTAGCTTTTACAGTCTTTCGACCCTCTTCTACAATGGTGCCTGAGCATTGTGGGGATGGTATATGACTAAATGTGCCATCTGTAGTAAACACTCCATAGTCAAATGAATTCATTTGGAAGATTTTCTCATTTGATAATTTCAGTTTTAAATTGTTACAAGATCCACTCATTCTAAAGCCATTCATAATGTTTTAGAAATATCAGTATGAAATAAATTTTAATTCTTGTGTTTTAGATATATTGTTAGTTACATTTTAATAGGTTTGCATTTTTCAAGATTCTAACTATGAGGAGTCAGACTGACCCAAAACTTTCTCAGAGACCATACTGGAAGGAAAAAGAGAACTTTAGTTCTGTGTACTTGTCCAGGGGTAGACTTGGAAAGGCCAGTCTGAGGCTGGAGCCAGTGCATCAGAGTAGTCAAGGTTGTGGCTTTCGTAGACTTGATTCTTGCCCCTGTGCTGTCGTTATCATTCCTAAGGCAGCTGTGACAGAGGTTTTGTGTTCTCTTTGCCAACATTGTCTGATAAAGCTCTCTACTGACCCTGGACATTTTTTTACCTTGGGAATTTGAAGGGAAAGCCTAGCCAAAAACCTTGTTTTGTAATGTGTGTGTGTGTGTGTGTGTGTGTATATATATATATATGTATATATATATATATATAATGTATGTAATGTATATACATATATACACATATATGTATATATGTGTATATATGTACATTACTGTACATTTATTTATATGTATGTAGAGCTGGTTTTGGAGTTGGACTATGGCTCAGTCCCTCTTCAATTCCAAGCCTGTTGATAAGAGATATCTCAGAGTTTCTGTCACAGGTCAGGAGCCATGAAATGGGACAGAATAATAATAGTAATAATAATAATAGTAATATTAATAATAATAATGATACTTGACAAACTTTCTTTGCCTTTCCTCATATCTGTGTCTGTCTTTATTATACCTTCCATCGAATATATATGTCTGTATATGTCTTTGTAGATAATGTTTACCTTTTCTGTAACAAACAACAAATTTTCCTTCAATAATCTTTGAAGTTTCCAGGATGAAGATGGGGCGCCACAACATCAATTTCACCTGGTTACTATGACGTCATGTTTTTAATAGCGCTAAAATTAGACCTGTTTTTTGGTACCAACTACACAAGACAGTTTCAAATGGTGCACAATTTTGACAACACTCTGGCCAGACCTCCTCAAAACACTCAGAGGCTAGTTACAATTTCCTTGACCAAATGTTATTCTGGGAATTTTACCATCATTTGCTTTCACAGGACCCCCTGAGAAGAACGTCCCCCCCACGTCAGCTGGAAGCAATCTTAGAGGATGACGCCCCCTCTCCCAACAGAGTTTGCCCTCAGGTTTAGGGACATCATTTAGTAGTTGGTATAGGATTGAGGGGATGGGGGAGGTATTATATGGACTCAGGGGTGTTTATGAAAAAAAGGGGGGATTACCTGGTTTGATAGGATGATTGGTATTTGTGAATTACTGTTTTTAGAAAATTGCATTGGTGTTGATTCTTGTATATTGAACATTGTATGTGAGTATGCTTCTACCTCTATTGTATGAGAGTATGCTTCTACCTCTGTTTAAAACAATTGTTATATTGAGATATTTATCATATTGCAATGTACATTTCTACCTCTGATATTACTTATGTAATGACATTGTTTAGGTTTGGGGATATTGTCCTCATTTATTGCACAGTTGTTTATTCTCTTAATCTCCAAGTTAGATAGGTATCGAGAATTATATAACAATAATCATATATGTTTGTCATATTTATATTTAGGATATTCAGGTTTTTTAGATACATAGAAATTATATTTAGTATAGATAGTATAATCTTCGACCTCTTTGAAGAGCTGTAGAAAATGGCCTTTAATCTAACCTAGAGTTTTGTACTTATGAGACACAATCACTCCTGGCAATACCGCTCTACTCCCAAGAGAATGTTGAGCACCAAAGGCACTCCACTGGGAGCTTGTCTTCTTCTTGGCAGAACTGGCCTTTGGGCAAAGAAAAGCCCATATCAACTACTGACAAAGGTACAGTATATCCATAAGTGGATAAAACAGGATTGTCTTATCTTGCCAAGACAGGGTAGGATAGTTCTACAAAAAGTTCCTTGCCTTTGAAAAATGTTATGTCAGTTGTGTTAGGCCTTAGCCAAAGTTGGTTGCCTCAACATTGAAAACAAAACTTTGGGTGACTGCCCAGGTAGTCAGTTGTCTCTGTCATTTGTTGTACATTTTGGAAGTTTCTCATTTGTACTTCCTGGTTGCTTAAGTAATATTACTTCCCTTCTCAGATCTTTGATGGGGTTGAAGATTAGATAATTGTAGTTACCCTCTACATTATTTAGACTCCTTGAAATAGAATGTTTAGTAAAGCTTTTGTTATGTTTCTTGCTTAATATTATTTGTTGTTTGTAATTTTATATTTATTATTTGTTCCTATTGAATATAGTTGTATTTGGTTTGGTTCTGTCTTATTTAGACAAAAGGGGGAGATGAAGGGGAAGCCTAGCCAAAAACCTTGTTTTGTAAGGCGTGTCCCCCTTCGGCTAAAGGAGTGTCCCCCTTAGGCTAATATTGACTTATAAAATCTTGCGGGCCTGCGGCCAGCCTGCTTTTTCTTTTCCTGTGCTCCTTGCTGGAACCTTGGATTTGTAAGTTCCCTTTTCATTCCTTTATTAAAACTGAATTTTATATATATACATATATATATATTTCATAATATATTATATTATATATAATATATGTTATAATATGTATTTTATATATATATATATATATATATATATGCTAGTCTGGTGAATCATAACTTCTGATCAACCATGCACCTTCAGGAATTTTCACTTGTACAAATACAGTATTGTATACATGATACTGTAGTTCTTTTTGTCATTGTGATTTTTCATCTTTAATTAAAAATAGAGCCTTTTCTCAAACAATATATTCTGATTACAGTTTCCCTTTCCCCTACTGACCCCAGTTCCTTCCTACCTACACTCCTACACAAATTCACTCCTTTTTGCTTCTCCTAGGGGAAAAAGGCTCCTAAGAGAAGATGGCTCAGCAGTTAAGGGCATTGCCTGCTCTTCCAAAGGTCCCTGAGTTCAATTCCTTGGGAAACCACGTGGTGGCTCATAACCATCTGTAATGAGGTCTGGTGCCCTCTTCTGACCTACAGGCATACACTCAGAATTTTGTATTACATTAATAAATAAATAACTATTTTAAAAAATATAACAAAATAAAATATAAAGAAAACCTCTCATATCAAAGTTGGACAACGGCAACAGGACAACAACAAGGAAAAGTGCCCAAGAGAAAGCACAAAACCAGAGATCAATGTGTTCACACACTCAGTAGTCCCATATAAAATATTAGGGTGAAAAACTATAATATTAATGCAAAAGACCTAGGACAGATCCATGGAGGCCCTGTGCTTGCTGCTTCAGTCTTTGTAAGTTCATGTGAGGCTTGCTCAGTTGATTCAGAGGACTTTGTTCTCTTGGTGACCTTCATCCCCTTCATCTCTTATGTTTTCTTACCTCCTCTTCATTGGGCTCAATGAGGTATGAAAGGAGATATTTGATAGAGACATCTCATTTAGAGCTGTGCATTCCAAGACTCTCTCTGTGCATTCTGTAGGGGGAAGTTTGTCTCATGATGATTTGGTTGAGCAAAGTACTAATTTGTGAGGTATAGCAGAAGATCATTAGGAGTTTTTATCATTATCTTTTAACTTTATCTTTTAAAAATCAACAGCATTTGTTTTACCTAGATCTCTGGGCCATCTAACTAGTCTTTGGTTTTTGGTCACTCAAGCAGTATCAGGTATGGGTTCCAATTCATGGTGGTACCATAAGTTCAAATCAGACATTAGTTGATTATTCCCCCCAAGCTTTGTGCTACATTGCCCTATCAACTTTTTGCAGGATGGGTGAAGCTGTAGTCTGAATAAACTTGCCTTGGCATAAGTCATCAGCTTATGCAAGATATCCTATTGGTCGGCGACAGTGGGACCAGGACATATCCTTGATGCATGAACTGGGTTTTGGAGCCTATTCCCTATGGTTGGATACTTTGCTCAACTTTGACAGGGGTAGGGACTTGCTGCTACTTCAATTTGGTATACCAAACATTGTTGACTCCCCAGGGAGGCATTACCTCCTCTGAGGAATAGATAAAGGAAGGTTGGGGGATGAAAGAGGTAGGTATAGGTGAGGGAGGGAGAACTAAGGCTAGTATTAAAATTTTTTTTTCTTCTCATGGTTTATTTTTTTTTATATTTAAAAATTTCCATCTCCTTCCCTCCTCCTCCCCCCTCCCTCCCCTCCTCCTCCCCCTTCCCTCCCCTCCTTCTCCCCCTTCCCTCCCCTCCCCTCCACCCATACCTCCCCTCCCTCCCTCTCAAGGCCAAGGAGCCATCAGGGTTCCCCACTCTATGCTAAGACCAAGGTCCTCCCAACTCCCCCCAGGTCCAGGAAGGTGATCGACCAAGCTGAGAAGGCTCCCACAGAGCCCGTCCATGAAGAACAATCAGAGCCCAGAGCCATTGTCCTTTGCTTCTCAGTCAGCCCCTGCTGTTGGCCACACTCAGAGAGACGGGTTTGGTCGCATTGATCCATCAGTCCCATTCCAACTGGAGTTGGTGATCTCCCATTAGTTCTGTCCCACCGTTTCCATGAGTGAACACACCCCTCTCGTTCCCGACTTTCTCCCTCATGTTCTCGCTCCTTCTGCTCCTCATCGGGACCTTGGGAGCTCAGTCCAGTGCTCCAATGTGGGGGGCCTCAGTCACCTTCCCCATCTGTCACCAGCTGGAGGTTCCCTCACGGTCCTGACTTTCTTTCTCATGTTCTCTCTCCTTCTGCTCCTCATCAGGACCTTGGGAGCTCAGTCCGGTGCGCTCCAATGTGGGGCTCTGTCATTTTCTTCATCTATCGTCAGGGGTGGAGGTTCTATGGTGATATGCAAGAAATTCATCAGTATGGCTATAGGAACTGGCCTTTTCAGGCTCCCTCTCCTCAGCTGCCCAAGGAACTAACTGGGGGCGTCTCCCCGGAAACCTGGGAACCCCTCTAGGGTCAAGTCTCTTGACAAACCCTCAGGTAGCTCCTTAAATTAAGATATATGCTTCCCTGCTCTCATATCCACCCTTCCTATATCCCAAGCACCCCATTCCTCCGAGCTCCCCCCGCTCTCACCCTTCACACTTGTTCTCTCCCCATCTTTCTCTTGGCCCAGTCTTGCCCAACCCTCAAGTTCCCAATTTTGCCTGGCGATCGTGTCTACTTCCAATATCCAGGAGGATTACTATATCTTTTTTTGGGAGTTCACCTTCTTATTATCTTCTCAAGGAGGGGACCTCCCACCGGCCTGGGTGCACTCAATTCCAGTCCCCAGAGCCCAAACAGGCTGAGCTGTGGGATTTTGTGGCCCCAAAGACAGGAGGATGAGGAAGGGGAGGGGGGAGGATTCTGGGTGCAAGCTGGGAAGGGACAGGGAGAGAGAGGCAGTATCCGGGGAGAAATAACCCCTGCAGAAAGAGCAGGAAGTGTGTGCTGGTGGCAGGGGGAGTTGTGGAGAGTTGGTGGTCCCTCTCCGGGCAGCTGCCGCGGTTTGGCACTCACTCCTCACTCACCCCAAAGAATGATGGATCCTCCTGCAGACTGTCAGGTCCCCTTGCAGGCCGAGCAGCTCTCAGATAAAGGCCTACCTTGCTCCTGGCAGTCCAAATGTAAGGAGGGGACCTCCCACCGGCCTGGGTGCACTCAATTCCAGGTCCCAGAGCCAAACAGGCTGAGCTGTGGGATTTGTGGCCCCAAAGACGGGAGGAGAGGCAGGGGGAGGGGGGGGGAGGATTCTGGGTGCAAGCTGGGAAGGGACAGGAAGAGAGAGGCAGTATCCAGGGAGATAACCCCGGCAGGAAGACTAAAAATTTTTTTTAAAAATTAAATAAAAGATAAAAAAATGGAACTAGAAAAAATAAGCTATATTCTCTAAAGATGGTTACGGATAATGGTAAGATAATATGAGTTTGGCAAGTAGCTATGGGGTTTAAAGTAACAGGAAACATCCCTGAGTGCAAAGAGATTGGTTCACAAAAGCTGAAGTTTATAGAATTTTCTCACTATTTTAAACTGATTTTATTTTATTTGTTTAATGTCAGTGGGAAAATTGGTCAATAATAAGTGAGCTGCACCCAAGAATAAGAATCTTGGACAGCACTGCAGAAACAAGCATTCCTGGTAAGCATGAGTAAACTTTACTCTCAGATTAGAGATAGTCCAATGAAAGATGTTTAAACTGTTCATAAACTTCAGAATGATTTATGCCCTGATTATCTCCTGTATTCTTTTATCTATCTCTCTTTTAAATACTTTCCTTAATGCTTCCTTCATATCCTTGTTCCTTGGGCTATAAATGAATTAGTTCAACATAGATGTTACAACTGAGTAGAATACTGAGATTACCTTATCTCCTTCACTCATTTTCTTTGAGTTGGGCTGCATGTAGGTAGGTAAATATTGTTGAGCCATAGAAGAAGATAACAATGATGAAAGGGAACTAAGGTGGAGAAGAACCTGAGCCTCCCCTCATTTGATTGTATTTGAGCCACAATGAAAATAATATTTCAGTAGGAGAAAAGGATGAGAGAAACAGGACCTGGAGAATTACTACACCCATTGCAAAAATGACCATCTCAGCTGTGCAGGTCGCTTCTGAAGCCAGCTTCAAGAGTGCAAGAGGCTCACAAAAGTAATGATTAATTAGATTTGGTCCCTGGTATGACAAGCATAAAGTAAATGTGATATCTACTACAGACACAAATATCCCACTAGCCCAGGATTCCACAACTAACAGAACACAAACCCTATGTTGTCATGATGCAGAGTAGTGCAGGGCTTGCAGACAGCTATATAGCGGTCGTATAACATGACGCTAGAAGAGAGCTTTCTGTGCACCCCATTATGAGGAAAAAAACATCTGCATTGAGCACCCAGCAAAAGAAATGGGTCTTTTTTTACAACTAAAAACTGGACTAGCATCTGGGAACAATAGTTGGAGAGAACAGATCATTCAATGACAGGTTTTTGAGAAAGAAGTACATTGGTGTTTGAAGTTGAGACTCAACATGAATGAGGAGTATAATGAACAGATTCCCAAACACAGTGAGTAAGTAGATGATGAGAAATACCACAAACAGCAGATCTGAGTCTGATGATCTGAAGAAAGACCCAGCAAGATGAACTCCAGTCAAATAAGTATGGTTTCCTTTGGCCATGGAGGTGCACGCCTAGAAATTAGCATATGTGGAACAATGAATGTTGACTATGATTGTCAAATCCAGAAAGTAAAAATGTGATGGGAAAATGGGGATTAGAAAAGCATTTTAAGATGCAGGATTTTGTACTTACTGTAGCCCTATACTGCTCCTAAAGCCAGTTGATTGTAGGTACACTGAAATCATGACTATACATAACTTTCCAGCACTCCTTGATGAAAGAGTACTATCTTCTATGGGGTCATTTCTCAACAGGTGTATGGACAATGTCAGGAAATATTTTTCAAAGCAATACATGTTGTTAATATGACATGAAAATTAAGTGTTGTGATAAACATCAAAACTGTAAATCAAAGGTACAAATATATGAGATGGCTTTGAAAACCAATAAAGAATCCCATCTTTTATCAAAAACTCTTAGTGGTACTTTCCAGTTCACTGATCACAGTGATTATTTAGCCTTGATTTATCAAATATTAGGTGCAAATGACCATCATCTCCATTTTCTTTTCATAGGATTCTCTGTCATCTTCTGTACAAAGTAGGAAAAATTACAAGGATATAACCTTATTATCATGTAGATACAAATGGAAGAACTCTAACTAGACTTAGGCAGTATCACATATCATAGGGCCTTTCATGAATCCACAGGGATTATCTGAAAATGACACTGTCTCGTGGGACCTGATTTAGGCTGCAGTTTGACAGGTATGTGTATTGGCAGGAAATCAGGCATTTGTGTAGTGTTTGGAGGATGCACAGCTACTAACTTCAGTTTGATGCATATCTGATAATACAAACAATGTGATGATTGAATATAAGATAAGAAAGGGGTAGGAAAGGTAAGTGGTGGGACATGAAACTTGAATGTTCCTAGGAATGACTGAAGCACCCGTACTCTTTTGAATGAAAGTGATGTCAGAAAAGTCAATCCTACTGGACAGACTATATTAAGATATGAAAAGTCAGAAACTGCAAGCATATTTGTGTTTATACATATGACCCTCTGTTCAGGTGTACAGTAGGAGAAATGTGAACCTAACCTCTGCTCTGAGCCAATTCATGGTCATAGATTGCTAAGTGTACCTTGAGTCGAGGACACAGAGGCTAGCTTCAGATAAAGAATTGCCATTAAGTCTGGGTCTGAACTATGTCTAGTCTAACCTATGGAAGGATGCAATGGACCAGCAAGATCATGTCAGAAAGCACATTACAGAAATAAGTTCAAGTAAGAAAGCTCTTGACTAGCACTTTACTTCGAGAGGACAGGAGGATCAGTGACAAAGTCAGTGCCATCAATATGTTTCTTGCTATATGTTCTTTAAATTGTCATTTACAATATTTTCATTGGTTATGAAATATTGTTAGTAGATTACAATTCATATTTCTTAATTGAAATATAAAGGAAATACTATCTTTTAGGAAATACTATCTTTTAGAATAATATAACTATGGTTTCAAAAAAATATTTGCTTCAGTATATGTGTGCCATTTTGATATATAATTTTGAGCTATATTGTAAAATTTCTTATACTTAATACTGAAAGCTTTAAGAAGTACCTTGATAAAAGTCAAAAATGCTTAAGGATATCAATGAGGGCTTCAATACTGAACACAATTTCAAAAAGTTTCAGTAAGTGAATTTACCATGTTTTATTATGGTGAAGTTTAATGCTATGATCTTTGCCTATCTCTATGTATAGTTTGGTATTAATATGTGCATTAATTATGTGTTCTTTAATATATGTGCAGAAATATCTGACCCTAACCTGACTCTATGATTTTTCAGGTTAATAACACTACCTTATTAATCCTAACATTCTATATATCTGCATCTCTTGACATGAAATAAATACTTAAAAGTAGATCCCATCACCAGCTTTTGTTGCGGTTGGCTGGTATAAAAAGGCAGTCCCCAAGTACCAATCCTCATCTCAATTCTTTTCTTGAGAGGAGTTCTTTAAATATTGAGGTCTTGGGCTGGAGAGATGGCTCAGTGGTTAAGAGCACTAGCTGCTCTTCCAAAGGTCCTAATTTCAATTCCTGGCAACCACATGGTGGTTCACAACCATCTGTAATGAGGTCTGGTGCCCTCTTCTGGCCTGCAGGGATAAGTGCAGACAGAATATTGTATACATAATAAGTAAATAAATATTTTTAAAAATTGAGGTCTTGAAGAAAGATGCAAACAAGCTATTCCCTGGGCACCTGTTGGCAATAACAGTAATCCACTTTACTACATTTTTACACTATGAGATGCTTTCAGAAATTTTATTTTGTTGATTTTGTAATCATTGTTTGATATCTATGAGACTATTTTCCAATTCTTCCCTGAACAGCAAAAGAGTTTTGTATGTTCTAAGTCTCAGAATGATGCAATAGGCCTACTCTACCTGCCCCTCCTCTGTGTATGGCAGAACTATAGTGTACATATAAGCAGGCATCTCAACATCATTACTCCCATATTGACAGAAAAACAAAAATTTTCATTCTTCTTATTGGTTCTCTGGTAAAATATTCAAAAGTGATGTTTATCAGAAAAGTCTTGAATACTGTTAAATTATTTTAGCTGTTATTTAAAATTATGACAAAGAAGCCTCTGGGTTTTTTCTGGTACAATTTATTGAAATTATTCAATTATGTGTTCATTGTATCAATTTTATTTCTTATAGATGAATATATATTACTTTACCACATCTATTACTAAATTTTACATATATACCTCTTTTTAATTATACTAATGAAATAATTATTTGTGTGAATTTTTTAATTTATCATTAAAGTAATTTTAATTCTATTGACTCTTTGGTCATTATTTATAAGCTTTTTATAAAAACACTTCTAGGTATTGATAAGTTTTATATAAGATGAAGGAGAAAGAAAATCAATCAAGAATGAAATGTCACTAGTACATGTGATATTCTCACAAGTCACAGACATGGCAAGTATTAGCATAAGTGGCTATCATTTTGATCTCTTATTAAAGAAAGGGGAACTGAAAGGCTTTTCCTATAATAGGTTACGTGGTGTCAAGGCAATCAGAATGAAATAGTACAGGGCTGTCTCTTGAGCCTCAACCTGTACCACTTTGCCATGTATTCCACCTGCACCAAGTAGCTTTCTACTATAAAGAGTACCTTTGTTCTGACTGCTTGGTTGTATTTAGACTGAACAGGCCTGAAGAGTATAAGAGCGAATTAAAGTAGATTCAATGACATAGAGACATTTTATTTGCTTCATTTAAAGGCTTCTTAATTTTTTACATAGCAGATCTTTTCTAGTGATAGTCAGTAGCATAGGGCTTTCTGTTGTCAAAGTTACCTTTTGTTTAAAGCATCCCAGTCCCTGGATTAGAACCAGGAATGATCTCATTTTAACTAGTAACCTCTGTATATATTATGTGTATGTATATTTTTCAGTAAAATATGTAAAATGTTTCTTATAGTTTTCCAAACACTGCTGTGTTACTTATCTCTTCTTTCTTCCACTCTACTTCCATCTTCTCTAGCTAACTAATATCCCCCTCCATCTCTGTCTCCCCCTACATCTTCCACTTTCCTCCTTCATAGCATTATATTCTACTATCCTCCTTTCCAGAGCATCGCATGGTGGCTCTCCCCCTGCCTAGCTTCTGAAGTTACTGCAGATTATACATTATATACGCAAATCTAAAGGGCTCTTGGGGTAGTGGAGGAAGGAATAACTGAGATAGATATAATCAAAATACATTGTGGAGATGTATGAATTTTCAAAGGATAAATAAAATTTTAAATTTAAAAAGTGAAATTTGGAAATGGGGGGTAAATGGAATCTGAGAGGGGTTAGAGTGGGTCAGGGAAGAGGTGTGTTCTAAGCATGTTGTATTTGTTATGAAATTACTTAAGATGAATAACAAACTTTAAGGAACATAAATGCTAAATGGAAAAAAAGCTTTTCTTTATGTGCTTCCCACACAAATCATCCCACCTTTAAAGGCACAATTCACCACAAATGAGAGGGTAATAAAGCACACTCCATAAAAATGTACACCAAACCCCAGGAATAACTACTTATATTTCAATAAAATAGCCATAAAGTTAGAAGTATAAAATGACACAAAGTTTTTGTGTAATGAAGAGGTCATTCAATATTTGGAACAGTTATGAATTTATGTGTACTCATTTTAGAGATGAATACATGTAAAAATAAAATATTAGCAGACATGAATGGTAGGTAGGTAAAGAGCAATACAGTTCAAAAGAAACTATACAAATATAGATAGAAGAGATGTTCCTACATTTGATGAAACTCCTTCAAAACATAAGTATAAACATAGAAACAACCTCATTCAGCATTATAACACTAAAAACAAAATTGTGGGGCCTGTAACAGCAGGTAAATAAAGTAAAAAGCAAATCAACAGTCTAATTAAAATATTTGAAATCTGGCTCCAACATGTTGGATGAAAACAATACATCTGTCATTTCTTAGTTAAAGCTATTTTTATTGATTTTTATTGAGCTCTACATTTTTCTCTGCTCCCCTCTCCATTCTCCTCTGCCATTCAACCCTCACCCAAGGTCCCCATGCTCCCAATTAACTCAGGAGATCTAGTCTTTTTCTACTTCCCATGTAGATCAGATCTATATATGCCTCTCTTAGTATCTTCATAATTCTCTAAATTCTCTGGGATTGTGGTTTATAGGCTGGTTTTGTTTTATGCTTAAAAACCACCTATGAGTGAGTACAAATGATAATCATCTTTCTGTGTCTGCGTTACCTCACTCAAAATGATGTTTTCTAGGTCCATCCATTTTCCTGCAAAAATCAAGATGTCATTATTTTTTTCTGCTGTGTATTACTCCATTGTGTACTTGTACCATATTTCCTTATCCATTCTTTGGTTGAGGGGCAATTAGATTGTTTTCAGGTACTGGTTATGACAAACAAAGCTGCTATGAACATAGTTGAACACATCTCCTTGTGGCCCGATTTTTCATCCTTTGGAAATAGACCCAAAAGTGGTATTTCTGGGTCTCAAGGAAGGATGTTTCCTAATTTTCTGAGAAATCACCAGACTGATACCCAAAGGGGCTCTACCAGTTTGCATTCCCACAGGAATGCAGAAGTGTTCCCTTTACCCCATAACCTGTCCAATATAAGTTGTCATCAGCTGTAAGATGGCATGTCAGAGTTGTTTTGATTTGCGCTTCTCTGATGATGAAGAATGTTGAACATTTCCTTAAGTATCTTTCAGCCATTTTAGATTCCTCTGTTGAGAGTTCTCTGTTTAGGTCTGTATGCCATCTTTTATTGGATTATGTGTTCTTTTGGTAACAAATTTCTTGAGTTCTTTGTATATGTTGGAGGTCATACCTCTGCTGATGTGGGGTCCCATATTTCCTGGATATTTTGGGTTAAGTTCTTCTTAGATTTAATGTTTTCTTTGACGAGTCTATTTACTCTATTATATCTTCAGTGCTTGAGATTCTCTCTTCCATCTCTGGTATTCTGCTGTTCATGCTTGTGTTTGTGGTTCCTGATCATTTTCTCATGATTTCTGTTTCTATAATATCCTCAGCTTATGTTTTCCTTATTGTCTCTATTTCAGTTTTGAAGTGTTGAATAGAATCTTTCATATGTTTGATTTCTTTCTTTTTTTCATGGTTTATTTTTTTATTTAAAAACTTCGATCACCTCCCCTCCTCCTCCCCCTTCCTTCCCCTACCACCACCCATACCCCCCTCCTTCCATCTCCAGGCCAAGGAGCCATCAGGGTTCCCTACTCTATGTTAAGTCCAAGGTCCTCCAACTCCCCCCAGGTCCAGGAAGGTGATCAACCAAGCTGACAAGGCTCCCACAGAGCCCTTCCATGCAGAAGAATCAAAGCCCAGCGCCATTGTCCTCAGCTTTCTCAGTCAGCCTCCACAATCAGCCACATTCAGAGATTCCGGTTTGGTCGCATGTTCCATCACTCCCATTTAAACTGGAGTTGGTGATATCCCATTAGTTCTGTCCCACCGTTTCCATGGGTGAATGCACTCCTCAAAGTCCTGACTTTCATTCTCATGTTCTCCCTCCTTCTGCTCCTCATCAGGACATTGGGAGCTCAGTCTGGTGCTCCAATGTGGGGCTCAGTCATTTTTTTCATACATCGCCAGGTGGAGGTTCTATGGTGATACGCAAGAAATTCATCAATATGACTATAGGAACGGGCCTTTTCCGGCTCCCTCTCCTCAATTACCCAAGAAGCTAGCTGGGGGCATCTCCTTGGAAAGCCTCTAGAGTCAAGTCTCTTGACAAACCTCAGATGGCTCCCTTAATTAAGATATATGCTTCCCTGCTCCCATATCCACCCTTCCTGTATCCCAAGCATGCCATTCCACCGACCTCTCCCCATTCTTCCCTTCATGCTTTTCTCTCCCCATCTCCCCTTGGCCCCGTCTCACCCATCCCCAAGTTCCCAATTTATGCCCTGCGATCTTGTCTACTTCCAATATCCAGGAGGATTACTATATGTTTTTCTTTGGGTTCACCTTCTTATTATCTTCTCAAGGATCCTGAATTATAGGCTCGGTGTCCTTTAAATATGGCTATAAACCAATTATGAGTGAGTACATCCCATGTTCATCTTTTTGGGCCTGGGTTACCTCACTCAGAATAGTGTTTTCTATTTCCATCCATTTGCATGCAAAATTCAAGATGTCATTATTTTTTACCACTGAGTAGTATTCTAAGATGTATGTATTCCACAGTTTCTTCATCCATTCTTCCACTGAAGGGCATCTAGGTTGTTTCCAGGATCTGGCTATTATAATTAGTGCTACCATGAACATAGTTGAGCAGATCCTTTTGTAGTATGATTGGGCATCTCTTAGGTAAATTCCCATCAGTGGAATTGCTGGGTCCTGGGGTAGGTTGATCCCGAATTTCCTGAGAAACCGCCACACTGATTTCCAAAGTGGTTGCACAAGTGTGCATTCCCACCAACAATGGATGAGTGTACCCCTTACCCCAAAACCTCTCCAGCAAAGGTTTTCATTGGTGTTTTGGATGTTAGCCAATCTGACAGGTATAAGATGGTATCTCAAAGTTGTTTTGATTTGCATTTCCCTGATAGCTAAGGAGGTTGAGCATGACCTTAAGTGTCTTTTGGCCATTTGAACTTCTTCTGTTGAGAATTCTCTGTTCAGTTCAGTGCCCCATTTTTTAATTGGGTTAGTTAGCATTTTAAAGTCTAGTCTCTTGAGTTCCTTATATATTTTAGAGATCAGACCTTTGTCAGTTGCAGGGTTGGTGAAGATCTTTTCCCAGTCAGTAGGCTGTTTTTGTGTCTTAGTGACAGTGCCCTTTGCTTTACAGAAGCTGCTCAGCTTCAGGAGATCCCATTTATTCAATGTTACCCTTAATGTCTCTGCAGCTGGGGTTATACGGAGGAAATGGTCTCTTGTGCCCAATTGTTGTAGAGTACTTCCCATTTTCTCCTCTATCAAGCTCAGTGTGTTCAGATTAATATTGAGGTCTTTAATCCATTTGGACTTGAGTTTTGTGCATGGTGATAGACACGGATCTACTTTCATTCTTCTACAGGTTGACATCCAGTTATGCCAGCACCATTTGTTGAAGATGCTTTCTTTCTTCCATTGTGTACTTTTGGCTCCTTTATCAAAAATCAGGTTTTCATAGGTTTGTGGTTTAAGATCTGGGTCTTCTATATGATTCCATTGGTCGACTTCTCTGTTTTTATGCCAATACCAATCTGTTTTCAATACTGTAGCTCTGTAATAGAGTTTGAAGTCAGGGATGGTAATGACTCCAGAAGTTCCTTTATTGTATAAGATTGTTTTGGCAATCCTGGGTTTCTTGTTCTTCCATATAAAGTTGATTATTGTCCTCTCAATATATGTGAAGAATTTTGATGGGACCTTGATGGGGAGTGCATTGAATCTATAGATTGCTTTTGGTAGAATTGCCATTTTTACTATGTTGATGATCCCAATCCACGAGCAGGGGAGATCTTCCATTTTCTGGTATCCTCTTCAATTTCTTTCTTCAAAGACTTAAAGTTCTTGTCAAATAAATCCTTCACTTCCTTGGTTAGAGATACTCCCAGATATCTTATGCTATTTGTGGCTATTGGGAAAGGTGATACTTCTCTGATTTCCCTCTCTGCTTCCTTATCCTTTGTGTATAAGAGGGAAAGTGATTTTTTGGAGTTGATCTTGTATCCTGAGACATTACTGAAGGAGTTTAACAGCTGTAGGAGTTCTTTGGTGGAGTTTTTGGGGTTGCTTATGTACACTATCATATCATCTGCAAATAACGAAAGTTTAACTTCTTCCTTTCCAAATCGAATCCCCTTGAATGCTTTATGTTGTCTTATTGCTATTGCTAGAACTTCAAGTACTATATTGAAGAGATAAGGAGAGAGTGGACAGAATTGTCGTGTTCCTGAATTTAGTGGGATGGCCTTGAGTTTTTCTCCATTTAATTTGATGTTAGCTTTCAGCTTGCTGTAAATAGCCTTTATTATATTTAGGAATGACCCTTGTATCCTTAATCTCTCCAAGACCTTTATCATAAAGGGGTGCTGAATTTTGTCAAATGCTTTTTCAGCATCTAATGAGATGATCATATGGTTTTTTTTCCTTCAGTTTATTTATATGATGGATTACATTGATACATTTTCATATGTTGAACCAGCCCTGCATTTCTGGGATGAAGCCTACTTAATCGTAGTGGATAGTTTTTCTAATGTGTTCTTGGATTCGGTTTGCCAGTATTTTATTGAGAATTTTTGCATCAATGTTCATGAGTGAGATTGCCTGTAATTCTCTTTCTTGGTTGAGTCTTTATGTGGTTTAGTTATCAGTGTAACTGTAGCTTCATAAAAGGAATTTCGCAGTGACTCTTCTGTTTCTATATTATGAAATACCTTAAGGAGTATAGGTATTAGGTCTTCTTGGAGGTTCTGGTAGAATTCCACATTTAAACCATCTGGTCCTGGGCTCTTTTTGGTAGGGAGGTTTTTGATAACAGTTTCTAATTCTTCGCGACTAACAGGACTATTTAGAGCATTTACCTGGTCCTGGTTTAACTTTGGTATATGGTACTTATCTAAAAACGTCCATTTCTTTTATATTTTCCAATTTTGTGGCATACAGGCTTTTGTAGTAAGATCTGATGATTCTCTGAATTTCCTCTGTGTCTGTGGTTATATCCCCCTTTTTATTTCTAATCTTATTAATTTGTGTGTTCTCTCTCTGCCGTTTGATTAGTTTGGCTAGGTGTTTATCAATCTTGTTGATATTCTCCAAGAACCAGCTTTTTCTTTCATTGATTCTTTGGATTGTTTTCTGTGTTTCTATTTTGTTGATTTCTACCCTCAGTTTGATTATTTCCAGTCTTCTATTCTTCCTAGGTGAGTCTGCTTCTTTTTTCCAGAGCTTTCATGTGTGCTGTTAAGTCACCAATGAGTGCTTTCTCCGTTTTCTTTAAGTGGACACTTAGTGCTATGAACTTTCCTCTTAGCACTGCTTTCATTGTGTCCCATAGTTTTGAGTATGTTGTGTCTTTGTTTTCATTAAATTCAAGAAAGACTTTAATTTCTTTCTTTATTTCTTCCTTGACCCAGGTGTGGTTCAGTAGTTGATTTTTCAGTTCCCATGAGTTTGTGGGCTTTCTGAGTGTAGCATTGTTGTTGAATTCTAAATTTAATCAATGGTAATCCGATAAGACACAGGTGGTTCCTAATATTTTATTGTAACTGTGGAAGTTTGCTTTGTTACCAAGTAGATGGTCAATTTTCGAAAAGGTTCCATGAGCTGCAGAGAAGAAGGTATATTCTTTCCTATTTGGTTGGAATGTTCTATAGATGTCTCTTAAGTCCATTTGGTTCATTACCTCCAATAAGTCTTTCAATTCTCTGTTAGGTTTCTGTCTGATTGACCTGTCCATTGGTGAGAGAGGAGTGTTGAAGTCTCCAACTATTAGTGTGTGTGGTTTGATGACTGCCTTGAGTTCTATAAGTGATTCTTTTACATAAGTGGGAGCTTTTATATTAGGGGCATAGATATTCAGGACTGAGACTTCATTCTGAAGGATTTTTCCTGTTATGAGTATAAAGTGTCCCTTTCCATCTCTTCTGATTGATTTTAGTTTGAAGTCAACTTTGTTAGAAATTAGTACGGCCACACCGGTTTGTTTCTTAGGTCCATTTGCTTGATAAAACTTTTCCCAACCCTTTACTCTGAGTAGGTGTCTGTCTTTGTGGTTGAGGTGTGTTTCTTGTAAACAGCAGAATGTTGGATCCTGTTTTCGTATCCAATCTCTTAGCCTGTGCCTTTTTATAGGTGAATTGATTCCATTGATATTCAGTGATATTAATGACCAGTGGTTGTTAACTCCGGTCATTTTTTTTGTAGTAGAGTTTGTGTGTTTCCCTTCTTCTACTTGTGCTGGTGAAGGTTCTCTAGATGCCTGAGTTATTGTGGGCATTGTTGGACTCCTTGGTTTGTGATTTTCCTTCTATTACTTTCTGCAAGGCTGGATTTGGGGCTACGTATTGTTTAAATCTGTTTTTGTCCTGGAATATCTTGTTTTCTCCATTGATGGTGAATGCTAGCTTTGCCAGGTATAGTAGTCTGTGCTTGCATCCATGTTCCCTTATTGTCTGTAGCACATCTATTCAAGACCTTCCGGCTTTCATGGTTTCCAGTGAGAAGTCAGGTATAATTCTGATAGGTTCCCCTTTTATATGTTCCTTGACCTTTTTCCTTTACAGCTCTTAATATCTGTTCTTTATTCTGTATGTTTTGTCTTTTGTTTATTATATTGTGTGGGGATGCTTTCTTTTGATCCAGTCTATTTGGTGTTCTGTAGGCTTCTTGTAGCTTCATAGGAATATCCTTCTTTAGGTTGGGGAAATTTTCTTCTATAATTTGGTTTAATATATTTTCTGGGCCTTTGAGTTGTAATTCTTCTCCTTCTTCTACCCCAATTATTCTTTTTTTGTTTTTTTATCCATGAATTTTTTTATTATTAAAAATTTCCATCTCCTCCCCTCCTCCTTCCCCTTCCCTTCTCGCCCTTCCACCGATACCTCCACTCCCTCCCTCTCCAGGCCAAAGAGCCATCAGGGTTCCCTTCAGTCTGTTAAGTCCAAGGTCCTCCCAACTCCCCCTAATTCAAGGAAGGTGAGCAACCAAACTTACATAGCTCACAGTGAGCCCATCCATGCTGTAGAGTCCAAGCTCATCGCTGTTGTCCTTGGTTTCTCAGTCCTCCTCCAACATCAGCCACATTCTGAGAGTCCGGTTTGGTTCCCTGTTCCATCAGTCCTTTCCAACTGGACTTGGTGGAGAGATGGCTCAGAGGTTAAGAGCATTGTCTGCTCTTTCAAAGGTCCTGAGTTCAATTCCCAGCAACCACACTCTGGCCTATTGCCCCAATTATTCTTAAGTTTGGTCTTTTCATGGTGTCCCAGATTTCCTGGATGTTTTATGTTAAGAATTTGTTGGATTTGTTTTGTTCTTTAATCTGTGAGTTTATTTCCTCTATAGTATCTTCAGAGTCTGAGATTCTTTCTTCCATCTCTTGTATTTGGTTGGAAATACTTGTCTCTGAATTTTCTGTTTGTTTACTCATAATTTCCATTTCCATTCTTCCCTCGAATTGTGTTTTCCTCATTACCTCCATTTCATTTTTCAGGTCTTGTACTGTTTCCCTTACCTGTTTGATTGCTTTTTCTTGTTTTTCTTGTTTTTGGGTATCTTTGAAAGATTTATTTATTCCATCTACCTTTTTGTTTGTCATCTCCATTTTTTATGGCAGTTTTTTTACCTCCTGTTTAAGGTCCTCTATTATTTTCATAAAGTACTGTTTAAGGTCAATTTCTTCTATTTCTTCTGGAGTAGGGTGTTCAATTCTTGTTGTTTCAGGATGACTGGATTCTGGTGATGTTATGTTGCCTTTTAGGTTGTTGGAGGAGTTCTTGCATTGGCACCTGCCCATCTCTTCCTTCAGATGGAGCTAGGAGAGACTTGGTGACTTGTTCCAATCCTTGCTCTGACTGAATCTGGGTGGATCTCCTCAGTGCCAGAGCAGGAGCTATTCCTTGCATCATAATCTGAAGGAGCCCGCACTCCCTTGCCAGGCTCCTCACACCTGCCTGGAGGGCATCCTCTCCCCCCTCTGGTTAGGTGGCCTTGGTACAGGGTCAGGACACTTGAATACACTAGGGAAGGCCGTCCCAATGGGACTCCACAGCAATGAATCAGAGATTCCTGGTAGCTGAGGGATGCCTCCCAGATGTGCCTTCCGGTTTTTAGATCTGGTGTCTTTGCTCCCAGATATGTCTTCTGGTATGAATATCTGGTGTCTTTGCTCCCAGATGAGTCTTCTGGTGCTAGTATCCGGTGTCTTTGCTCCCAGATGTGTCTTCTGGTCCTCCTGGATGTGTCTTCTGGTCCTCCCAGATGTGTCTTCTGGTCTTAATATCCAGTGTCTTTGCTGGCCAGGGAGTTCCAGAGAAGGCCTACCTTACCGGTTGCACTCCCTATGCAGACCCAGCGCCCTGATCTGCCTGAGCTGGAGATGTTATGAACCCAAAGAGGGGAGGAAGAAGGGATGGTTTTTCTGGGTGCAAGCTCCCAGATGTTTTTTCTGGTCCTAATAATATCCAGTGTCTTTGCTGGCCAGGGAGTTCCGGAGAGGGCCTCCCAGATGTGTTTTCTGGTCCTAATATCTTGTGTCTTTGCTGGCCAGGGAGTTCCAGAGAGGGCCTACCTTGCCGCAGGCAGGCTAATGAAACAAAGAAGCTCCCGCCTGCTGGTTGCACTTTCTATGCAGTCTGATTTCTTTCTTTCTTTCTTTCTTTCTTTCTTTCTTTCTTTCTTTCTTTCTTTCTTTTTTGGTTTTCTTTAAGTGATTTGCTGATGTCTTCATTAAGAGTTTCAAACATTCTCTTGAAGTTATTTTTTAGGCCTTCTTCTTCTGCTTCATCCATATTAGGTTGTTCAGGTCTTGCTGTTGTAGGGTCTTTAGGTTTTACTGGTGTCATGTTGCTCTTTGCAGTGTTGCATGTGTTCTTACATTTTCTATTTATCCTTTCCTATAATAGATGTGGTTGAGATTTCTAAGATTCTGTTAATTAATCTTCTAGGTGCCAGCGAATCCAAGCTTAGATGGTTGTTCCTCGTGGTACAGTCAGTGTTACATTCTAGTTACCCCATTGGTTACTCTATGTTCCTGGAGATAGCTCTGTGCTCCTGTGCTGCTCCCTTGGAGTTTTCTGTCTCAGGCCTACTTTGGCCTAAGTTACTGGTTTTGACCTATATCTGCAAATTCTGATCTGGATTCCCTCCTGCCGAAGTCACTGGGTTGGAGTTGGACCTGGAAAGATTTCTGGCTCCAGTCTACTATTTTGGAGGTCCCAGGCTTGGGTGCGACCAGACCCGCAGAGGACGTGCTTACTCCCTCAGAGGTCCCAGACTCACAGTTAAACTACAGAAATTCCAGGTTCCTGTCTATTCCCTTTGATGGCCCTGACCAATACCTGGACCCACAGAGGTCCTGGCTCAGGCCTACTCCCTTCCTGTCTATTCCCTCAGAGGTCCCAGATTCACTCTCACCCAGACTGGCAGAGGTTCTGGCTCAGGCCTAGTTCCTAGGAGGTCCTAGACTTGTGCCCAGACCCACCAGGGTCCTGGCTTAGGTCTATTCACATCTGGACCCTCAGCTGTCTTTGGTTCTGGCTCACTTGCTCAGTGGTTACTCCCCAGTACCTGTTCCAGTGAAGATAGTTGCCTCTGGATCTGGTCGCTGGCTCAATTCTGATCTGCCAGTGTTCTGGGACTGGGTTGGCTCCCGGGCCTGGATTTGTTCCTGGCTTCTTTTTCCAGTGGAGCTTGTTCCCTCTCTGTCCTAGGTAGTTGGTTCGGTCCCACTCCAGTTCCAATGGAAATTGCTAACTCTTAGTCAGGTTGCTGGCTCAATCCTGATCTGCTAGTGTCCCTGGACTAGGTTGGCTTCCAGGACTGGATTTGCTCCTGGTTTCTGCTCCAGACAGAGCATGTTTCCTCCGGCTCTCTCTGTCCTCGATAGCTCATACAGTCCCCCTCATGGGAATTTGTTGTCCAGGGTGGGGTTCCTTGCTTCAGGGCACTTTGGCCTAGGTTACTGGCTTTGACCTATATCTGTAAATCCTGGTCTGGATTTCCTCCTGCCGAAGTCCCTGGGTTGGAGTTGGACCTGGAAAGGTTTCTGGCTCCAGTCTACTGCCTTGGAAGTCCCTGGCGTGAGTGTAACCAGACTCGCAGAGGACCTGCTTACACCCTAGAGGTCCCAGACTCACAATCAGACCCACAGAGGTTCCAGGTTCCTGCCTATTCCCTTTTATGTCCCCGACCAATGCGTGGACCCACAGAGGTCCTGGCTCAGGTCTACTCCTCCTGAGGTCCCTGACTCATGCCTGGCCCTGCAGAGCTCTCTGGTTCCTGGTATTCCCTTGGAGGTCCCATGTTCACTCATGCCCAGACTGGCAGAGGTCCTAGCTCAGGCCTAGTTCCTGGGAGGTCCTAGATTCATGCCCAGAGCCACCAGGGTCCTGGATTAGGTCTACTCCCTTAAAGATCCTAAATTCATGTACAAACCCTCAGCGGTGTCTGGCTCTGGCTTGCTCAGCAGTTGCTCCCCTGTACCTGTTCCAGTGGGGATCACTGACTCTGGACCTGGTTGCTGGCTCAATCCTGATCTGCCAGTCCCTCTGTCATTTTTAAACTCTTAGAAGATCACATTCCATGAGCTTACCAATTCATCATTCCTACTGAACCCAACAACACCCAGTTCTCTTCTATTGTTTCATTATTTCATGAAAGTATATCTAACTTGTTAGGATAGAACACTGACCTTTCTAAAATTAAAAGTGAAACTTATTAAAATGTGAATGTACTCTAAAACTTGGAATATTCCTCATATCCAGGCCAAGGGATGCCTGACCAAAAGCACTTCATCTCACATCAATGCCAGTGCTATTTTTTATCTGAAACAAAGGTGCTTTAATGAGTTGCCAATCCATTTCCAACTTCCCATAGTCTGACCTTCCACTATTTCATCTACATTTCATATGTAGAAGGTCCAATTAAAGTAGAAATGTGTGTGTGTGTTCATTTCTCCTATGTTATGAGAAGGTAATGCATGTACTACTTTACAATATTCCTGTTACAGCTAAAAGAAAATTATTTTCTCATTTTACTAAATTTTAAAACTAACCAAAATGAGTGGTGGGTGACTATAAAACCAGTCTCCATCCCACATCGAAGAATGGTAGTCCATACAAAATTTTTCACAGAGACCTCTTTTTGTGTACCCCTGCTGAGTCAAAGACATTTAAATCAGAATAATTCAGAATGCAATAACATTATCAACAGAACTCTAGCAACATTTCAGTAATAGCTGATTATTTATTCAGAATGTTTTATAGGTAATAAAATTCCTTTATAATTATTTTGCTAATGTATGTTTTTACTAAATCTGTTTTTATAAAAAAGCATTTAATTAGAACCTGACAAGAAAAGAGGTTTCTCTGTGATTGTTAAGACCTTTATCTTTTTCTATGTCCTTAAATTGTTCTACTAATTCAGTATGTATACAACTACAGAATTTCATCCAACAAATGTGCCTTCTGAGGCTAAGTCAAATGATAAATATCTAAGTCACTTCAAGAAATAGAATCTCCCAAGGACAGGGCTCTGCCACCTGCTATGGCTTTCCTGATGGCGTCTTTGACTTCCTTGTTCCTCAGGCAATAGATGATAGGGTTGAGAAATGGAGTGAAAACTGCATAGATAGCTGAGATCAATTTGTTAGAATTAAATGACGCAATGGCCCGAGGTCGGACGTACATGAAGATCACAGCTGTGTAGAAAATGACCACCACTGTAAGATGAGAAGCACAGGTGGAGAAGGCCTTCCGCTGCCCAGTGGCTGAGGGTATATTCAGGATGGTAGAGATAATGAAGGCATAAGAAAGGACTGTGGCTGAGAGAGGAAACACAAGGATGACAATGGCTAGGGCAAAATCTACCCTCTCAGCCATAGATAAGTCCATACAGGCCAGTTTAAGGATAGGTGACACATCACAGAAAAAATGGTTCAAGATATTATTGCCACAGAAGGCAACTCGGGAGATGAAGTATACCTTTGCCATGGAGATACTGAAACCACTCACCCAGGAACTGATGGTCAACTGAACACAAAACCCTGTGGTCATCATGACTGGATAACGAAGAGGCCAACATATGGCTACATACCGATCATAGGCCATGGCAGCTAAAAGTATGCATTCAGTACAGGCAAGAGATATGAAGAAATAGAGCTGTGTCATGCATCCCAAGAAGGAAATGGTATTGGGGTGAAATAGAAATCCAGCCAGCATCTTAGGTACAGTGACAGAAATATACCAGGCCTCCAGAAAGGACATGTTACCTAGAAAATAGTACATGGGTTTGTGCAAGGACCCAGTGACCCACACAGTAAAGATGATGACCAGATTCTCTAAAAGTACAAACAGGTAAGTTATGAGGAAGATGAAAAAAAGCAGCATTTGCAGCCAGTGAGCAGTAGGGAAGCCCACGAGGATAAACTCTCTGATGTTGGTGATGTTTCCCTTCCACATAGCTGCATTACCATACGATAAAGGATTTAATATTAATATAAGAACATTCAAGAGTGAGATCCAGATGGGCAGCAGGGGCTGTTAGGCTGAAGAAATTTTTATTGTAAAAATATCACTCTAAATTTTTCATCTATGCTGGGTTTGATGTGGGAAACATGTGCAGTCACAAGATGACTCCAGGAAAACAGACTACCTAAAACAAAGAGCACACAGCCAGGAACATTGAAATGAGTTCATGAGGCCATATTTAAGGTTTTAGTCTTTGGATCTGAGTCAGGAATGGGTGTGCAGATGGTACTAGTGGTGAGAACTTTCCTGTTAGTATGCTTCCATGTTCTAGAAGTAACTATGAGGCAGAAAACCATGTGATTGGAAAATGTTCCCAGGGAGGCTCAATCAGCAGTGCCAGAAATGAGGCAAATTCAGAATCTGGATAAAATAAAAGCAGCACAACTACTAGAGAAGAAACCTCCTGGTCAGGATAGCAAATCAGTTGGACATCTTTTGAAGACACTAGTGATGATTCTTTGTCCATGTTTAGAGCAGTGACTTTAAAAATAGAATAAAGAAAATTCAACACCTTTTATATGGCTTGTATTAATACACTATATATACTGGCATAGAGAAATATATATACATAATTATGAATATGATATATAGTAGATATTCAATGATTTGACTATTATCCCCCTCCATGCACTCTGTTCCTATGCATACACACATATACATTCACATACACACAAAAAATTTAAATTTATACTTTAGACACAGTAAAATGTCAATAATCATAATTAGTAATAAACTAGACAGTAACAAAAATATAGTTTTATATGGCTGAAATCTTCTCTCTTAGTTTCTTTTCCAAAATTTGTTACTGAACCATAGATCTTAGCAACCTTGGCATATAATGCTTTTTTTTTCTTTTACTTATTATATCAGGAAAATTTACCTTTTAATTTGTCATTTGTTTTATACTTTTGAGTTATTGTTACATAAAACAATGATCACTTGAACATAAGCCCTGCCATAGAAGGAACAATTAAAAGAGTAGAAGGAGGTGATGCAAAATAGGGTACCTATATTGAACACAGGGATGATTCATGTAAGAGGAGGATGAAATGGAAGTTCATCTTGATACTTGGAAGTACATAAAATTTAAGCTTGTGAATTATTTACTTCTGTAATTTTCCACTTAATGTTTTAGGCAATAATTCACAATAAGTATCAAGGGAATCAAACTGTAGAAAAAAGAGAACCATAGTATATGAATATACTTATAAACATATGTGCACTAATACCATACTTCATATTATCTAATTACTAATTATTTATCAACATAATCTATGCTTTCTGCAAACACATATTAAAATAAATATTGATGCAAATATCACTTGATCAGTTCTATCTAATTCTTGGCTGTCGACATTATAACTTTAGATACAAGTTGAACATAAATTGCAATTGAGCATATTGAAGAAGAGAGGATTCAAGAGAGGTCCCGGCTCCCCAGGGACAACATGGTCTAAGGACATTATTACAATTTGAATAGAGTTAGAACTGGCATAAAATTAAAAATAAAATGAACTAAAGAGAAAAATACTTTTAAGGAAACAGAAATTTCAAAAAAAGACATAACTCAGGAAATGGGATTATTTCTCATTTTCACCATTTTTTAAAGACCCCTCAAACTGACCATAAATTACTTGGTTATTGTATATTGGGATAATGACTATAGTGAATTGGAACTCAAATTTGACTTCTTTCTCCACCAAAAAGGATGATCCTTTAATTAATTTTAGTTGCTTCTCTCAAGAGGTATAAGAGAGGGAGGAAGCACATAGCTTAGCTCTGAACCCCATGAGCAAGGTAGTAAAGGAATGTTTGTAGGTAGATGCATTTAGCATGTCTGATTTTAACATCTCATAGAACACATTATAGAAACATAACAGAAGAGTCTACAAGGAAAACAGACTCAGTGTCTAGAGAGCACCCAAGAAATGCAAACACACTCACCATAGGAACATACAGATAGAAAGTCTGAACTCTATTCCATGAAGTATTGCTTCCTGACATTATAATCTGAAGCGGACCTCAACTGCCTAACCCACTTTATTCACTGGTGGAAAGGGGCTATAGAGCATAATTAGTGGTAAGGAGGATCTAATTATTCCTTGTTTAAGGCCTGGTTTCCCTGGATATTACAAAGAGAAAGTAGGCATGGAGTTTGGTAGCACATACCTTTAATTTCATAGCTCAGGAAACAGAGGTAGGTAGATTTCTGTGAATTCAAAACCAGTGGTCTACAAAGTGAGGTCCAGGAAAGTTGGTGCTAAATAGTGAGACCTACTCTCAGAAACAAACTAAAAAGAAAGAAATAAAAAAATGTAAGATGGAAAGCAGTCAGATTCTTCTGCTTGAAGATTCACTTGAAAGGAGAGAAACAAATCAACATGCAATTATTGTCCAGTGACTGACATTCACAAACATGCAGTGCCAAGTATCTCATTGGAGGAGGACCCACCGTTCCATCTAATAAATAGGACTTACTTATTTAAACCTGGATAGTTGAGCCCTGATGGTTGAAAACTCATACAAGTGAAGAAATAATACTATGATAGTTTAATAAGATTTGATACCATGCACCAATAGGGAAATTGATACAGAATTAATGCAAGTTTGAATCCAGGGTATTTTACGAGTTACAAGACAGTGCCAGGGCTGTGCAACAAGACCCTTCTAAAAAGCAGACAAACAATTTTCAAAAAAAGATGATAGCTAAAATAAAGTACACTTCAGAAAAATGATCATCTAGCTCATCTTTTTGTACATTAAATTCATTTGTTTTACAAATGTTTACTGAGAACCTAATATGGGACAAGCGCTTCCTGTACATTTAAGTGGCTCAGTTAACAAGATAGATAAATCAGGCAGAGTATTCTTCAGTAACATCCTAAGGAAGAAAGCAGGCAGTGGAAAAGTGAATACAGTATGTAGAAGCAATGGGAAAGTTCTATGGAGATATTTAACCAAGACGTAAAAATGAAAAGGAAAACATGAGTGTAGACAGTGACAATAAGTTGATATTTTAAACAGAAAGATAAAGACAAAACTCATTAAACAGTCATTAAGAACATAAAAAGCATTAGCCACGTGGCATCCTGATGAAGAGGTTTTTAGACAAAAGACAGTTCTTTAGTGTGGTGGAAGCAGAGTGAATAGAGAAAGAGATGAGGTCATAGCAGTAAAGAGCAGGAGACCTGACTGCGAGCAGATCCATTGAATCCCTTCTGATGCATGGCTCACATTTGCTATTATTTACTGGACTGGTTTAGGAAGGTTTTGAGGAGTTGGATAGTTAAGAAATCAGAAGCTTAGGCACAGGGTTCACTGAGTGTTAGCATGTGTGAAGACCTGGGTTTCATGCCCAGAACTTAAAAAAAAAAGTCTCAGTAACGTATTGCTTGCTGAATTATTTACTACACATTTGAAAGTCAATCAATTGATCAATCGTGTCACCCTAAAAGTGGCCATCTTGTTCATTACCAATCATACTTCTATGTCTGCTTTAGGACACTGGCTATCTGCTAACCCCGTTTGACTACCTTTACTTCTACTGCCCCCTCTCTACGACAGCTACCTCTCCAGAAACAACAAAGTCTTTTCCTTCTTAAATTGTAATTTTTTTGTTTTTCAAGACAGGGTTTCACTGTAACTTTGATGTCTGTCCTGGAACTCACTCTTGTAGACCATGTTGGCCTCGAACTCACAGAGATCTGCCTGCCTCTGCCTCCCAAATGCTGGGATTAAAGGTGTGCACCACCACGGCTCAGCGTAAATTGTCAATTTTTAGCAAGTGTAGTTGCACACACCTGTAACCATAGCATGCAGTGGACAAGGGAGAGGCATTATGAATCCAAGGTAAACATGGGAAAAAAATCAAACAAGATATTTTCCACTCATTGAACTCACTTTTTACTTTCTCCTGCTATGTGTTTATCCCAGTAGTTGGAAGCAGTTGAGAACTGCCAAGGCATTGCAGCTCTTTAGCAAACAACCCAGAGAAAGAAACAGTCATCTATCTGCAATAAACATCACATTAGAATATCATGTACACTGAGAATACAAGATTGAGACTGATTGTTTTTGTCTGGGGAGCTCAGAAAGCCTTGAAGACTCAGCTTGGACTGCATGAAGCATTGCAAGGTTTTGAAAAGGGAGGTGACTACCAAAGAAAGAAAACCAAAAATGTAAAAGTATAGAGTGAATAAGTGGAAGTGAACAATAGAGTTGGATTTTGATTGGGAATAATAGGGGCAGAGAGAAGAGAGATGAACAAGGAGAAAACTGGAGGGTGATATATGTAGGATTAGTTCTCTGTATACCATCTTAAGAATGAAAAAAAATTAAATTTATGCCCTGGCAATGCTGAAGCATGCATGTGCAGCCTGTATATGGTGGTTCTGTTGAACTTGTCCATATTGGGTTTCATGGTCTAAGCTGACAACAACTGACCAGGTCTCTCCCTCAAGAGGACTTCAGATCTTATTACAGATGATTGTGAGCCATCATGTGGTTGCTGGGAATTGAAGTCGGGACGTTTGGAATAGCAGAGTGCTCTTAATCACTGAGCCATCTTTTCTCACTTATAACAACATAATGACAAATACCTCTTGTCACACTGGTCACATGTGGAAAAGAGTTAAGTCTTGTTTCATAACCTCTAGTATTAGTCCATTATTGTTGAGTTACATGTTTATTTTTAAAGCATTAGTATGACTGTATAGCTTCAAGCATTGCCTAGATTCCTATCTACACTCCGTCACTCTGGTGGAGTATTTGGCTGAGGGACACATGAGTCCTACATTTTCACCTTACTTAATATTCATCATGTTTTTCCACCATGCTTTTACTAACTTCATTTTTCATGATAGCTTCTCGTCACTCCAAGATCGTGTAATCTATAGTGATAACAACAATAATATTTATTGGATGTATCACACAGCAAAATATGAACCATTTCTTTCCTAGATGTTATATCACTTAATTCTCATAACAACGTAATAAGGTGGCTATTACTGGTCCCACGCTATAGGTTAAAGAGTAAATATTATGACTAAATTCACACACACACTACTAGGGGAAGTGATGGAACTATAATGTAAGACTGTAATATAAGAACCTACAGCACTTCTGCTTTATTTTTACTGTATAACAATAACATTTATTCAAAAATTGATCTGTCTTTCAATAGATGTGTCTGTATCCCTTCTTCCATATATCTAATCTCCTCAAATAATTCAGTATCAATAGCCCAGTCTTTTCTATTCTGATCACATATTGATCCTTCATTGTCCTTCAACCTGATGTTAAAATAAAGGAATTTTTATTTTTTCAAGCCCTTTTACCCAAATTATACATCTAAAATATAGCTTCTACACTGAAGCTAAACTTTTAAGTTTTCTTCTTTTTATTTATTCTTCTATTATACAATACATCCTGACTGTAGCCTCCCTCTCTCCATTTCTCCCAGCCTTCACACACATCTCTTGTCTGACCTAGATCCACTGCTCTTTCCCTTCATAAAAGAGAAGGCCTCCCAATGTTATCAACCAAACATGGCAAAACATAATGCAATAAGACTAGGCACAAACCCTCATATCAAGGCTGAATGAGACTACCCATTAGAAGGAAAAGGATCCCGAAAGCAGATAAAAGAGTCAGAGACACCCCAGTACTAATGTTAGGAGTTCCACAAATACCCCAATCTAAACAACCACAATATGTATCCAGAGGATGTAGCCCAGACCCATGTAGGTTCCGTGATTGCTGCTTCACAGTCTGTAAACCCCTACAAGCCCTGTTTAATTGATTCTGTGAACTGTGTTCTTCTGGTGCCCTCAACCCCTCTGGCTTCTTTAATCATTCCTCCACCTCTTCTACAGAGTTCCCAGAGCTCTGCCTAATGTTTAAGAGTGGATCTCTGCATCTGTTTCCAACAGCTGCTAGAGGAAGCCTCTCTGATGATGACTAGGCTAGGCAGAAATTTAGGGGTATAGTAGAATAAAAATTATTTCATTGACTTTCTGGGCTTTTAGGTCAGTTATGTTTTGTTGTACACTAGGTCTCTGGACCATCCAGCTTCTGGTTCCTGTCCAGAGCTTCTATGATCAGTCTAAAGTTCCCATCATCTATATTTGTTTGTTGTGAGAAACTTTCATGTTTATAAAATATTTAAGAACTCCTAACTACTAATGTTCTTCATTAAACACAATCTGAGCCTGTGAATGTGTGCTTCTACAGTACACAGACCTCTGATCCAGCCACAGACTAGCTATGCCCTAATTACTTCTTAACTCTTTGAAAGGCTTTAGTAAGATTGGAATACTGACTCAGAGAAAGTGGCTCACCTGCTAAGTCAAAGAAAAAGAACTGGTATAGGTAATCCAGAAGATGCTCCAGGTTGAGAAATGGGTTTTCCAAAGAAGTTAGAGAAAATGAGATGAGAACTAGAGGAACACTACAAAGGGGGAGGAGTTTATTTACCTGGGGTAGAAGGCAGGATTAATAGGAAAAACAAATTTCCAAGTTTGGACAGAAAACAGTATGCAGAGAATGGCTCTGAGGCCTTACAGATACTGGCAGAATGTCTACTGATTATTTAAGAGAGTACTAAATGCCATTCCTATTTAGTCTGTTGATCTTAAATAAATATGAATGTGAACATGTGCATTAAACCCATCTGTTTCTTTCTATTCTCCTATCATTGCTGTATGTGCCACTTATGATCTAAGTCCTATGTTCCTCTGAATTCTCAAATTCTTTCTTTGCTAGATAACAACACAAGGTTGAACTACTCCTGAGAAGTGTGAAGTTCTTCACTATGTCACTCTTAACAATAGTCTAGTCATACATATTCTTCCTTGTTCCTGAAATTTTTGTAACTCATACCCCTAGGAAAGAGCTTGTTCAAATATCATCTTTGCCAAACCAACCATGGCCATCCACTTCCTTTCCCACACACATCTAGCCTTCCTGCTGTTTTTCATTGCAACCTTTGATTTTGTAACATTTCTCATATTCAAGTATCACATGATAATATTTCATTTTGCTTTCCTATCATTGTAAGATTTATGAACACCAATTTTATCTCATTTTTGACTTACCTTGTTATCTCTATTTTCTGTCGCAGTCCCTGGGTTGTGTTAGATTCTTGATAAGAAAATTAGTTGTGAAATACAATTAATACTGGCTATTTCACCAAACCACACTTCATAGATCCTTTTCTTTGCTGCCCAGATGAAGTAAGTCACATGGTTTGAGTCTAGTTTAGAGATTTTGGTTTAGTTGTCTCCTTACCAGACTGATGGACAGGCATCCATGTGAACACAAACTTTGTGTTTGCTCCTGAAAGTGATTGGAAAACAGAAGGTGACCAAAAAGGAATGAGAGAAAGCAGCACCTTAGCCTGTTTTGATCTTGGAAAGTTGTTTCTCTATAAAGTCAAAGAGTTTCACAGCTGTTTTTTCTTCTCCACAAAAAAGACTACCAGGTCTAGAGTCCAAGAAAATGGTAACTCATTCTGTTATTGATCCTAGGAAAATGAAACATCACTTTAATTTGCATATATCAGAAAAATTTAAATCCAAAATTTGTTCATACTTTTGGGCTTGTTTGATACCACTAGAGCCCAGTATGGGAGAGATTTTCTGTTGATTGTGATTTTTTTCTATCACTGTTTACTGTATTTCCCAGTCCTCTCCCACTCTTGCTCTTGACCTGTTTCTCTGTCAACAATGCCAGGCTGCTTTATATGTTGACTCCTCCCACTGTCTCTCCCAGGCAGAACCTAGAACTGGATAGGTCCCAAGCCTTCATTTTCCTCCCTCTTTGTGATAAAATAACTATGTTTCTTCAATGTGTTACTATTGCTTGAATGAGGATGCAGATGAGGTGATCAAAGCACACATAAAAGAATTTCATAGAAGTTTGATACATATTAGGCTCTCAGTAAATGCAAAGCTCATGTCTACTGCTTTCTTCAAAGCATTAAAAATAAATAATTGTAGCCGGGCGGTGGTGGCGCACGCCTTTAATCCCAGCACTCGGGAGGCAGAGGCAGGCAGATCTCTGTGAGTTCGAGGCCAGCCTGGTCTACAAGACCTAGCTCCAGGACAGGCTCTAAAGCTGCAGAGAAACCCTGTCTCAAAAAACCAAAAATAAAATAAAATAAAATAAATAAAATAAATAAATAAATAATTGTACACAGGGCTAGAAAAGTGAACATCAAGAATAAAGCAAATTTGAGGTGTTGTTTTCTAGGTAGCATAATATTGGCCCTCTTATCTTTTTAAAAGAATTATCTTGGCTCTTCCTTTTAGAAGCTTAGTAACAAGAACATCTGTTCTTAGAGATCCAAGAGGAAAACAAAAAGGAATCCAGAGCAAAGGAGAGTATGAAAGAGGAAAGTAGGAAAGGAAAGTATATATGGAGCAAACAGCTTAGAGTATTTCTGTTCCAATTAGTTTGCAAACTTCACGCTCTCCTCTAATTTAATTTTTTCAACTCTCCTGCTATTTTCAGGATGCTAAGAACTAGAAGGACAGCTATGATTAGATTTTGAATCAAAGAAAAACAACAATAAATATGTTCAGGTCTTTCAGATTCTGAATATTAGGCCAATGGAACAGAAAATAACTTTATGTATTAGATGTGGTCCAGACATAGTCAGAAATGATCCAGACCTGGTCATCAATTAACAAGTTAAGAACACAGATCCTCAAAACTATGTGACAAGATATGCCCCAACCTGTAACCTTATTTCTTCTTATGTCTCTCTTTGAGAACAGCAGGTGGCAAAACTGAAGATTATTACATATTATTCAGCTATTTATTTTCTCAATCTTCTAAATTTTCTTCTATGAGATAAAACTAAGAAAAACTTGTCTGATAAAAATTAGTGGGGTCTTTATAATTGTCATGTAAACATTTTTGTAGTAACTCTATGACAAAAAGCAAAGTTGCGAATTTATTTTCAGAAAAATATAAATATATCAATGTATTCATTGAATCAAACCCTTCATTTTATAACAATTAAAAAATTGATAATTTAAAAGAAAATAATTTAATTGGTAATTTAAAAGAAAATAACTACTATAAGCAGTTATTCATGTGAGGTGCCTATGATATTGTTCTATGTATGCTTACAGAGTTGATTTCCCACCCTTCTTAGGCATATTATAGTTATTAATAACTGAAACATTACTACTCCAGGATATCTCAGATATTTCAGAAACCTTTGAATTATTTATTAATAATTTATTAATGTGCAATTTATTTTCCATAACATTTCTCAGACATTGAGATGAATAACATTGTCTCCATTTTAAATATGAGCTTTCCAATGACAAAGCCATGAAGCCACCTTGGCTTCATCATGAAACCATCCACAAGAATCAGAGACTAATATTGTCACTCATATACCTAATCCAGGGCAAAGTCTTCAGATCTGTAAAAGAGAAACAAAGGTTCAGAGCAAGTAACGATTTTCCTATGGTGCCTGAATCATCAACATTCTAATAGCAACGTCTCCCCTAAGTCAATTAAGTGAAAGGAGAGTATATTACTTACCACATTCCCATGAAAAATGAGAAGAACACTTTGAGTTGAATATCAGAAAATCTTTTGACTCCAGAACACTTATCTCAGCCACAGAAGATAAAGTTTCAGTTACTGATAAATGACGAGAGAATTATAGCTTACCTAATTCACATAAGCTAAGGAAAGCTCCACAACCGACTGCCCCCTGCATGCAATTTATGTGTGAGTCAACACTTCACACAGATTCCACATACACCGAATACCATGTAACATTTGTCATCCTGGGCTTGGCTTGTTTTCATAATGTCTTCAAAGTTCATGTTGTCACATATGACAAGCTCTTCCCTTTCTAAAGGTTGACTTGGTGAATAGATAAGCTTTAGTGATTCAGTTCAGATCAATAACAACATAATTAGTAAACATACATCATGTACCGAAAAATAGTTGAACTATTAGACTGTGTTTCCATTCTCAACAAAAATACAAGTGAGATATCATATATACCTTAATCATTCTGCATTGTGAATCTATGTCAAATCTATTATCCCCTTTAAATTTTTATAATTATAGTTTTCAGTTAAATTGAAACATAATAATAAGTCCCCAAGAAGCATTTAAAGATAAGTGAAAGTTTTAAGCTTTCTAACCTCAGTCTATAAGAACTGTTGAAACAGATATGTAAGATCCAAGATAGTCACATCAGTGATAAAACTAAAAATTTAAACATTTTAGGAAGAATTTAGTATTTTAAACTTAAATATATTCTAGAAATTTTGAAGGTACAGACATGAAGGCAATACAATAAAAATATTACAGATGTTATATATTAAGACAGGGAATGACTCACCATAGGGTTCTTGACAATCAAATGCATATTAATTGGGATTAATTTGGGTAACTGAGCCATATGCAGATGTATAAGAAACTTACAACCTAGAATGAGAAATCATGTTTGCATCCAAATTATTTTCCATAGGATAGAGTACTGCAATCAAGATACCATTAAGTCATTCATACCTAGAACATACCAGAATGAGATTATAAGCATGTTCCACCATGCCCATTTTTTTAACATGGGTTCTAAGAATCAGACTCGGGTCCTCATACTCTTGTAGTCCACACTTTACCAACTGTTCATCCCTAGTCAAAGTATCTTAAGCTCAATATTGACCTGGAATGTTCATACATTCTCCCAATATTTCCCACTTATTCTATACCCAATAGGGTAATTTTAAAAATGGGTTTATTTAGGAGATAGTGAAACTCAGGTATTGATTAAGAGTGTCTGGAACAACATATTTAGAAAATTCTTCCAGAAACCTTACAGTGCAGTGTGTTTACTCTGATAAAATAGCCCAAAAGGAAAAGGTAAGGGGATGTTGTTTCACATATTGTTAAATTCATGTTGTCCAGTGTAAAAATAATTTCCTAAATATTCTCTCTCTCCCTCTCTCTCTCTCTCTCTCTCTCTCTCTCTCTCTCTCTCTCTCTCTCTCTCTCTCTCTCTCCCTCCCTCCCTCCCTCCCTCTCTCTCTCCCTCCCTCCCTCCCTCCCTCTCCATTTCTCCTCCCTCTCCCTCTCCATTTCTTCCTTTCTCACTCCCTCCCTTTCTCCTTTTCCTGCTGACACTCTGACACTTTGCATTGACTATTGAATGAAACCAACAGCCAATAGGTTGAAGTAATCCAATCCATGTGATTGACTCCTCTTTCCTCCTTAAAGTGTACAAAGAAAAAGAAGTTCATAAAACAAAGCATGAAACCGAATGGACAAATAGTGATAAACAGCACATAGGCTTATCATATCAAGCAACATAACAGGCATTGTAGAGATGCAGAAGAAGGAGTTACTTGCCACTCTAGAGGGTCTTGTACTATGGTAGAGAGGTCAAACAAAAACTGAAAATTGAGAACCTGTTAAAAGGTGTTACAAGCATGGCTGACTAGTCAACTCAACTTGCTCCTGCGCTGATATCAGGAACTATTATTCATTTGATAATCAATTTAATAAAAATTTGACAACAATTTTTAAAGTATAAAACAATTGAACAATTGAGCTTACCTCTACAGAAAGAAACATTTGAAGAACAGAGCTAACATAGAAGTGAGTTATAAAATGGTAATTGTTATTATTTAAACCAACAGTATGCTTCATCAATAACTCAGGGCAATTACAAACAGTACAACTGGTACAGCATTGCTATCAGTTATCATTACTTCTCTCTGTGTACATTAATCACTAGATTGTACTTTCTCTTATAGAAATAAATCACTAATGCTAATGTCCTCCAGAGCTACTACTACAGATTAGAGACACAGAGAGAACCTGATTCAATCTATTTTGAGCAAGATTTCCTGGGATCAGACAAAGGCTTTGATATTAATTTAGTTTCTACCATTGACAACTTATTTAACCTTGATGCACTTCATTTTCTCCATTTGTAGCATCAGCCAGCTGACCATAAAGTGCTCTGAGAATCTAATAGCTCATTTTGAGTAAAATACTAGCGACAGCCCCTATATATTATATGTCACTTAGGATAAAATAATTCAAGACACTTTAACTATCCAGTTATAGCATCTTTAAATTATTAAATAATTAAATTATTAAATAATATTAAAAATAAGATTTGGCCCATATTTATTTATTTATTGATCTATTGTTTTTGTCTGTACTATGATTTCTTTACAAATCCAAGTTGGTGAAGTGAAATTGTTAATAAAAGGACCATGACAATTGGTGCGGGAGAATTGTCTGTAATCTGTCAATCATGTTTTAAATAAAACACTGATTGGCCAGACAGGAGGTAAAGGTGGAAAAACCATACAAAAAGTAAAAATGATGTAATAAGAACAGGAGAACTCTGGAAAGGAGGAAGTTGATTCCTCCCACTCCTGCCCAGATCACCAAAGCAGCAGGATGTGATCTACAACCACTAAAAAAAGGTACTGAGCCACATGGCTAACATAGATCAGAAAAATGGGTTAATTAAGATGTGAGAGTTAGCCAGTGAGAGGTTAGAACTAATGGGCCAATCAGCTTTATAACTTATAGAGATCTCTGTGTTATTTCTTTGGGGCTTGCCGGCTGTGGGGTTCTGGGCAGGACAAAAACCCAAACAAGCAGGCCTGGCTCCCCCTCATGTTACAGACAATTCTCAATAATTACACAAGCAAAGTCTTTTTCTTAAGGCAAGGAGATCAGCTAAGCACAAAGCACTGACCACCTCCCAAGGTCTTCTTGATAGCATTCTTGACTTCCTGGTTCCTTAGGCAGTAGATGAAAGGATTCAGCATGGGTGTAAGGACTGCATACACAGCAGAAATGAGCTTGTTGGAATTAAAAGATGCAATAGCTCTGGGTCGGACATACATGAAAATCATGGCTGTGTAATATATTATGACCACAGTGAGGTGAGAGGCACAAGTAGAGAAGGCTTTCTTTCTTCCCTGAGTGGAGGGTATGCGCAGAATGGTGGACACTATGTAGATATAGGAGAGCACAGTGGTAATAAGTGGGAAGACAAGGATGACAATAGCCAAAGCAAAGTCTACTAACTCAGCTGTGGACATGTCTTTGCAAGCCAATTTAAGGATTGGTGAGATATCACAGAAAAAGTGGTTCATGACATTAGAGCCACAGAAAGCAACATGTGAAATGAAATAAACCTTGACAACAGAGACCATGAAACCACTAAAATAGGAAAGGGCCATCAGCTGTATAGAGTACACTGTGGTCATAATGACTGGATATCGGAGAGGGTGGCAGATGGCCACATAGCGGTCATAGGCCATAGCTGCCAGGAGCACACACTCTGTGCAGGCAAGTGAGATGAAGAAATAGAGCTGGGTCATGCAGCCTGTGAAGGAGATGTGCCGTCTCTGCAGGAGGAATCCATCCAGCATCTTCGGGACTGTGACAGAGACGTACCATATCTCTAGAAAGGACATGCTACTTAGGAAATAGTACATAGGCTTATGGAGGGAGCCAGTTGCCCAGACAGTGAACATAATTACAAGATTCTCTGCTATAATCAACATATAGATAACAAGGAAAAGGAAGAATAGGAGAACCTGTAGCCAAGGGGCTGTAGGGAAGCCTATCAGGATGAACTCACTGACCAGAGTAATGTTCATGTCCAGCATGATCAAAGGTCGTAGGAGATGTTGAAGCCTTCTGTGGCAACACCACAAATAAGGTCACTATCTAGGGCAGCACACAAAAACTGAGTTAGTAATTCACTCTTCTTGTGAATAAGATTCATAATAAAATTTATATTAATACTTTCTTCTTCAATGTGATAAAATAATTTCCATCAAAATACTATTTTGAAAATTTTTTCCAGAATCAAAAGTTCACTTTTGCCACTCCCCATATACTAACAGACCTTGGAAGAATCTTGTCTGTCCCTGAGTTTCCCCCTACTTTCAGGTATGACTGGGGTCATGTTGCTTATATACCAGACCGGCTTTCATATCTCAGCAAAGTTACTTTCTCAGCAGACAAAAGCTATTACAGAAATCCATAATTGTTCAAAACACAAAAGAAAGTGGTTGTGTAGTACCCAATCCCAGTTCATACATCTACATTGCAGCCTCTACACCTAAATCCCAGAAAACATCACAGAAGAGGGGAAGAAAGATTGTAAGAGCTAGCTAGATGATGAAGCCTTTTGCTGCTAATGTCTCCTAGATGTGATAGGAAAAGTTTCTCATTAAATTTCAACAAATATGATTCTCTAAAGAAAACAAGTTGACATGCCAATGCAGATGAGGAAAATTTCACAAGGTCTCAAATCTACATGAAGGCATTAAGACAGTCAATGTCTGCTGAAAGGCAGGAACTATTTTCTCCTTTGATGACACCCTGATAGATTATCAGATCCCAAGTGGTCAGCCCTCAATACATGTGCATGAATGCCATACTAGTGGACTCTTTAGGCTTTGTGGGTGGTGGTAGTGAGAGGTGAAAATTATGTACATAAAATTCTCATATATAAAATTCTCAAAAAATAAATGAATTAATAAAAATCTAAGTTGTCTCTACATTAATTTTGCACTCTTCAAAATTAATAGAAATATGAAGAACACATTCACATATATATTTTATAGTAAATTACAGTTTATTTCATATGTGATGGAATATAATTGGAACATATACTTAGAAGGTTATTCTATTGACTCCAAAAAGTTCCTGTAGACTCATGTAACTATATTGTTAAGTGTGACAGACTCACAGAATCCAACACTGCAGCTGTATAGAATGGCCCATGGGGCTTTGTCTTAAAAAAATGAAAATAAACAAATGGGCCTTGTTTTGATTGATTTACTTTGTGAGTTCTCTCTATTTTAGAGAAATTGTTTAAGGAATCAGAATAAAAAAATTGTTTGAAAAAAGTCACTTCTACCCTAATACTTTTCCCTACAGACAGTGGATGGAACGCTAACACCATTCCTAGACCTTTGTTAAAGAATATAGGCACATTTCACCCCCACATCGATTCTATTTCTGTTCAACTAGGAAATTACTGAAAAAGCTCTCATTCATTCCTGAAATAGAATGATGGAGGTAAGCATTCAATCAGAAAATCCTCAAAAAGTTTAGACTTTTAGTGATATTTTAGCTACTTCTTTGACCCACAATTTCTTCAGTTGGAGTCTATGGAAATTTTTATAACATAGTAAGTATTAGAAATGTCCACTTAGGAGAGAGACATCTATAAGAACTATGTCAAGAAGCTGCGAAGATGAGTCAGTGGATGCAGCACTTGTCATCAAACGTGGGGACCTGAATTCAAATCCCTGACACTCTTGTAAATCATTGGTGTGCATGGTGACCTATCTGTAATCACTGTGAGGACCTGAATTCACATCTCCAACACCCTATTAAATAGTTGGTGTGCATGGAGACCTGTCTGTAGTCCCCACATGCTGGAATAAAAGAAAGAGACTAGCTGGAGGAAGCTGGCTAGCCAGACTACCTGAGAGGCCCACTCGAGGCTCAACAGGTGACCCTGCATTAAGATAAAGAGAGCTCAGAGAAGACATTTGAAGTTAACTCACTCCTTCTGTAACAGTCTACACTTCTGTCATGAGTCACACAATTACCTCATACTCACCACTACCTGCAATTTAAGATCACGGATTTTACAATCAGGGCAAGGTTTCAGTCTTCTTACAATACTTGGTAGTTGTGCTCTACATCACTGAACAAGTATGCCCTCCATTTCCTCTCCTATAGAGTGAAAAGTAACAAAAACACATGTCAACCTCATCTGAGATGTGTGAATTGAATAAAACAGTGTATAGGAGCCACTTAACATAGAATCGATTCATAGGCATCTCCTATTAGTAGTGACTACCATTAAGTTACACTAGACCCATGGATACTTACTCATCATAAACATGTGCATGTTTCCACTCGTGTACTCATAGACACAAGCAGTTACTCTTCTCTTTCTTTGTTCACTATTCCTGTTAGAGTTTATGGAATAAAATAATCAATATTTGTTAGAAAATTGAATCACAGCATCCATAAAAAAATCTCTGAATTATAGATCATTCATGTCTTTTCTCTAACTTAATTTTTAATGAATTGTTTTTATTATTTTAGCCCATCCAATTCCTTCTTCATAATTTATGATTCAGTATTAAACCTAAAGGGTGTGATCCTTGTTTAGAAGCAAAGACTTTCTAAGCTCTGATCTTTCATGGTACCCTAAGGAAGAATGCCCTTTCATTCTGCTCCCTGATTCTTTTTTTACAGTCCTGAATTCTGCTTGTTCTAATAAACGTCAGCACTCACTGAGCTCTTCTGGAATAAGAAATGTATTTTCGGTGCCTACAAGCTACAAGGTGTGCATTTGTCACAATTGCCCCAGCTTTAACTAAGCATCTGCCGACTCTTTGTTACCCATTTTGTATCCCTCGAATATTCTTTCTCTTCTTAAAGAATATAGCCTGTAATCACTGAGAGTCTCCTCACCTTTCTGGAAACCTTCTGCATCCAACAACATCACTTGTTATCACCAACCACTAACCATTGTCCACCTTTCTTTACTCTGAGAATGAAAAACTCTTCAGACATAAACACTGATTTTGAGAAAGAGAGTGAGTCTGTGGAATCTTATACTCCTGTGAGAAGCAGATGGGTACTTGGTCTGCATGGTAGTGAGGGCAACTGCAAGACAAGAAGATATATATTCAGCACTTACTTATCTCTTTTTTTCTCTTGTGCTCTCTCCCCAAGGACCAACTTAGATCTCCCTGTTCTGGCTCTGGGTAAACTTGGTGTGCTCTACAAAGAACCTGGGAAGCTGACCCTCTGTCTACTTTTCAAGTTCTATTTAATATTGAATCCTATTTATTTGTACTTATTAATGTGATATTAATAAAATCACAAAACCTTACACCAGTTTATCAAGAAAATAAAAAGAATAGAATAACCTAAATTTAAATCAGTAGAAAAATATAAATAAAAAACTAAAGCAGATATAAATTAAATAAAAAACAAAAAAATATATAATTTTAAGAAAAGATCAGTGAATGTAAGCAAAGATGATCAGATTAAAAGGAATTGAGGTTTATCTGTGCAATACACATTCTCTAATATTTAAATTTGTTTATTTTATTGTTTATGTATAGAAGTATTTTGCCTCCATGCGTATATGTATATATGCATATATACATGCATACCTGGTACCCATAGAGTCCAGAGATGAGCACTGGATCACTTAAAACTAGAATTACAGAGTATTATTAGTGTCCTGTGGGTGCTGGGACCTGAACCTTGATTCTTTGTAGAACAACAAGCACTCCTAAGCACTGAGTCAAATCTCCAACTTCAGTATTATTTACTCTTCTCAAAGTAAGAATATTCAGTTACTCACAGCAACATCGATTAACCAGAGGTCCATTTAATGAGATAAATCAGAATTATTAAAATTTGCATTCACTAACAGAAAATAGAATGGTGATTGTTACTCTTGGAGACATTAAAAAGGAAAAGGAAATATTAGCCCCAGGATGGATTTTTTTTCAGTTGTAAGATGAATAATTTATGAGAATTGAATGTACAGTATGTTGACTGCTGTTTATAATTAAGTGTATAGTTAAAATTGTCAGTGAATGAGGCACACAAAAAAGCACAGGTAAGGTGATGGATATGTTAATTAGCTTTATTTGGGTCATCATATCACAATGTATGTAAATTCTAAATCATAATACATATCTTAAATAGTTTTTTCTTGTCAACCATGCCTCACTGAAGCTAGAAAGGCAGAGTCACCTAAGAATACTTAGGAATAAAATTTCAAAACAACAGAAAAACAGCTTTCAAACTTCTTTGGGTTGACTACAGAAATGTTAATTACTCTGTTCTGAGACATGAAGTTTGACCAGAATTTGTTCAGCAGGAATGAACAGAGAAAGGTTTTGTTTAAACAGAAGCACAGGAGAGACTATGAAAAGATGAGAATATACAAGAGATGACCAAATAATTTGACCTCTAAAGAGAAAGCCATGCCCATTGCCTTGAACTGTCAAACACATTCAGTGGCTGAATGGGTCTTTGTAACATACATTCTGTGTGTTAAGGAGGAAATGTCAACTCCTTCTGCCTGTCAGACTGCCATAGCCTGGTGATCTGTAAACCTCAGCTATGAATTATGCCCCCAAATAATCCAAAAATCTAAATCCAGTGCTGGACGTTTTATAAGAATGAAGGCCCAAAAGATGCAACCTAGAGTCAAAAGCTCCTGATAGGAACAATGGACGGTGCCTGGAGAAATGAGGAGCATGAAGATGTCAAAATCCCTGAGAATCTAGGTTATGTTAGTAAGAATGTGGTGGAAAGTGAGCCTAGCCTCTCTTTCTTCTTCCTCCATTCATATCCTTTGTCTAAGGATATGTGGTGAGTTGGTATTAATTCTCCAGAGGCTGGGATCACACGACTTTACTATCAGACTGTGGAGCATAAAACTCAGAGAAGGAAATTTTGTCCTAAGAAATGATTCTAAAAGAAACTGATGAGTTCATCCTCACAGACACTTGTTCTCTGTGTTGCATGAGGCCATCCACTCCCATATGCTAGTATCTAGATGAGATTTCAAGAGTGGATATAATTTGTAAGGGTTAAAAATATATATAAAGTAGTGACTGTATACAATTTTTATTTAGTTTAAGTCTCTTTTCTTAATCAGCTTATTTTTAAATGTATGCATTACCTGGCTCTGTGGCACAATGGATATCATTTAGACTTCTAGATAAAGAAAATATATGCATTACTGAAGTTTAATTCATGAAAAAGTATGGTTTTTTTTTTTTTTACAAAAGACTAATGTGTTTCCTGTGTACTATACTGTAATCAAAAAGGACTTGAAAACATATCTTCATCAGCCATGGGAATCAGCCCTAATTCTATTAAATAGTTTATAAATGGACTATTAGTAAACAGCACAACATAAGAAACACAACAACAGACAAGACAAGAAAATTCCCATGGCCTATCATAAATAAACACTAAATATAATGAACAAATAAGACGTGTTAAGAGCTGCAAGAGGAAAGACACAAATCACAGATGAAGGAGAACCCATCAGAACAATGGCTGAATTCTCAGTGGAATCTTGGAAAGCAAGAAGAAACTACTTCTTCTTCATCCCAACTACTAAGAACATGATGGCCAGTCTACACTAATATTCTCAGTACATTTCTTTTTAAAATATACATTTTAACTGTGATCTATTTTAGATTTATAGAAAAATTTCAAAAATAATAAAGTTCTCATACATTCCTCATTCAGTTTCAGTTCCCTTTAAAACCAGTTTAGTGGCATCAAAACTTTTTGAAAAACAGGATCTGAAGTTGTAGAGATGACTCATCTGTTTTCACCTATGTTCAGTACACAGCACTCACATGAAAATTGATGCCATCCAAAACTCCAGTTCCAGAAGAACTGATGACCTCCTTTGAACTTTACAGGAACCAGGCATACACATGCTACATATATGTATGTATGTATACAGGAAAGCATCTACATACATAAAATAAAGTAAATAAATTTAGAATAAAAAGACAAGAAACCAAAACTGATACTTTATTATTAACTAACATTTTTGCTCAGTTTTAGTCATAGTTTATTGATAAATTTTTATCCTATAAGTATTTTAATGAACAAAATTAAGATGTTTCCATAACTGAAAATGAGTTATAATTTTAGATATTTTTCATCCAGGTAGACTTGGGTTTTGGTTCCTGAGTCTCTTCACCATGAAATGCTAGCAAATAGTAAAAAATATCAGATCATAAATTTAAGATTTAAAAAATAGTATTAATATCAACATGAGATTCATTCATACAGTTTCACCATGTGAATGATGTAAAATTACAAATGGGATCACAGAGACCATACTTAGAAACTTGAAAGGAAAATTAAGGAATTTGAAATTTATTCAAAGTTGGTGGGAACAAATAGATATTTTTGAGGGCATATGTTTTACTTTGCCATCTTAGAAATATTGAATAAACACTAGATATATAATTATTTGTAATTAATCTGTGACAACCATTCAACATATTGAATCGTTGTATCATTTGTAAGTTACTTAAATGTCTAAAGCATAAAATAAAAGTTTACAGTAATAGCAATGAGTAATGTCTTCCTTCCCTTTTGAAATTTATGTTTCCATTTTGTTTACTTTTCTTCTATGATTTCTTTAGGGATTCATGGCTGTAAAAAAGACTGTTAATAACAAGCAGGTCTACAGTTGCTGTCATGATATATTGTGCATGGGGTACTGTGTCCTTCTCAAGGAAGGCTGATCAGTTGAGCAGGAAGCGCTGGCCACTTCCCAAGGTCTTCTTGATAGCATTCTTCATTTTCTGGTTCCTTAGACGATAGATTAAAGGATCTAGCACCTTAGGTGTGAGGGCTTCACAGCTGCAATAATCTTACTGGAATTAAAAGGCATGACAGTAGACCTTGGAAATACATTTTCTGTAAAAGACTCCTAAGAATGCAAGCTCTGGATGTGTCAAACGTGTACAATCTTGTAGCTATGTACCTCCTCCCACTAGAGACTCAGAACTCTCTCCTTAACTGTGACCTATTTCCTGTGGATTTTAAAGGTTCAAGAGATACATGACTATAACTATGAGTCCATATTTAGTTAATATTCATGTGCTTACTGGTTATGAAGTGGAACAGATGGGAAAAAGGCAACCCAGTCCAGAGAGTTCACGGTAGGGCATGGGATATGCCAGTCAGAAACCTGTAAACAGGTAGGAACTGAGGGATGCTGAGAGAACCTGGAAGTCAGGGTTTGATGTGCTGAAAAACACCTTAGTTAGCCATTTGTCCCAGGTCTGAGGCCTTACAGTTGCAAATCACAAGACTCTGATCTTCAGATACCTAAGAGAGTAACCAGTAAACATATTTCCAAGGTCTGAGAAATTAAAAGTGAACTTCACAGAAGAGCTCTTAAGTTCACATCATGTAGGACCTCTTACCATTCTTTGGGCTAATAAATTCTCATGTACACAGGCATGCATCTTTATTTAAATACTTCTCTACTCTGCTTGCTACTAATGTTCTTTCCTCTTAGTAAGCTCTATATTGAGCCATTGGGTAATGCAGAATTATCTCTATTTTTACTATATTTTTTCAGAATAAAGAACACTGAGCCTGCATATATCTATACTATGAAAAGAATTGTATCAATGTGCTAAAAAATGCTTTTATACTCTGTAGTACTTGTCCCCAAGAGACAGCACAGCTGAATAGAATGTTTTCTAGAATAAGAAACATCTTTTATGTCATTGTCAAATGCTCTGAACACTCTATATCAGTCCAAATTGCTCCAAACTTGAGTATAGGTATACTGTGCACTGAAGTTCTATTATTCTATTAATTTCCTTCAGAATCACACACGCACACACGCACATACACACACACAAATTATATCTATTGATATTTTACAAAGCTCCTCATTTTCTATGGAGCTTTCTTCATACCTACCTAATTTAACCTGGTATCTCTAATCACTCACCATACTCAAATTACCATTTTAAAGAATGGGAAAGTCTTCTGACATTTGTTCTAGAGTGAGCCACTGTGGATGGGTTTTTACATTCTCTGAAGTCAAGATCTAGTACTTGTTTATACTGCATGGAAATTACTGTAGCACTGACACAATATGACTGGAAAAGTTATCTCACATTCACCTAATGTTGACTTAGATGAAGACACCTTTGTCTTCTCAGAAGGCTAACTTATTCATTTGCCCTGACTCTAGGCAAGCTCTGTGCATTGCCAGGACCATACATGCTCAGGGTACCTGGACAGAAAAAAATCTACTGTCTGTAGATTCCTGATTATAGATAAACTATATCTCTAACTATGGTTATGGCCTTTTTCTGTTATTCCTATGTGCAAGTTGATGTGATGTCAATTTACAAAATCCTCTAAAAAGATCTTAATGAGGTTCATAAAAGAGTACATTAATTTGTTTAATATATTATTATACCAGTGTTTTGCCTTTCTCCTATTTCTCTGTTTTAATTGACAATAATTATATATAGAGAGAGCACTATGTGGTACACTAACGTGTGTTTGTTCTGTAATATCTCAAAGTGTGTGTGTGTGTGTGTGTGTGTGTGTGTGTGTGTGTGTGTACTTTTATGGACATGTTTTCCCCAGTGTTACTCAAATGTTTGTACTATGATGTTACTCATATGTGAACTCTAAAAAAGTTGATCTAATAGAAGTTGAGAAGAGAATAAAATGGTGGTTACCAGAGACTTGGGAGACTATGAAGGAACCATTACTGAGGGAAAAAATTGGCAATGAGAGCCAAGCTACAGTTAGAAAGAAAATATATATTACACTATTTATTTATTCTTTCTATTAAAAGGTTAAGTTTAGTTCTTTAAAATAAACATATTTAAGTAATGTGCATGTTTTATGGAAACTTATGGAATTCTAAGTAAAATAATATATACTAAGACAGATATTTGGAGAAGTGAAGAATCCTAGGAAAGCTTTGTCAGTACCTAAGGATCGAGATCATTCCACTTATCTGCAACTAACTGGAATTTGGTGAGGACGTCTGGACCTAGTGTTTCCATTCTCATTTTCCTCTATACCTTCTTCCTTATCCTCTTCATTGCCTTGTAGTCATATTCACTGGGAAGTATGTATAGCAAGTTCAATGGCTTCACTCTTGTTTCCCCATAATCCTGGAACTGGTCACAGTCTCACAGGTGGTAGGAAATACCTCTCACTAACCTACAACCCTAGCCCTGCTGTTCTTCTTAAAATGCAGCCTGAAAATGAAAAGCCACTAATTCAATGACCTCAGAAAATTTGGAAATGGAACCAGAAACCTCTGTGGTCCAAGAGATAATAAAAAACCAGCACAAAAACTCACAATATGGTTTAGTGATGAAGATCAGTTTGGTAGACTTATTGAGTGACAAACACAAAGTCTTGGCCCATCTCCCACAGAGTTGCATAGCTGCAGTCCCAGAATTTCAGAGGTGAATGAAGAAGGCTTGGCAGTTCTCAGGCTCTTTTCCTTATATAAAAAGTTCAGTGACAATCCAGAATACATGAAAACCTGTCTAAAGGTCTTGATTTCTTATCTCCTTTCTTGGAAACCCACAACAGAATGTCCACCTTCTGGGCTTCAGCTACTTCACAGACTAGTTATTGGCTTGTGTCTTTTCCTTCTTGTAGCCCATGCTTCCTTTAATGCATTTGATTAGTGTGACCTGCAACTGTCTAAACAATACGGTTCCAGATCTTACACCACAAATTAGGGCCCTATCCAACAGAAATGCATTTTCTGACTTGAAATCTATGCCTCTTCCTTTTTTGGACTAGTTGTACTAGAAACTCTGATTCCTAACTTAATCCTCCCAGCTTAGACTTCAAGAGAAAGAAAGAAATAGGGGGGAGGGAGGGAGGGAGGGAGGGAGGGAGGGAGGGAGGGAGGAAGGAAGGAAGGAAGGAAGGAAGGAAGGAAGGAAGGAAGGAAGGAAGGAAGGTAGAGAGAGTGGGAGGGAGAGAGAAGGTAGGGAAGGAGGGAGGGAGCGAGGGAAAAGGAAGAAAATCAGAAAAAGAATGAAAGCAAGCAAGCAAGCAAGAAATAAAGAAATCAAACCACGTTTTACCATACTTATCAACTTCTTAACCATCTCTGCCAGATTTCTTGGCATTAGTATCCTGACCCTGGTACAGATGCAGAGTGTGTCGCAAGGCTCTTTTGACCTCTTGGTTGCGCAAGCAGTATATGATGGGATTGAGTAATGGTACAATGACTGCATAGAGTACAGAGACCAGCTTGTTGGTATCAAAAGCTGAGAGTGCCTTAGGCCTGGCATAGATGAAGATACTGGCTGCGTAGAAGATAATCACAACAGTAAGATGGGAGGCACAGGTCGAGAAGGCTTTATGGCGGCCAGCAGCTGAAGGGATGCGCATCACAGCGCCAGTGATGGCCATGTAGGAGGCTCCAGTGACAGAGAGTGGCCCCAGAAGAATAAAAATGGCCAGGATAAAATCTGTCAGTTCTGCTGTGGACATGTCAGTGCATGAGAGGTTGAGCAATGGAGAAACGTCACAGAAAAAGTGGTTAATGGTATTGGGGCCACAATAAGAAAGGCGAGAAATGAGGAAAACTTTGACCATGGAGATGCCAAAACCTCCAGCCCAGGATCCAGCTGCCATCTGCACACATAGTCGGCTACTGACAATGACAGGGTAATGGAGGGGATGACAGATAGCCACATAGCGATCATAGGCCATGACAGCAAGAAGGACACATTCAGTGCAGCCCAGGCCCAGGAAAAAGTAGAGCTGTGTCATGCAACCCTCAAAGGAAATCAGCTGTCCATGTGTCTGATCCGAACCAATGAAGCCAGCAAGCATCTTAGGAATTGTGACAGTAACATACCAAATCTCCAGGAATGACATATTAGCCAAGAAAAAATACATAGGTTTGTGGAGCGTGGGGTGGTTTCTAATCGCTGTAATGATGAGTGCATTTTCAGTCAGCACCAACACATAGGCCAGCAGAGAAAAGAAAAACAGTAGTGCCCGCAGCGGCGCAGGAGCTGGGAAACCCAGCAACACAAATTCACTCACTCGCCCACTGTGATTCCTTCGCTCCATGCTTTCAGTCTTCTTCACTGCTCTTCAGGTGATGAAAAACGTGTCTTACGAAAGCATCAGCAAGAATCTAGATTGGAGAATTCACTCTGATAGCCTGTAATGCATGTAGTACACACAGTTAATAGCAGCTGTTCACTGAGCTGAGTGATGAACAAGAAAACACAGAAGAATAAATGATTGTGCATTGCAGACACTGAAAAGATGACTCTGGCCCTTGCAGAAGCATTTGCTGTGAGATTGCAGGTTTGAAAAAAGACAATATTCCCAATGTCTGTTTTTTAGTCCTCCTATACAAAGGCACAAAGAAAAAAATCAAAACCATAAATGTTGATGGTGAAAACATAGAGGTGATGTGCTTCATGAAGTAATTAAAGAAATAACTAAAATAAAAAACAGTAGGAATTTTAGGCTTCCCTAAAGTGATAATTTATCATAAGCTCTGTGGTATCTCCTTTTTAAGGAAATAAATTACACAGTGAATAAATAGCAACCATATTACAACACAATTGGGTATCTACTGTGTATTAATAAAGGAGGCATGATTTTAAAATATTTGTAGTACTACTGACTCTTCAGAGCAACTCTGAGGTGCTATTACTAATAATCCTAGTTAAATCAAGAAAACTGAGATATAACAATGTTAAGGGTGGGGCTGAAAAATGACTCTAGTTGGGAGCACTGGCTCCTCTTCCAGAGAACCAAGTTCAATTCCCAGCACCCACGTGGCAGCTCACAACTATCTGTAAATCCAGATTCACAGAATCCAGAGCCCTTTCCCCACTTCCATGGGTACCAGGCACACATACTTTATACATAGACACAGATACAGTCAAAACATATACATAAAATTAAATAAGAAGAAAATTTTGAACAAAAAAATTACATAGATTTTTTTAAAGTAGAACAAGAAGTTTGAGACTTTAGAAACTGTGAAATTTTCAAGTGACATGCATTCCAGGTTAGCATTTGAGAAAGAGAATCTGTGAATTCAGCTAGGAATTCAAACTTTTCATGTAAAGAAGAGAGACTAAGGCAGAAATCAGCAACTACCCACTCAAGTCCCACAGAACTTGACACTTACGAAGAAAGCCTAGAACTCACTTAGACACCAGGTGAGTTCGGGACATGAAGTAGGTCCTGGATGACCTGGGGGCTGAAAAGTCTATTGCTTTTGAAAGTTTCGTTGATTTTTTTTTCCCAGAGTAATGTCATTCCTTTAATGTCAAGGTTGAGGAAACAAACACTCAGAGAAGTCTCTTTTTCTATCTTGACAACAAAGCCAGAATTTTCACTTTCAAATCCTAAAGCTCTCTCTGAATCTGATGTGTGAATGAAGTTGGCATTCCCACATGACAGTTCATATGAATAAAGGATTTTTTTCAGTCAGTGTCTTTTAGGGTCATAACATCAGGAAAGTATACAGAGATCACAGTTGCAAAAAAAGTAGAGTCTGCTGTATATCTGGATGTTTTTCTGCCCAGAAGTTTCTTCCCTGTCTTCTATTGCCTGGGCCTATGAAGTGGAAGGGGAAGAATGAACTCACAAAGCAAACTCTAATAACCTGCTAATGATATTAGAGCTGCGTTTCTCTTTTTATGTTAGGTTATCAGTCGTTGGGCATTTGACATCTCTCTACTGACATGCTACATTCTTAAATGGAAAGTTAACTGCTACAACTGTTCTTCATGACCTTAATCATGACCATCTACCTTCATATCTTCCTTATATGACACTCATCATGCTTTTGACACCTTTGGTCTCAGACCTTCACCTGAAACATATAATATTTTCTATCTTCATATTTTTAAAATCTGAAAAAGAATCTTTTATATATGAACTACAAATTTTCTATACTTAGAATCTATCCCCTAAAGTTCAAATAATCATATTTCACTTTTTTATTTAATTTTCATCCACAATAACATTAGGGCACTTTAACAAAACATAAAGCTATTTTGTCATCTTCTGCAGCTTTCACCAAAACATTACATCTTGTTGTGGTATTTTTGTCAGTATATTTTTGAAGTGCAATTCTTTGTCTCCCTGCACTGTTCTGATCCTGCCTCAGTCTCCATCAGCACAACTGACTCAATCTTTGTTCAGGAAGCATGTCTATGTCTATCTAAGCATATCCAAACACTATCTATCCTTGTTTCTTTCCTATCCCCCTCATAGGACTGGTAATGTGCCTCTCATTAGTTCTTCCACTAAAACTTGAACATACCATCACTGCTATTGCTCAGGTGAATGTTTTAAAAGGAGCTATATATCTGGAGTGGCTCATGTATACTCATTGGTACATCAAAAATAGATGTAATTCTCCAGATGTTATTGGATGTATTAAGTATATATATAGAAAAGAATTAAGCTTTTCTAAACCTTTTATGACAATAAGTAGCATATTACCAAAGCCAGAATCTGGACACTTCATAGATTGTTTTTATACTCATCTTCCTATTACCCTACATCCCATCATAGCTAACTCAAGAACTATCTAAGTTGCCTACTCAGTTATCTCTCATGGCTGCATTTTCTCTCCTGTCCTAGTTCTACTACCTTTTTCCTTGTTACTCATATACGGTCTGTTTCACTTCTTGATGTCATAGCTTCTCACTTGTTCTCTGTTCATCCCATAAACACCAGACCTTTGAGCATCAGATTCTGTATAGAGTTATATTTATTCAGAAATCACTAACGACAAGACCATCCATCTTATGAAAACACATTCAAAATTTTCCAATGCAGCTTCAATATGCATTGTCTTCTCACTTTTCTACCATAGTCTAGTCATCCATTACTGCCTTCTCTTCCTAAGCCTGTCATGATGTTCTTCCACTTTGTGACTTGGCACAGACACTTTTCTCTGTCAAAAACACCTGAGCTCTCCCAAGTAATCTTTATCATTCACAATTCATTCCCTTAATTATCATTCTTCCAAAGCCGTCATATTCTACATGCAGGAATTAGCCCTGGATGTGTCTGGTTCACATTCTGACAGTATTTCTTTAGTTAATGATTATCACAGACAATATAACTTCTAAACAGAAAAGAAAGGAAGATATAACATGAACAGATAATGTGATTGTTGAAAGGATAGAATACAGCACAAGAGGAATATATGAAGAATTTGTATAGAAATGCCATCTACAGAGAATGTAAATAGATCTTCAAGAAAATTGATACCTTTGTAAATCTATGCTGCTTGTAGGTCTGAGAGGCTCAAAGAAAACACTCCCACTAGTAGGTCTCCCATGCACCAGTGGGTTGCCTCACATTTATGCATGCATATCACCAATTGGATTTAGCAGATGTTAAAAAGAAAAACTGATGTCAAGTTCTGGAGAAGGGCACACAGAGGAACTGAAGGAGGAAATGGAGGCCAATCAGATTATATTTTGTTGTATACCTGTAAGAAATCCTCAAGAATAAAAAAAATTGAAAATCACAAAGTTAGATTTAGTGCAAGAAGACTAGACCTTCTCTAAGATTAAAGGTGCGATATGTATATAGAGTGAACTTACTTTGTCAGAATAGTGTCAATGATAGAAGATTATTGATGATTTCTAGAATATGGAAAATAAACAAATCATAAGACTGTAGAGAGGTAAGAATAATAGGAATAAATGATAACAAACTTTTAATGCAAAAGATAAAAAATTACCATCAACAGAGGTGGCAAAGGTAGAGAGGATAAACTGGACTTTGTAGTTTTATTAGGTATTAAGAAGAATAATCACATGGATATTCTTTGTAAAAATCAAAGAATTATAGAACTGACCATTTGTAGAGAAAATAGCACACAATAAAATCTACTTACTTTTTTCTATGTCCTTAACTTGTCAGAGTCCTTCTAGGATGTCCATGTTAGCTAGAAGAGGACTTAGGAAGCAAATGAAGAGTTGAGGTGACAAAGAAAACAGAGCCATTGTGGGAACTCCACTTTCTCTCCTTTCCGTGATCAGGGAACTCTGACAAACCAAGAAAGTTTCCTCCCTCCTCCTTCTGATGCGTTGGGATGGTACTCGGCAGGAGCCCAAGAGACCAGAAGTGTTATAAGATGAAAAACAAAAAGACTAAGATAAATGACATGAAACAAAATGTTTGGCAAACTTGGGAAATAGGTTATCACGAAAGTTATATGAGAGATGGTCTTCTAATCCTTCCACAGTCTTGCATCTTCTCTCTTGGGCCTCTCACTAATGTGCAGCCTTTATTTCTTTCTTGCTTGATTTATTTCTGCTCAAATAGATGCTCAAAAGAATGTCATGAGCATTGGACCAGGCCAATCTGGATATCTTAAGAAATTAACATTTCTTCTTTGAACTTTATATCTTTAATATATGTAATAATATTAACAGGCCTACCTCACATGGTTATTGAGGGAATAAATGTCACAAAAACATATGGCTCAGCTATAATCAGATATATAGACAAATTATTCAAAACTAGCATGACAGAGACTCTTTCAAATCTATGTTTATTGAACCATTATTCATAAGTCAAAATACATAGTATATATTCATATATACTAATAAATATATAAAGAAATATGGTATATATGTGCAATGGAGTTTTATTCATCCATAAAGAATAAAAATATACTTTTTTGGGTGAAAATGGATGAACCAGAGATTAGACTATTAAAAAAATTAAATTAAAATCAGAAAGACAAAAATGATATATTTTCTTTAGTGTAGAATCTAGATTTAAGCACACACACACACACAACACATATCATTTGTGAAAGTGTAAAGGTAACTATTTGGAAAGAAGAGGGGAGAGAACTGGGGGAAAAGACAACAGAAGATAATGTGGGTTAGATGTAGGTAAAATTCATATATGTATTACATTGTATTGTGTAGAGAAATGACAGTAATTATACTTTTAAACTAAAAATAAGAAAATTAACGAGGAGGGTCTAAAACATGAGAGTCAGCATTACTGGACTGTCTCCTGACCGAGTTTGGGTAACTCATTAATTCAGCCACAAAAGATGCTCTGGATTGAGACTGAGATTTTCGTATTTTGGTCACTATTTATAGTTTATGCTTTATTAATCTGGGGATTTTGCTATACATATCTATTTTCTGTGAAATGATGATAATATATTTCAAGTGCTGAGTATTAAATGAAATTATGAAAATGCTTAATACTGTTACCATTAACTCATCTAATATAAAGGTTGATAATATGAGGTCCACAATTACAATGATAGTGCTAAAATATATGACCTTAGAAAAATTGTTCAGGTCTCATCTGCAATTATGAATGCTTCAAATACTTTCCTGATACAGGTGTAGAAAGTTAATAAATTAGCGGACAGATAAAGTTTCTTAGAATCACAGTGCCTGGAATACAGTGTTACTATTCGAGAAACATTTACTAAATCTGTTTTAAATTTGGAGAGATTAAATATTAGTGGGAAATGGAAATGCAAGGGAAAAGTATTTGAGATTCTAAGTGGTATGCTTCTAAGTACTGAGGTGAAATTTTTCCAATTATTTTTCAAAATGTAAGTGATCAGAAGAAAGTATGATTGAGCAATTATCACTATATCAGTGATGTGCTAATAATAAGTTTTACAGGCTCCATGACAGATGTATGCACACACGTGCGTGCACACATGCAGACATGCACACACCCACAAACACACAAGAAAAAAGAAACCCTCACAGGTCGTATTACTGAAAATGCACTGAGTTATAATAAAGTAATCAGTATTAATAAAAAATACCAGTGCCAAATGTAAGATACATCCCCATGTACCATTGACCAGGAAGATGCCAGAGAAGCCCTGGAACAATACAGGCAATCACCACAGTTCTTCTTTGCTCACCAGAACCACCAGGCAAAGCCACATTGCTGAAGACACCCCATATTTTTGTTGCATACTGTAGAGAAATCAAGCTAGAACTGAGCTTGAAATTTCCTCCCTGGTGGCTAGCTTTTCACAGGGTTGAAACATGGGGAAAACTGCAGAAGGAGAAGAGTCTGCAACAGTCTTGTGCAGATATGACCTCGTGAGCTACAACAAGATCTATTCCAGGAAAACATGTTAATTTTGTAAGAGTAACATGGCTATTATGTAGGTAACAAACTCCTTTCCGGTTCAGTCCAAGGCCTGCTCCAGATGAGGAAATTCATATCTAGGATTGAAAACCCAGTCAAGAGTCTATAACAGGAAGATCACAGGCCATAGGAACTAACCACCTACTACTGTTATTTTGTTAAATGAACATGTCAAACTACCTTCTAAATACTTGTGTTTATATCCATAGGTCAGTGCTGCTCTTAACATTGCTCAGAGGAGATGGTTTGCCATAGTTAAAGCAGGGATTCATAACTAGTCACAGTATTGAGAATAAGTGAGTGCTGAGTGCTAAGCTCTAAATAAAATATCTATGCCAGGGCTGGAGAGATGGCTCAGCCGTTAAAGGCTAGGCTCACAACCAAAATATCTATGCCAACCCCTCTAAGGCTCCAGGAGGATTGAGCTGTATAAATACCATTCTAGGGTTGGCAGAGACTTGACTCTAGAGGGGTTCCCAGGTGTTCAGGAAGACGCCCCCAGCTAGGTCCTTGGGCAGCTGAGGAGAGGGTGCCAGAAATGTACAGATCCTATTGCCATACCCATGAATATCTTGCATATCACCATAGAACCTTCACCTGGCATTGGATGGAGAAAATGACAGAGCCCCACATAGGAGCACTGGACTGAGCTCCCAAGGTCCCGATGAGGAGCAAAAGGAGGGAGATCATGAGCAAGGAAGTCAGGACCGTGAGAAGTGCGTTTACCCATTGAGACGGTGGGACAGATCTAATGGGAGACCACCAAGTCCAGTTGGAATGGGACTGATGGAACAGGGGACCAAACCGGACTCTCTGAATGTGGCTGACAGTGGAGAAGGACTGAGAAACCAAGGACAACGGCAATGAGCTTGAACTCTACAGCATGGATGGGCTCACTGTGAGCCTTGTCAGTTTGGTTGCTCACCTTCCTGGACTTAGGGGGAGCTGGGAGGACCTTGGACTTAACATAGTGAAGGGAACCCTGATGGCTCTTTGTCTTGGAGAGGGGTGGAATGGGGGTATGGGTGGAAGGGAGGGGAGGGAAGGGGGAGGAGGAGGGAAGGAGATGGAAATCTTTAATAAAAAAATAAAAAAAAAATCAGATACAAAAAAAAAAAACCAATAAGATCCAAAGGATAGGGAACAGTGATAGAATACAGTTTCTTCTGGACATTACAAGACTGTTGCACTCATGAAACTAGCTGCAGTGTGGCTATCTGAATAAGACCTGCACAAAATTGGGATGATCTACACTGCACTATGGATGGGGAAGGAAGAAATTCATAAAGCCCCACTCATCACTGTGGACCATGGGCAATCAATGGTTGTTAGAAGAGCGTATCACTTCATGGTGTAACCACTGATAAGTTGTTTGTACTTCAGTACTTAAACCCCTATCCATGCTCTTGCAAGTAGCCTATTTAAACACAGTCACAAAAAAGACAGCAAAGTTGGAGGGATATTTGTTGGGAAGAAGAAGACCTTCAGTTGGAGGGAATAAGAGAGGGCAGTAGGGGTAAAAATGGCAAAAATTTATTATATATATAATTATTTATTATATATATAATTATATATATACATAATTATTTATATATATAATTATATATATAATTATACGTATAATTATATATAAAATGGTGAATTTTTTAAAAGACAGAAGTAAATTGGCAAAAATCAGAGAGAAATCAGCAAGACAAAGTAAAATATCAGAAAAAAAAGTACCTACAATAAAATTACAGCTTTGATTAAAAATACTGGTTGAATTAGAATTTATTCGGTGACCTCTGGGAGCAGTAAGCAGACCCAAGACATGCATGGAGCCACATAGGAAGGAGTAAAAGACAAGCCTCCTGAGTAAATTGGAAGCATAGGGGTCACAGGAGAGGGTATTAAAGCAGAGGGGAGTAAATGAGGGGAACAGACAGTAATGTATAGCTCAATAAAAACAATAATAAAAGAATTTATTTGGTGATAAATTTGGTGATTAGAATTTTATTTGTGATAGATGCACTGTTTAAATAAAGAATGTTTGCAGAATTTACATTTCAGATGGATGTCAATTTTCATTTATAACATATATTCATTAAACATTGTGATGGATTTCATAAAGATATTTTCATTCATATATATATATATATATATATATAATATGCTTTAACTATATATATCCTCCCTCTACTATCTCCCATTTTTTTTTATTTTCCCTGGAATTCTTCTTCTTCTATGCATATAACTTTGGGTTTTTATATGTTACAAATATCCTATATTTTCTTTTCATATGTTCTTTTGAATTTCTCATTTTCCTTGAGTATGTGTTCCAATTCTTTTCCTTTGTCTTCAGGACCTTATATGCTGTCCTTCACATGGCTCATTTTGTTGGTGAGGCTTCCACTTAATTTCCTATTAGACAAATCAAATTTTAAATTTTTTATTAAACCTTTGAAAATGTCATAATGTATTTTGAGTATATTCACCATCCTTATCTAATGTTTCCCAGATCCATCCCCACATCTCTAATATAATCAGCACAAAAGCAGCCATGTCATTATAGGAAATAGACTCCCCTTTTCCAGCAGCTCCGAATACCAATCGGTCCTGGACTAGGGCATTTTTCTCACTTCCTTCCATTTGTGATGGAATTTTACCAGTCTTGAGCCTTCACATCTGTTGAGTGTGCTGTCACAATCACTGGGAGTTCATATGTGCAACTCCTCTGTTTATTTAAAAAATAAATAAATAAAACCTGCTTCCTTGAAGTCACCTACCACTTCTGGACCTTAAAAGTCTTTCCATGTTCTCTTCTTTAAAGATCTTTGTGTCTTTGTGGGAGAGATGTGACGTGGCTGTCAACTTTAGAGTTAGTCCCTCTGTGGTCTCTTATTCTCTTCATGTTGACCTGTTGTGAATCGCTGTACTAATTGTTATCTAGTGCACTAATCTATGAGGTATAGCAATACACATCCTACACACCTGACCGTATTACAGAGAATGATAAAATATCAACACCAGAAAAAAAAACAGTCCAATTAAAAGGATGCTGAATTCTTTCTTAAGTGGTGTTTGTAGCAGCTTTCATCATATATTCATTATCATTTTATATATTTTTATTAAATTTATTTATTTATTTTACATTCTGTTTGCAGTTTCTCCTTTCTCCTCTCTTTCCATTCCCTCCCTGGCCCTCCTCCCTCTCCCCACCAATCCAATTCTCCTCTGTCCCTGCTTAGAAAGGGGTAGAGTACCCATGGGTGTCAACAAAGCATGGCATATCAAGTTGAGGCAGGACTAAGCTCCCCTCAAGTATTAAAGCTGGGGAAGGCAACCCAACCTGAGGAACAGGTTCTCAAATGCTAGCTAAAGCAACAGAGGCAAATGACCCATCTCTTTTTCAACACATTCCTTCTGTTCCATCACTACCTTTTTTTCAGTTTCCAAACTTCTCCACCTGCCTCTATTTGGAGTAGAATCTTTCATTGACTCTTCTCAGCTGGGTTATTTGGAGGCAGCGACTATCTTGTCATATTAATCCAAAAATCCTTCAATGTATTTTTAATCTCCTTTGAGACTGCTTGATCAGCTGAACACTTAAAAGTTATTTGGCTCCAAAGTTTAGACATTTTTCTGATATATTTCTGTTATTAATATCTGGCTACATTGTGTTTAGAATATATTTTATATGATTTCAGTCTCTTGAATATATTGATGATTGTCTCAGGTACAAGGATATATAATCTATTTTGTTACATTTTATAGACAGTTAAAATGTATTCTGAGGCTGGAATTATTCAGAAAACTGCTTGCTTCACAAGCATAGCAACCTGAGTTCTATCCCCAGTATGGTTGTAAAATAGACCAGACATAAAGGTGTATACTAGTAATCCCTGTATTTGGGAAGAAGAAGCCATCCAACCTAGTTTAATAAATTTTCTGATGTTGTTGGAACTACAGCATTGCCATGTATCGTCCATATCCTTGTGGAGCCCTACATTCTTTGTGTCCACTTCATCTCAATAATCCAAAACCAAAGACTTTTCCAACAACCCCATAAGGCCTCAATGTCTGCCTGCTTTTTAGATTGCTTTCCCTATGTTCTGATTATATTACCTCTGTTGTTCTGTTTTTCACTTCCCTGACAGATATCTTTATTCTCTCCATTCTGCTACTGAGATCAAACAAGGACCTTATTCTATTTATTTTATACTTCTAAAATTTTCACTTATCTTCTCTACATATCATATTTCTTTGCTAAGCTTTTCCATATTTTCATTTTGTTCAGTGTTTATGAGTAATTTCACAACAGATTAACTTATTATGATAGTTTTAACTGTAATAACCTAGAATTGCCTGAAATGCAAATCTCAATGAGAGGTTTCCTAGACTGAATTGACCTGTGTGCTTACTTATAGAGAATTCTCTTCTTAATTGGACTAATTGAAGTGGAAAGGCACAGCCTACTATGGTAGTACCATTCCCTGGTTTGGGGTCCTGGACCACATAAGAATGGAAAAATAAAGCCAAACCGGAAGCATGCATGTATTTATTTCTGATCTTGCTTGTGGATATGATTGCTTTCCTGCCTTGGCTTTCTGATTCACTATAACATGGAAAGTGCCTGCCTCCTCTAACTTGATTTTTGTCAGGGTATTTTATCACAGCAACAGTAATGAAACTTGAACACTTTTGTCCAGGCAGTATAAGAATTAATACATTCATAAAACATAGAAGGCATTCATGGTAATATTATCTAATTGAATACTCATAATTACAGCATGTGAAATCTAATATTACAATGTAAATTTAAATGCATTGCCATAATGATAAGTAGCTTGCCCAAGATCACAAAGTCAGTGGGAGAAATCAATTTTGAGCTCGTGTTCTTACCCATGACCACCTCAATCAGATTTACCATACAACACTGTACCTTACTAGAGAAATCCAAGAAAATTAAATAAAAATGGTTTCCACTTCCTTATATAGCAAAAGTAACTTTTTCATATAGTTACTTAAAATCTATCATTGGAATATTTGTTGTTAGTTACTGTTCTATTGCTGAAACAATAGGTTCAGAGGGTTAGAGTCCATGATGGTAGAACAAGGGCATGGCCACATGAACCACTGAGAGCTCACATCTTCATCCCAAAGCAGGAGACAGAAAGAGGCACTGTGAATGGTGTGATGCTTTCAAAACTTCAAAGTCTTCCCCCAATGACAAACTTCCCCTACCTATATTTCCCAAATATAGGTAATTCCACCTATTGATGATCAAATATTGAAACATATAAAACTATGGAAGGCATTCTCATTCAGACTACCACAGTCTGTAACCTTATTAGTGGTTTTATATGGGAAAATCAATTGTATACATGCTGGCTATTACTTGTAATAGAATATTACAGCATTCTATTATGACTTGTGAAAGTGTTTCACATCTGGGATTTTTCCAATTGAATAATATCTGCCCATACCCAATGAGAATAACTATATGAGACACATGTCTCAATACAAAAAAAATCATATTTCATGTAGACCTCATGTACATAACCTAAAGGTAATTTCATACAGCATTTTTGTGTACTCGCATTTTGATTGTGACTCATCAAGTTTTGACCACTACCAATAGAATTCCTGTATACCATGACTCAAAATTCCATGCCATGTCTTTAAATTTCTCTGTATTTTCAAATTCAATTGGATATGTGCAGTGTGGTTGTCTCACACGCAGCATAGAGTTGATTTGGTGTTTTCACTTCAATGGAAATTCTTCTCTGGACACACACATTTGTATAATTTATTTTTAGCAACATCTTACTTATATATAGTTGTACTGTTCTTACACAGTTTGGGTATGCTGTCATATATTTCTTCACATTTTTATTATTTCTGATTAACACAATATAATGATTTTATAGTCTCTTTTACTGGAATTTTGGAAAATAAAGGAAATGAATTTGTGTATCCAACTGGCATCATGAACTGGAAGTCTTATTTCATGGTTTAAGTATAAGGCCCTAAACTGGGCAGTGGTGGTGCACGCCTTTAATCCCAACACTCGGGAGGAAGAGGCAGGTGGATCTCTGTAAGTTCAAGGCCAGCCTGGTCTACAAGAGCTAGTTCCAGGACAGGCTCCAAAGCCCCAGAGAAACCCTGTCTCGAAAAATCAAAAAAAAGTATAAGGCCCTAATATATAGGTTGTTTCTTCTGCAAATAGCATAGGAGTGAGCAATAGTCACATATGTTGCAAAGACTGTTTGTTATAAATAGCAATGCTGGCTTCTCAGTGGCAATGGGCTTTGAGTCTACAGCATGAACGGGCTTTGTGTGAGCCTTGTCAGTTTGGATGCTCATCTTCCTGGACCTGTGGGGACTTGGGAGGACCTTGGACTTAATATAATGTAGGGAACCCTGATGGCTCTTTGGCCTGGAAAGAGAGGGAGTGGGGGTATGGGTAGAGGGGAGGGGAGGGAAAGGGGAGGAGAGGGAAATTTTTAATAATCTTTTAAAAATTAAATAAATAAATAAATAAACCCATTTCAATAAAAGAAAAGAGCTAATGAATGAATGAATGAATAAATAAATAAATAAAATAGCAATGCTGAAAAGAAGAGTAAAAAAAATGTGGGAAACTATGGCAACTGACCAGTAAGAACTAATAGTAGTTAGTGGGTGGTTGGGACACAGGCTCATTGCTAATATAAGCAATTGGGCTGAAACAGGTTCCCTTGATGGGCACATGTGATAGTAGAGACATGACAGCAAGAGGCAGAACAACTATGTATTTCCAGTCTCTTTAAAGGGCATTACGTTTAAACACATATATACAAAAAGATTCAGTAAAAAAAAAAAAAGATGATTACTAAATATAAATAAATATTTGATGAGGAAGAAGACCTGCCCCAATGGAGAGATGGATATGTAACATAAAAACCCTGCACCCTAATATATAATTAATAGAGACAAAACCAGTTCAAAAGGCACAAGAAAGAGTTGGAGCCAAGATAGGAGGGGTTGAGTACAATGGGCATTTTAAGACACAAACAGAAACTTAGATCAATATACAAAAGTCTGAAACATCATAATGTGCACTATAATAAAAGCATGAACTCTATAGTCAGATGTCTGGGCCATACATATGTGCACCCCTCTGAGTATCTTGTAGGACTCTGGAGAAATTTCACATCTATTAGCTTTAGTGTTATCTGATTTTAAAAAATCAAACACAAAGGTCCTTTGTCACCGAGCTGCTTGGCCAGCAAGGAAACCTGACTGTCTACCAGAACATCCATCATTCATTGGGGTGAGTGAGTACCTGAACCTCGGCAGCTGCCCAGAGAGGAACCAACAACATTCCCCATCGCCCCCACACACACACTTCCTGCTCTTCCTGCAGGGCTTATTCTCCCCAGATACTGCCTCTCTCTTCCTGTCCCTTCCCAGTTTGCACCCAGAAACCCCCCTCCGTTTCATCCTCCCGTATTTGGGGCCACGAAATCCCACAGCGCAACCCATTTAGGTGCCGGGACCGGGAATTGAGGGCACCCAGGCCTGTGGGTGCCTGTTTCAATAGCCTGCCTGCAGCAAGGTAGGCCCTTTGTCAGTGAGCCACTTGGCCAGCAAGGAGACCTGACAGTCTGCCAGAGGATCCATCATTCATTGGGGTGAGTGAATTAAATTCATTGGGGTTAATTGAACTTCTAAAAGAAGACCCACAGGGGATTATTCAGAGGAAGAAATGGGCAGGCACCAATGCAAGAATTCCTCCAACAATTTGAAAAACAACATGAAAGCACCAGAACCCAGCAAACTTATAACAGGAAGACTCGAACACACTAATCAAGAAGAAGTAGAAAAAATTGACTTTATGAAAGTAATAGAGTCCCTTGAACAGGAGGTGAAAAACTCCCTTAAGGAAATAGACAAGAAGAATAACAAAAAGTTTGAAGAATTGAGTAAATCCGTAAATGATATCCTAGGAAACCAAGAAAAAACAATCAAACAGATCATGGAAACAGTGCTAGACTTGAAAACTGAAATGGAGGCAAGGAAGAAAACACAAACCAAGGGCCAGCTGGATATGGAAAATCTATGTAAACGAAGAGAGACTACAGAAACAGCATAACCAACAGAATACAAGAGATAGAAGAAAGAATCTCAGATTCTGAAGATACCATAGAGAAAATAAACGCACTGATCAAAGAAAACAGCAAATCCAACAAATTCTCATCACAAAAATTTCAGGAAATCTGGGACACAATAAAAAGACCAAACCTAAGAATAATAGGTGTAGAAGAAGGAGAAGAATTACAGCTCAATGGTCCAGAAAATATATTTAATAAAATTATAGAAGAAAACTTCCCAAACCTAAAGAATGATATTCCTATTAAGGTTCAAGAAGCTTACAGAACACCAAATAGACTGGATCAAAAAATATCATCCCCTCACCATATTATAATCAAAACACAAAACATACAGAATAAAGAAAGAATATTAAGAGCTGCAAAGGAAAAAGGTCAAGTAACATATAAAGGTAAACCTGTCAGACTAACACCAGACTTCTCTACGGAAACCATGAAAGCCAGAAGTTCCTGGATAGATGTTTTGCAGAAACTAAGAGACCATGAATGTAAACCCAGATTACTAAACCCAGCCAAGCTTTCGTTCACTATAAATGGAGAAAACAAAATATTCCAAGATAAAAACAAATTTAAACAATACGTAGCCACAAAGCCAGCCTTACAGAAAGTAATAGAAGGAAATTAACTAACTAAGGAGTCAAGCATTGCCCAAAATAACTCAGACATCTAGCGACCCTTCACCAGCATATCTCAAAGAAAGGAAACACACAATCTCTACTACCAAATAAAAAATGACAACCGGAGTTAACAACCACTAGTCATTAATATCAGTTAATATCAATGGACTCAATTCACCTATAATAAGGCACAGGCTAAGAGATTGGATACGAAAACAGGATCCAACATTCTTCTGTTTACAAGAAACACACCTCAACCACAAAGACAGACATCTACTCAGAGTAAAGGGTTCGGAAAAGGTTTATCAAGCAAATGGACCTAAGAAACAAGCGTTTCTGGCCATACTAATTTCTAACAAAATTGACTTCAAACTAAACTCAATCAGAGGAGTTGGAAAGGGACACTTTATACTCAATACAGGAAAAATCCATCAGAATGAAGTCTCAATCCTGAATACCTATGCCCCTAATACAAAACCACCCACTTATGTAAAAGAAACATCACTAGAACTCAAGGCAGCAATCAAACCAAACATACTGATAGTGGGAGACTTCAACACTCCTCTCTCACCAATGGACAGGTCAATCAGACAGAAACCTAACAGAGAATTAAGAGACTTAATAGAGTTAATGAACCAAATGGACTTTACAGACATCTATAGAACATTCCACCCAAACAGGAAAGAATATACCTTCTTTTCTGCGGCTCATGGAACCTTTTCAAAAATTGACCACATACTTGGTAACAAAGCAAACTTCCACAGTTACAAAAACATATTAGTAACCACCTGTGTCTTATCAGATCACCGTAGATTAAAATTAGAATTCAACAATAATGTTACCCCCAGAGAGCCTACAAACTCATGGAAATTGAACAGTCAACTACTGAACCACACCTGGGACAAGGAAGAAATAAAGAAAGAAATTAAAGTCTTTCTTGAATTTAATGAAAATAAAGAAACAACATACTCAAACTTATGGGACACTATGAAAGCAGTGCTAAGAGGAAAATTCATAGCACTAGGTGCCCACGTTAAAAAAAAAAACGGAGAAAGCACACATTGAAGACTTAACAGCATACCTAAAAGCTTTAGAAAAGAAAGAAGTGGACTCACCTAGGAGGAGTAGAAGACTGGAAATTATCAAACTGAGGGCAGAAATCAACAAAATAGAAACACAGAAAACAATCCAAAGAATCAAAGAAACAAAAAGCTGGTTCTTGGAGAATATCAACAAGATTGACAAACCCCTAGCCAAACTAATCAAACGGCAGAGAGAGAACACACAAATTAATAAGATCAGAAATGAAAAAGGGGTCATAACCACAGACATGGAGGAAATTCAGAGAATCATTAGATCTTCCTAAAAAGCCTGTATGCCACAAAATTGGAAAATGGAAAATAAATGGACATTTTTCAGATAAGTACCATATACCAAAGTTAAATCAGGACCAGGTGAACAATCTAAATAGTCCTGTTAGTCGCGAAGAATTAGAAACTGTTATCAGAAACCTCCCTAGCAAAAAAAGCCCAGTGCCAGATGGTATTAATGCAGAATTCTACCAGAACTTCCAAGAAGACCTAATACCCATACTCCTTAAGGTATTTCATAATATAGAAATAGAATGGTCTTTGCCAAATTCCTTTTATGAATCTACAATTACCCTGATACCGAAACCACACAAAGACTCAAACAAGAAAGAGAATTACAGGCCAATCTCACTCATGAACATCAATGCAAAAATTCTCAATAAAATACTGGCAAACCGAATCCAAGAACACATTAGAAAAATTATCCAGTATGATCAAGTAGGCTTCATCCCAGAGATGCAGGGCTGGTTCAACATACGAAAATCTATCAATGTAATCCATCATATAAATAAACTGAAGGATAAAAACCATATGATCATCTCATTAGATGCAGAAAAAGCATTTGACAAAATTCAGCACCCCTTTATGATAAAGGTCTTTGAGAGATTAGGGATACAAGGGTCATTCCTAAATATAATAAAGGCTATTTACAGCAAGCCAACAGCTAACATCAAATTAAATGGAGAGAAACTCAAGGCCATCCCACTAAATTCAGGAACGCGACAAGGCTGTCCACTCTCCCTTATCTCTTCAATATAGTGCTTGAAGTTCTAGCAATAGCAATAAGACAACACAAGGGGATCAAGGGGATTCGAATTGGAAAGGAAGAAGTTAAACTTTCGTTATTTGCAGATGATATGATAGTGTACATAAGCGACCCAAAAAACTCCACCAAAGTACTCCTACACCTGATAAACTCCTTTAGTATCGTGGCAGGATACAAGATCAACTCCAAAAAATCAGTCGCCCTCCTATATACAAAGGATAAGGAAGCAGAGAAAGAAATTAGAGAAGCGTCGCCTTTCACAATAGCCACAAATAGCATAAAATATCTCGGGGTAACTCTACCAAGGAAGTGAAAGACCTATTTGACAAGAACTTTAAGTCTTTGAAGAAAGAAATTGAAGAGGATACCAGAAAATGGAAGGATCTCCCTTGCTCTTGGATTGGGAGGATCAACATAGTAAAAATGGCAATTCTACCAAAGGCAATCTATAGATTTAATGCAATCCCCTTAAAGATCCCATCAAAATTCTCCACAGATCTTGAGAGGACAATAATCAACTTTATATGGAAGAACAAGAAACCCAGGATAGCCAAAAAAATCTTATACAATAAAGGAACTTCTGGAGGCATTACCATACCTGAGTTCAAACTCTATTACAGAGCTACAGTATTGAAAACAGCTTGGTATTGGCATAAAAATAGAGAAGTCGACCAATGGAATCGAATAGAAGACACAGATCTTAACCCACAAACCTATGAACACCTGATTTTTGATAAAGGAGCTAAAAGCACACAATGGAAGAATGAAAGCATCTTCAACAAATGGTGCTGGCATAACTGGATGTCAACCTGTAGAAGAATGAAAGTAGATCCGTGTCTATTACAATGCACAAAACTCAAGTCCAAATGGATTAAAGACCTCAATATCAATCTGAACACACTGAACCTGTTAGAGGAGAAAGTGGGAAGTACTCTACAACATCTGGGCACAGGAGACTGCTTCCTACGTATAGCCCCAGCAGCACAGACATTAAGGGCAACATTGAATAAATGGGACCTCCTGAAGCTGAGCAGCTTCTGTAAAGCAAAGGACACTGTCACTAAGACAAAAAGGCAGCCTACTGACTGGGAAAAGATCTTCACCAACCCCGCAACAGAAAAGGACTGATCTCCAAAATATATAAGGAACTCAAGAGACTAGACTTTAAAATGCTAATGAACCCAATTAAAAAATGGGGCACTGAACTGAACAGAGAATTCTCAACAGAAGAAGTTCGAATGGCCAAAAGACACTTAAGGGCATGCTCAACCTCCTTAGCAATCAGGGAAATGCAAATCAAAACAACGTTGAGATACCATCTTACACCTGTCAGAATTGCTAAAATCAAAAACACCAATGATAGCCTTTGCTGGAGAGGATGTGGAGTAAGGGGTACACTCATTCATTGCTGGTGGGAATGCAAACTTGTGCAACCACTTTGGAAAACAGTGTGGAGGTTTCTCAGGAAATTTGGGATCAACCTGCCCCAGGACCCAGCAATCCCACTCTTGGGAATTCACCCCAGAGATGCCCAATCATATTACAAAAGCATTTGTTCAACTATGTTTCTAGCAGCATTATTTGTAATAGCCAGAACCTGGAAACAACCTAGATGCCCTTCAGTGGAATAATGGATGAAGAAAGTGTGGAATATATACATATTAGAGTTACTGCTTGGAGGTAAAAAACAAGGACATCTTGAATTTTGCATGCAAATGCATGGAAATAGAAAACACTATTCTGAGTGAGGTAACCCAGGCCCAAAAAGATGAACATGGGATGTACTCACTCATAATTGGTTTCTAGCCATAAATAAAGGACATCGAGCCTATAATTCATAAAAAATCCTAGAGAAGCTATATAAGAAGGTGAATCCAAAGAAAAACATATAGTTATCCTCCTGGATATTGGAAGTAGACAAGATTGCCAGACAAAAAATGGGAACATGGGGGTGGGGTGGGATGGGGAGATGGGGGGATGGGGGGATGGGGAAAGAAAAGTGTGAAGTGGAGGATGGGAAGAGCTTGAGGGAATAGGATGGTTGGGATATAGGAAGGGTGGATATGGGAACAAGGAATTATATATCTTAATTAAGGGAGTCATTCTAGGGTTGGCTGAGACTTGACTCTAGAGGGGTTCCCAGGTGTCCAGGAAGACGCCCCTAGCTAGCTACTTGGGCAGCTGAGGAGAGGGTGCCAGAAATGTACAGATCCTATTGCCATACTCATGAGTATCTTGCATATCACCATAGAACCTTCACCTGGTATTGGATGGAGAAATTGACAGAGCCCCACATAGGAGCACCGGACTGAGCTCTCAAGGTCCTGATGAGGAGCAAAGGAGGGAGATCATGAGCAAGGAAGCCAGGACCGTGAGGAGTGTGTCTACCCATTGAGACGGTGGGACAGATCTAACGGGAGACCACCAAGTCCAGTTGGAATGGGAAAGATGGAACAGGGGACCAAACCGGACTCTCTGAATGTGGCTGACGGTGGAGGAGAACTGAGAAACCAAGGACAACGGCGATGAGCTTGAACTCTACAGCATGGATGGGCTCACTGTGAGCCTTGTCAGTTTGGTTGCTCACCTTCCTGGACTTAGGAGGAGCTGGGAGGACCTTGGACTTAACATAGTGAAGGGAACCCTGATGGCTCTTTGTCTTTGGAGAGGGTGGAGTGGGGGTATGGGCGGAAGGGAGGGGAGGGAAGGGGGAGCGAAGGGAGAGGAGGAGGGGAGGAGATGGAAATCTTTAATAAAAAAATGAGAAAAAAAATTAAAAAAAATTTAAAACCTTCCTTTTATTTAGAAAGAAAAGGGGAAATGATATTGGATTCTCCTCTGTGTGCTATGAATATCTTGTATTACCATTGGTTATTAAAGAAGCTGTTTGGGCCAATGGTATAGTATAGTGTAGCCACAAAGGAAATCAGAACTGAGATATAAAGAGAAAGTAGGTGGAATTAGAAAGATGTCATGTAGCTGCCGAAGGAGAAAGATGCCAGCCACCAGCAAGAACCTTACCAGTAGGCTACGGCCTCATTTAGATAAATGGATTATCAGAAATGGGTTAATTTAAGATGTAGGAGTTAGTTAATAACAAGCCTGAGCTAATAGGTCAAATAATATTGTAATTAATATAGTTTATGTATTATTATTTGGGTCAGGGTGGCCAGGAAATGAACAATCGCCTCTGACTACATATAACCAGGAATGGAATGACTAGGTCAAATGATAATTATACCTTTAGATTTTTGCCAAAAATCTATGCTTATTTCCATGGTTATCCCACCAGTTTATATACATGCAGCAGTGACTAGGGTTCCTCTTGCCCGACATCCTCACCAGACATTGTTATCAGTTCTCTTGATCATAATCATTTTCATTCGGGTGGGACAAAATCGCATGAAAGTTTTAAATTACATTTCTTGGAAGGCTGAGTATGTTTAACACTAGTTCAAATGTCTATTAACCTGTTGTGATAGGAGCGGCAGGATGCTTCCCGCCACCCAGCTAGCTTTACCAGAAATAATTACATGGAAACTGTATTCATTTAAACACTGCTTGGTCCATTAGTTTCAGCCTCTTATTGGCTAACTCTCACATCTTGCTTTAACCCATATTTAGTAATCTGTGTAGCACCACAAGGTGGTGGCTTACCAGGAAAGGTCTTAAAGGCTTCCATCTTGGAAAGGAGAGCTATGACGAATGCCTGAGGTGTCTGTCTCACTGCTTTCTTTCTCCCACAATTCTGTTCTGGCTACTCCACCTACCTAATTTTTCTGTTCTATCAAAGGGCCAAGGCAGTTTCTTTATTAACCAATGAAAGTAACACATAGACAGATGACCCTCCTCCATCATTAACCATTCATATTTCTTCTTTGGGATGGTGGTGATAGCATGGTAATCATTACTAAAAGCAGAAGAGAGAAGAGAAATCCAGAGAAAAATAAGTAAGAAAAGTAGTGTATTCAGCACAGGTTAAACAATATGATGTAATATATGTATATTTAAAATATGAAGCATGAGGTAACAATCAACTATACCCTGCCAGATTCACTATTATAGAAATGTGATTAACTTAACAAAGAGTCACACAGTAGAATAGAGACTAGTCAGATCGCTGAGACCATTGTCCATGAGTTAAATATTCAATGCAGCATAAAAGCACCTATTCATTTCAGAATATAAAGTGCTCCATTACAGTAGGTCAGAAGAGTAGGCATCAAACCAAGCTGACAACCCAACGAAATTTACTACTTCTTGGACAGCAGTCACTCCCAGAAACCTGTAGGCCAAGAAGGATGTGTTCTTAAGGAGACCCTTTGCCATAGTAAACATATTAGGAAATATGGTTTGGCTGCCTGGGTCATTGCTCTCTCCCAGATCTGTTGCTGTAGATTCACTTAAGTTTCCCTCAAGGTCCCCACTGTAGGCCACTGAGATCACTGATCATCTATGCTTTGTAGCATCAAAGTGACTCATTAACAACATTTTAACGAGGACACAGCCAGTAACTGTCCATTATTACATCATTTAGACTGAAGACCCAGAGTTCAGCCTGTCAGCAGCACATTGGAGTGAAGAGAGTGGACTTCTTTTGGAATAAGTCTCCAGGCTTTTACTGTTGGGTCTCCAGAGTCCCTTGCAGGTCCCAAAGACTGTGATTCTGGATATAGGTCTTGAGGGACCAGGGGCTTGGTGAGAACATGGGAGAACAGGGGCAAATGATCCCAGGCTAACCACAGCTCTCACCAGAGAGAAACTCTTGGGAAAATCAGATGCTCAAGTACAGTATCTTTGTTTCCTAAGTCCATTAAACTCTACATGTTCAGGGAGACACTGGCCTTCTTCTTCGTTCTTCCATAGATACCTTAGACAACCCGTCTATTCCCAGACTTTTAACAAATCACCCTTATGGAGCTGAAACTTGGGCATGGATCAGTGGTGGAATCTCCTACTCGACTTCTCTGCATGCAGTAATGGTGAAGACTCACACACACACACACACACACACACACACATCTAATATTTATTCCACTCTTTTTGATGTATCCAGGGCTCATTTTAAATTCATCTGGGGTAATCTGTCATATTATGCTCAAAATCTTTATGCTTCCCATAATCTATAGAATAAAACATATTCTCAGCATGCATTTTAAGTCCAAACATTAGCTTACTGCTCAAAGTTCAGTTCTTGCCTTTATTTATCCACACAATTATATTCATATTCAATTTTCCCTTTTAAAATGCATTTTTAGCTTCTCTACTACCCCTATACTATATTCCCTTAACAGCACAAAATCAGATGTCTTGCTTCACATTCTGCATTTGATCTTTACCGGTCATGAAAATTCATAAATACATTGGCTCTAAGTTCCCATCCTTTCATTATTTAATTTGTAAATGTAATACAGTAATAAAATCATATGTGTATATTATTCAATCTATAATGATGAAATAAGAACAATAGAACCTAACCACTGACTTATGTGATCTCTTGATAAATCGGCTATACAAATATGTCACATTATATGTTGAATTGCCACAAATGTGGTTTCAAGTTTGTCATTTATCTTTAAAATACTGCACAGAAATTTATTCTTATTTACCTGTTAATCTAAATATAAAAATATATCAAGGTGAATAGGGTGTAAATTATGGAATAAAGTATAAAATGCAATTACTTGATTAAGAGAAATAGTGAAATGAATACATTGGCTGTTTTGACATTCATAGAAATAACATTGTATCTTAAAATTAACATATTTGCCTTAAGTATAATATTTGTAGCATTCACTGACCTAAACATATAGCATATGTTCTAATGCTGTTAAAACTTCATTTATACCACAATCCTGAATGACTTCAAAGAAGTCCATAGTAAATCAATTTATGTCAAATGTTGCTCCATTTGTTCTTTTCATTCATTAGTTGATGTTACAATATCATGACAGATGATAAAAGGTAAATTCTAGAAAACAAACCTTTCCAAATTTAATCTAAAATTGTAGCTCATACTTAATTCAAAATGTCTTTAGTATATAATTTAAAATATATTTGGCATTTGACCTATAATTTTTAAGATAACTGAGTACAATACTTTTCATTATTGAAGACTATCTATTGTATACCCATGACACATCATCAAATACCAGTTCACTGTGTGAGCATCAACTGATTTCTGGGTTGTCTAATCTGTTTTCTTGGTCTTCATATTTGCTTTTATGTTCTTTTGCATGTTTTTCTATTCTTTGGAAATGTGCCACATAGCCTAGATTTTTAATTAAACTTTTTTAATTTTTAATTTTCATTCAGCTTTTATTTTTAAGTATTCAAAAACAATTTCTTAGGAACTGATTCATGTTTCTCATTGTGAAGGTTGCTGCAGTATCTGCTTAGATATCAACATTCTAGTACTAAATCTGAAAGACTTTACTTCACAGGTATCTACAGCTCCATTCAGTATTTACAGCCTCTTCCACATGAGATATACTTGTATGCTGTAAGTTTAGATAAACTTTATTGTACTCTCCTTATACTTTCTAATCTTATATATAAATTCTTATATTTGAAGCATGTCTGTACTTCACTTGTTTCTATTTTTGAAATTTGTTTTTGCTATAATATTTTCATAATTGCATAAAGACTTTTCATGTCTATGTATTAACCAACTTTATTTTCTCAATACCTAAAAAGTACTAACTGTTTGTGTTAGGGGTTCTTAATCTTCATGTGTGTCCTCCAAGATACAGTATGCTTTCTTTATATTTCATTAAATTTTTTGATTTATGCACAAATTCTATATTTATATAATTTCCATCTTTAATAGTTATTTTATACCTATTTAAAATTATTTAAATATCTCTTTCATTAGACTCTGAACTTCAATGAGCCCTCACACATCATCACACCAGTTACTTTACAAGAACTAAATAAATTTTGAAACTTTAATATCGTTTAGAATTTACCTTTTTCTTTGTGTAGTTGATGGACTATTGAATGTTTGCCTTTGAAATTTCATGGTAATGTTTCTCAGAAGTTTAACAAAAAAATTAAGGAAACAGTGCAGGGGTTACTCATTTGTTGGGATACTTGTGGTTTTCCATTTTAAATTGTTTGAAACCTATTGTACACATTAATTTTCCACCTCCTTATATTTTATTATTTTGAGGATCTTAATTTTGAGATAAAATGGATGATGAAACTACTGACCACCAATTGTCAATTTTGGCTCTGATATGTTGAAGATGAAGATGCTAGGATTGGTACCCATTGACTGAGAAGGTAAGAAACAATTACAATTTTCTGAGTTGAGTTAGTCTACAGTTCTTACAATCAAGGTATTGCGTTAATCTAACCCACTAAATTAAATTTTAGACATGCCTTCCTCCTTTTCCTCCAATGACACAAATCAAACTCTAATAAACAGTAATTTGTCACAGTGTTCTGGAGGCACAGGCCTGAGGCACTCATAAAAATACCTGTCAAATTTGCCGGTAGATAAAGATTGAAATGGTGATATATTAATGAAGGGAAATATATATAATGTACTAATAAAATGTTCATATTGTTTTTCACTTGATTCTACTTCTTTGCCTCAGGATCCTTTTCATTCAGCCTAGGCAGTAAGGTATTTTCAGTGTAACGGAAGGATGAAACTGCATAAAAATTGTCAAATTGTTGTATAAAATGAATAATTTTTTTAAAAGAATAGAATAAAGAAAATGATTACCAATATCACAGTTTCAGTATTTGCTTTTTATCCTTGTCTTTCATTTACGCAGCACAAGGTCCTTTTTCTTTCAAAAGGTGTGGATTTAGTTCTTTCCCTGTCAGTTATCAGGAGTCAGAAAAACAAATATAGATCTGATGTGTACAATCAAGAATCTATGCCCTTGAGCACAGCAATATTTATGTTTATGCCCATGGCTGCAGGAAACTGGTCACGAATAACTGAATTTGTTCTCATGAGCGTCTCTTCCCTGCCTACTGAAATACAGATCTTACTCTTCCTGGCATTTTTAGCCATCTACCTAATCACTCTGCTGGGAAACAGCCTCATTATTCTGGTGACACTGGCTGATCCCATGCTGCAAAGCCCAATGTACTTCTTTCTCAGAAACTTGTCCTTCTTAGAGCTTGGCTTCAACCTGGTCATTGTGCCCAAAATGTTGGGAACCCTCATTGCCCAGGACACAAGCATCTCCTTCCTCGGCTGTGCCATTCAGATGTATTTCTTCTTCTTCTTTGGAGTGGCTGAATGCTTCCTCCTGGCCACCATGGCCTATGACCGCTATGTAGCCATCTGCAGTCCCTTGCATTACCCAGTCATCATGAACCAAGGGACACGGGCCAAACTGGCTGCTGCCTCCTGGTTTCCAGGATTCCCTGTAGCCACTGTGCAGACCACATGGCTCTTCAGTTTTCCTTTCTGTCCCAACAACAAGGTGAACCACTTCTTCTGTGACAGCCCACCTGTGCTGAGGCTGGTCTGTGCAGACACAGCATGGTTTGAGGTCTATGCCATTGTAGGCACCATTCTCGTCGTCATGATACCCTGCCTGCTGATCCTGTGTTCCTACACTCGCATTGCTGCTTCCATCCTCAAGATTCTATCAGCTAAAGGGAAGCACAAAGCCTTCTCTACCTGCTCCTCACATCTGCTCGTTGTCTCTCTTTTCTATGTGTCTTCAAGCCTCACTTACTTTAGGCCCAAATCAAATAATTCCCCTGAAAGCAAGAAGTTGCTGTCATTGTCCTACACTGTTGTGACTCCCATGTTGAACCCCATTATCTATAGCCTGAGGAATAATGAGGTGAAGAATGCTCTCAGCCGGACCTTCCACAAGGCCCTGGGTCTCAGAAGCCACATCACATGAAATTGCTCTCCCCTTTTTCAATGTCCACTGGAGTGACACCCACTTGTTTAATGGCTGTTAGGAAGCTCAGTAGAGACAAAGGAGCATAGAGGTCATTGATAGCCATCTATGCTCCTCTGCCTTCCCATTGTGTGAACATTGTTTTCTCACCAGAGTAATTTGAATTTTTGGTACTCTGTGGCCAGTTTGTTCAAGGTATTTATTTTGTGAATAGGCATAAAAGTGATATACATTGTGAACTGTGTGTGAATCATTCTAATGTGCACTTGTAATCATACACCAGAAAATACAGTAAAAAGCATCAGAAGTCATCCTGGCCCTTTGTCTGGCTTTAACTAGTCTGGTTCCAAGTAAAAAGGAACATCCCTATTCTTCTACTGCATGATTCTTTTGTTATTTCCTTTTATTTCACTTTCCCCTTAGAAGGCAGTTTGGGACATCAAACATAGGAGGGTCAACTATTAATTCCCATGCATATTTACATAGCCTCAACAATGCCATTGGCTCTTCCCAAAGGCTACTTTTGCCAGGTGGAATAACCTAGTCTACAGTTATCCCAATTTCATTTTAAGGCTCTAACACTTTGTTAAAAACAGCTGCGAATTTTCACATACTATCTGTTATGATACTGTTCTCTGCGGGCTTCCCATGGACCCCTGCAGATGCCAGCACAGGTCCTTCTAAGAGCACTAGTGTATTGATCTTAGTGACTTTGTATTTTAAAGTTATGTGCATTGTCAGCATGAAAAGACAAAAGCCCATCACAAGCGAATACATTAATCAATATTGAAGAGTTCAAATAAAGCCACTGATGAAAGCAAAATGATTTTATGAGTGCAGAAATAAAACCAAAGACATTTAAACAAGTATAACTGGATACAATTCTAAAACCCAAGTATTTGAATATCAGGATTCTTGTATTTCAGTGCCATATAACATGTAGAAATTGTTTAGTTCAGAGTCACTGTAAAACAATCTTTTAAAAGGGTGGGTTGAAGGAGACATGAGTAGGCAAGAGTATGTCTGAGAAATACATAAAGAACTTGCATTTAATTCACACTTCAACCATATGAGGAAAAATACAACTATACTTATGAGTTCAAAACAAAGAGCTTCACAGCATATCATGCTGATCAGACTTCTTTTGGAGCATCCTTCACTTAAGACACACATGGAAGGTCCTGATGAGGAGCAGAAGGAGCGAGAACATGAGGGAGAAAGTCAAGAACGAGAGGGGTGCGTTCACTCATGGAGACGGTGGGACAGAACTAATGGGAGATCACCAACTCCAGTTGGAATGGGACTGATGGATCATGCGACCAAACCCGTCTCTCAGAATGTGGCCAACAGCGGGGGCTGACTGAGAAGCAAAGGACAATGGCTCTGGGCTCTGATTCTTCTGCATGGACGGGCTCTGTGGGAGCCTTCTCAGCTTGGTCGATCACCTTCCTGGACCTGGGGGGAGTTGGGAGGACCTTGGTCTTAGCATAGAGTGGGGAACCCTGATGGCTCCTTGGCCTTGAGAGGGAGGGAGGGGAGGTATAGGTGGAGAGGAGGGGAGGGAAGGGGGAGAAGGAGGGGAGGGAAGGGGGAGAAGGAGGGGAGGGAGGAGGGAGGAGGAGGGAAGGAGATGGAAATTTTTAAATATAAAAAAATAAACCATGAGAAAAAAAAAGACACACATGGATAAACTAGAATACTTATATAAAGATAACCACACCTCTTTGACACCTTAAAACTGTAAGCATTCAGGTGAAGAGAGGAGCAATATTTGCAAAAGAGAATTTACATGAAAAATTCACATAAATCAGTCAAGCTCATTTGTGTTATTAGAAGCCAGAAGATTCCTACCCTCAGAGCACAGGTGAACACAACATGAAAGCCAGCACAATATGATATAAGTCAATATACTGTGAAATGACATAGTTATTTAGAACATACTGGGGAAATACATGTTCAAGGAAAGAGACCAGAAACGACCATAGTAGACATGCAGGTTCTATAGGATAAAGCTGAAAGGAGTAAACCTGGGCAGTGAGGACCTGATGGAGAAGAACGTGGAATTAGGCTACAGTTACATGGTGTCTCCTTTATCCTTTCAACACAAGTTCACTCCCTTAACCAGTCTGTCTTAGTCACCTTGCTGTTGGTGGCAACCAACTCTTTTCTGGGGTATTAAGCTCCAATTGCAATAAATAGTTTGTTTGAAGAATCCAAAATAAATGTTCAAGATTCTGCTTTGTAATTGCTTTGTAACTCATAGCCTTAGAATAGAAAATAAAACCACATATTCTGCTAATATCTTGTCTTTTGAAAACTTGAAAAGTTTTTCCTCACATTTTACTTTGTGTTTAGAACTTGGGGAAATAGTAAATGTCTCCATGACAAAATAAAGAGAGGAAGGTTATTACTATGACTAAATATGTGACTGAATAACAATAAATGAACATTTTACACCATTGTTTTTCAAGGTCAAGTTATATTAATGGATATAATTAATAGAGAACTATTTTAAATAAGTCATTCCTTTGTAGGTACTCTTCTATATCCAACACTGGAGAAATAGACTCATAATCAGTTCTCTTATTCCTGGGAATGGGTCCATGAATCTGGGCAAGTTGTACACTCATAATGAGAGTATACAAAAAAACTAAAATTCTATAGTCAGGGCTTAGAAATCAACATGGAAAAGCATGAAAAATGGCTCACTGGTTGAGAGCACTTGCTGCTCTTGCAGAGGACCAGATTTGGTTGCTGGCTCCCACAGATTGGCTCACAGCTGCCTCTAACTGCAGTTCCAAGAGATCTGATGCCCTCTTCTGTCCTCTGAGGCCAGCATGCCCATGATGCATATACATGCACACAGACAAAACACTTATACCTAAATGCATGGATATTTTTAAAAAGAAACAAAAATAGAATACATTGTTCTAATTATGAAGTTGCTTCACCTATTTTCCTCAATAGGAAATTGTAGTGGTACATATACTGACATATAAAATGACTCCAACCCATGTGTCACCTCCTTGACATAGCACTGATATCCCCAGATCTAACACTACCTTGCCTTCATGTCTTCTCTTTCTCCAGGATAAATACATGTAATATAAACACAATTCTCCCCACCATACTTCCTTCTTTTCCCTAATGTCCATTACATACGTCATGTCTTATTTAAACTACAGTTGCCACAATTATGTTAATATTTATTAGTCTTAATTTTTGAATGCTGAAGCATGACATGGGGTTACTTATGTTATGTAGTCAACAAACCACTTATAATTTAGGAAAAAGAATATTTTACAACCCATTGTGTGATGATGTTTAAGCTAAGTTCTGTAATTAAATTAAGAGGTAGAGAACTAGGACTCCACTGAACAAAACCACAAAAGTTCCAGGTAAAGGAGAACTTACACAGTGGAAATGCAGAAGAAACTGTGGCTGAAATTTTTATGTGTTGTTTTCCCTGCCTGTATGTCAGGGCAGTACCTGTGGCAGCCAAAGGAGGGCATCAGATCCCCTTGCACTGGAGTTAAAGGATGGTTGGGTTTGAGGGATGGAACTCATGTCCTATGCAAAAACAACTACTACTCCTACTCGTCTTAACCACTAAGCTTTTTGGTGAAATTTTATGAGCAGATGTCTTTTTAAAAAGATTGATTCATAGCCAGAGGTCAAAACAAACAGGAAATTTAATTGATCATGCTTAGGATTTTAAAGTTTAATCTGTACACAATAAGTAAACGTTAAAACATTTTGATCAAGACAGTGACTTAGATAACAATAGTAGCTGGGTAGTACATATTGAAAATAAGAAGAGCCGAAACAGAGAGACTGCTGTAATACTGGCCTCATTCACAGTAGTAGTACCAGAAATAAGTTCAGATTTTAAATAACGATTTATATAAAATTCACGAGTTGTTTGAGCTATATTGTGACAACTAAGGGAAAGGAGAGCACAGACTCCTCCCACAAATCTGGCATAAACAAGCTTGCTTATTTATGAAGTGTATCAATACTTTTAATTCATCATTAACAGCATTTGTGGGGGTTTTCTTCATATCTTATTGTAAAAGATTGCTAATTTGTCTTTTCCTTTATTTATAATTTAGTATTTGTCTTGAGTAATAATGGGTAATAATTGTCACAGCCTCCTTACACAAGATTGACAGCAACTTTGAAAAGGCTTCCCCTTCTTGACTTCAAGGATATTAACTGAATCTATAGTGCCATCCTGTGGCTGAGAAGTTTATTGCGGTTTTTGGTTTGGTTTGGTTTTGGTTTTTGATTTTGTTTTGTTTTGATTCGTTTGAGGTTTTTCTCGTCTTTTAGTTAGCATACAGAATAACGGGCTTCATAATCACTTTTCCGCAAAAATTAACAGGACCCCCTGATGCAGCACAGATCACAGACATCAACATGGTCTCCTGTGACAGCCCTGATCAACACAGCCTCCCAAGGCTACTAGACAGGTCATGCTTAACTTCACGGCTCCCCAAGGAACGCCATACCCATGTCCGTGATCACAACTGCTACAGGAGCCTATGTTGATGTCTGTGGTCTCTGATGCCTCCAGAGGACTTGCTGATGTCCGTGATACTCGTTGGGACCCTGTAGGTTGTTACCGTTCTGTGAGTCCACGGAAAGCCACGTGGACACTGACTGTTACACCCACAAGGAAGCATCTGTCACAGTGGTATAGACAACTCCATACTCATGGGAGAGACTTTGAAGGTTTCTGTGGTAATTACCCCTCTCCTCAACAAAGAAGAAACAAACAGTCTAGACAGGTTGCCATTGAGGAGAGTCCTTTAAATTTGGATCCTACTACACATACTGGCTTTGAGGGGGCCTAGCCTGTTTGGATGCTCACCTTCCTAGACCTGGATGGAGGGGGGAGGCACTTGGACTTCCTACATGGCAGGGAACCCTTACTGCTCTTCGGACAGGAGAGGGAAGGGGAGTGGAGGTGGGAGGGGGGTAAATGGGAGGTGGGGAGGAGGTGGAAATTTTTAATTAAAATAATAAATAAATAAATAAATAAATAAATAAAACATAAAAAAGTATGATAAAGATGCTGAAGTGTAGCTCTTCACAATTGTTGGCTTCTGTGGGAGGTGGGGGAAGAATCATTTGTCTGTAAGGGACTGGCCACTGAGAGTCTGACGATGCTCCAATGAGTATATGGGGAACACAAATTGTACTTCCTGTACTTGGGGGAGGACAAGAAAGGGAGGTTGGACCTGGGTCAAGTGGTAAGTGAATGTGATCTGCATGTTTAGCATGCAATTCCCAAATAATTAATAATAATATTATGTTGGACAAACATATATCATTCCATATACACTTTGTCTCGGTTGAACTGTTAGGAGTGAGTGAGGGGCGTTCTCTGTAGGTTCTATTTACATTTCCTATGACCAGCATGGTGAATACTTTTTATAACTTTTGCCTTCATATCCTTCCTTTGGGAACTCTGTCCTTTATTTGCCCATTTATTGAATGATTAGCTCCATAGCTATCAACAATTTTGGTTTGTTATTTACTCTGGATATTAACCTTCTCCTGGAAAACAATTACCAAGGGTTGTCTCCCATCTTCTGGACTCTCTTCTGTTTCCTTTGACCTTCAGAAGCTTTGGGGTGTTCTGTGATACTACTTGCTGCTTCTTGCTGTTACTTCCTCAGCTGTGCTGCATTTCAAAGTGTTCTCTCCACTTTGTCCTCTAGTACTTTCAGATTTTCATATGTTTGCATTAAGGGTGAGACAGAGAACTCTAGTTTAACTTTTCTACATAGGAACAAGACGCTGTCTTCTCTCCAACATGGGTATTTCTATAACTTTTACAACTTTGTTGAAAATCAGATGCATTTTGTTGTTGTATATTTCTGGCTTCTATAATCTATTTGTGTGTGTGTGTGTCTGTTCTAATGCCAAAGCACATGCTGCTTTTCTTATTAGACATTGTAGTGTGTTTTGAAATCAAATGTTTTGACCTATCTAATACTGTTGTTGTTCTTGCTCAGGACTGCATAAGTTATTTGGGGTCTTTTGAGAGTGAGTTCTGTATGGATTATTTTCTCTATTTCTGCAAAAATCGTAGTCTTATGAGGATTTCATTGAATTTGTAATCTGGTTTTAGTAACATAGCCACTATAACTATACTAGTTAATTATGCAAACTATGAATGGGAAGTCATTTCTTATGGTCAATATAAAGACAGATAGAGGGTGGATTTTAGCTCATTAGCTATTGTTTTCAAATACCCCAAGAATATTAATCCAAAACTAAAATATCTAATCTTTGATACTGATCTTGTCGTTAATCAGCTCTATAGTGCTGATAAATTTGCTTGGAATCTCTTGTGCTTTACTCTTTTCTTCTACAAAGAATGACAATCATATCCCTGCTTAACAGTTTCATTGGGAGAGTTCTTGAATCAGTGTGTGCAAATCAGTTTTAAAAATGATTCTAGGCACATTATAATTTTATAGAAATGGGTAAGTCATTATGGTGACATGATTACATGGTATTTAAATTAGTAGGGGAGTAAAAAATAATAAAAATTAGCTCCATGGAAGAGAAAACATGAGGATAATGATGATATAGAGGTAGCAAGAAAACAGATATTAAAAAGATTATATGCCATCTTGTTGGAAAACAATACTGTGAACTATAATATGTCAATTTAAAATGTTAGGACAAAGAAATAGATCTGCATATGTAGAAATATCACTTTGACAGTCACAAAACCACATAGACCACAAGGGAAATGGCCTGTAAGACAGATAAATCAAAAGAATTTTGGAATGGAGCAGAAATAGGTGAAGGATGGTCACTTCTTAATCTCAGAAATTGAAGTCTCCTATCAATACAAGTCATCAAAGTTGGTACAAAGCAAAGCTGGGCACCCAAAGGAAATCCACCACTGTTCTGGACAGCAGTCATTCCTTAAACCTGCAGACAGCAGGGGCTTGGGATTTGAAAGTGGCCTCTTGCCAAGGTAAGCTAATCAGGAGATATATTTCTGCTGTCTGTGCCATTAGCCTCTCCAGATCTAATCCTGTCTATACACCTAAAGTTCCCCCAGGTCCCATGGTAGGCCACTGGGAGCCTCTGTCAACTTCTCTCCCTGTGCAGCAGAGTATCTCATTAACAACTTTTTAACGAAGTCACGGACAGTGACTGCTCATTAATAAATTGAGTAGTCTGCAGCCCCAGAGACTAAGGAAACTCAGAACAGAAGTCAGTGACAACAGTGCTCAGCTGAAGAGTAGCTGGGTCAGAGTGAAAAGAATAAACTTCTCTTGGAGGCCTCCAGACTTTTACTATTAGACCTCTAGGGTCCTTGGCAGCTCCCAGACACTTTAATTCTAAAAATAAAGACCTGGAGGTGCAGGACTTTGGTGACATAAAGGGAAAACAGAGTCCAGTGATCCCAGGCTTGCAGCAGCTCTTCATCTAATGAGACACTTGAGGAAGTCAGGTGCTCTTCATGCTTCGTGGGATGCTGTGGAAAAAAGATCTTGCTCTCAGAACTATTTTATGTTCTGTCTTCTATATCTATAGATTCTCTTGTTGTTTCCCCTTCATATCCAAGCACAGAGTCCTTTTTTCCTAAGCTATTTTATTCTGTGTACCAGAGATCCACTAGCCTTCATTCCTCTTTTGCGTGCATCTCTCACACATCCCAGCCATTCCCCGGGTTGCAATGAATCATCCCTATGGAGATAAATCTCAGGCATTGACATTACTTCCTACAAGGATCAGGAGTGGAGCATTCAATTTGGCCTGGCTGCCTTCAGTAATGAAGCAAGTTTACATATCCTTTAATCTACTCTCCTTAGCTGCCCTTGAATGCTTTCTAAATTTGCATATATCAGTCATTATCATGCATAAATGCATTTTCATTCTCTTCAGATTTAAACTAATGTTCTTAGTCTACCATATAAGCTTACAGTTCAGTTCTAGTTTCTTTACAACTATATTTCTTATTACAATCATTTATTAGGTTAATAAGAAATCAATTATTATCATGATATATGCGGCATAAATGATTTATCAGGTCTCTTCCTTTACCAAGGTAATACTATTGATTAAAGGTATTGTAATTGATGCCTAAATATGGGCTATATCCGTGTAAGGCTATTTTTGGGTGTGAACAAAAAGTACAGAAGAGGACAAAGTAATAACTGCCATAGCCTAGAATGAAATCCATGAATACCTACCTCAAATATTGTGTTCTTTTCAATATAGCTTATTCTGCTCTAGTATACAAAGACTAACAGGAAGGAAGAAAGAAAATAATAGTGTCTCATATGCAATGTCAAAATCTTCAGGTGTGTCAGAAGGAGAAAAATTAACCAAAGCCATTAAATACAAATAGATGAACTATTGGTGTATACAAAGAACTATTTCTCTGAGGTCATGCAACCTAATATATGTATATACATATATATATATATATATATATATATATATATATATATACATATATATTAACACCACTTGGAGCTGTGTGGTTCTTCAAAAGAAAGCATATTTTATTATCACATTTTTGTGTCTTTCTCACTTTTCTGACTACAGTCTCTTTCTTTTATCCCATCTACTCTATGGCAAGATGACTCTAACATCATTTAAGATTCAGCTCTAAGCTTTCCTTAGACTGCAATTGCACTCGATAAACCTAAACTCATCCTCCTTTATGCACATCCTTTTTCAAATACCTTGTGTGGATGGGTAGTAAGTATTAATGCATTGTACTTGTTTCAGAGATACAGAGGATACAGTAAGTGTTAACAAAGGTTTCTGTCCCTGCAGCCGTTAGGTCCCAAAGAGTCACACAGAGGTCTACATTAATCATAAACTGATTGGCCTAGTAGCTCAGACTTCTTATTAACTCTTATAAGAAGACATAATTCTTGTCTGTTTTAGCCTCATGGCTTGGTACCTTTTTTGATGAGTCAGTCACATCTTTCTATCTTGCTTCCTCTATGGCTGGGTCACAACTACAGATGGCATTTCCTTCTTCCCAGCACTCTCATTGCCCCACCTATACATCTTGACTGGCTATTGACCAATCAGCATTTATTAAACAAGAGACTACTTTACAGGGTCAAACCATTGTCTCAGAGCACTTCCTCTTCTCCATCTTTTTTCTTAAAAACAAGAACTCTGAATCTAATATCCTTTGTTTAGCTTTTTGTCCAGACCATTATCCATAACATATTGTAACCAACACTATAAACAAAGATAAATATCCATAAGCCAGGTTTGGGGATTATGGGCGTAGTTTTCCAGGATTCTTCCTGTTCATTGGAGGCCCTGATAATTTTATGGGGACCTAAAGAAAATTTAGCATTTTGGTCAAGTAGTGACTGGAGTATCCTGTGAGGCTTGATCATCTCAGGCAGCAATCTTGTATCTATTCTGAATGTAGAACTCAGACATCTGGGCTATCCGCTCCTATTGAAGATTTCTCAGGAGGTCCTCCTTGATCAAAGCTGAGTTTTCTTAACCCAGAATGAATCCACAGCCTCTCATTTCCTGTGGAAACAAAAGCAAAACCTCTTCTCCAAAGTCACATACCTTTTGACTTCAATTTTGAAGTCAAGGTCTTTACAAAATTCCTATCTTGGATTAATTCAGCAACATTTATAAACAAATATCTTTTAGCAGCTGTTGCTTTCTCATCATTCAAACAATTCAAAGAGAACATAATAACACACAGTATCCAGATTCTCTGTGTATTTTCCATCTTTACATGGCTTTATTTAAAACTCTATTTCTTTTATTTTGATTTTTAATATTTGGCTTTTTAAGACAGGGTTTCTCTGTGTATCTCACTCTGTAACTCACTCTGTAGATGAGGCTGTCCTTGAAGTCACAGAGATCCACCCACCTCTGCCTTCCAAGGGTTGGGATTAAAGGTGTGTGCCACCACATGTTAAACTCACAGAGATTCTTCTGCCTCTGCCTCTCAAGTGTTGGGATTAAAGGTATTTGACACCATACCCAACTTCTCTCTTTCTTTTTTATTTTAAAGACTTCATCCTTTTTTGCATTCCTAAGCCTAGATATAATTTTAAACACATTGTAAATTGTTTAGAGGGTTTTTGTCTGAAACTATCCTTACTGTATTTATCTTTTTCTGGCCACATGAGTCTTTAATTTGCTAAGCAATATGGCTAGGATTAAAGCTGTGCCTTTGATGGCTAGATCCACACCATTTCTTACCTTTCTGAGAATCTAACTTCATGGTGGATGTACTGGCTGGAGCCATGTTTATTGCCACAATGTATGGCATTTTAAGGTCCATTCAACCACCAAGAAGCATATTGTAGGCTATTCATAAATACCACTTAAATGCTTTGTGGCAGAGCCTCTTAAAAGAGCTGCAAGATTTTGCACCTAAAGCCAAGTCAGGAAGCCTCTCTTAAATGAGAGTGCTTGCCTCTAGCAAGCAGAGCCCACCTGAGAAAATGCTACCAAGAAGCCGTGCTTAACTATGTTTTTTTTTCTCTAGAATTACTTCCCAAACTCTCTCAGGTTTTATGTGGATGCAGTTGTCCACGCGGGCACCATTTGCTGAGAGAGGTTTCTGTCCTATTAAGTCCCAAAGAATCACACAGAAGTCTACATTTATCATAAAATGACTGACCTATTAGCTCTGGATTCCTATTAACTCTTATAACTTATATTAGCCCATAATTCTTGTCTATGTTAGCCACGTGGCTTGGTACCTTTTCTGGCAAGGCAGTCATATCTTTCTGTCTTGCTCCCTCTGTGGCTGGGTCATGACTGCAGACGGCACTTCCCTGTTCCCAGCATTCTCATTGCTCCACCCTTACTTCCTGCCTAGTTGCCCCACCTATACTTCCTACGTGGCTACTGGTCAATCGATGTTTATTAAACAAGTACAAGAGACAAATCTTTACAGGGTAAAATTATTGTCCCATAGCAAGTGAGGGTAGCTTAACACTTGGGTCTTTATTTCTAAAATAAAATCTAATGTAACTTTAATTCCAAAAAATCTGATGCTCCCTTCCAGCCACTGTGAATGCTACACTCACACATGCACATAAATATGTGTTTGTAAATAAAAACCTTTAGTGAAAGATTTCTTTATCAAGACTTTGTTGTTCTCTTCCAAGGACAACAGCTACTACTAACTTCTTATAGATTCTGTCTAAAATGTCCTAATAACAATTTTATTTATGTATTGATGATTTTCTTTTCATACAGTGTACACAGATGTGTTGTATCTATGTCTATATTGTTCTTCACCTTTACCCATTACATTTTTATTTATTGATGTTGTTCTCAGTATATGGTGTGGTTGGGATCACATGAATGTCAAGACATACATGCCAAAGTCAAAGGGCAATTTTATGGAGGTGAATCTCTCCATCCATCCACTTTTCAATGGTTTCTAGAGTTTGCACTTAGTTCATACAGCTTCCCCCCGGGAAGATGCTTTTACCCCTGAATCAAATCGCAGACCCATTTTCTTTACTTTCTAAAAATGAAGATTTAAAAAGAAATTACATGTTGTAGACTTTCAGAAATGGTTCAGTAGCACAACAAATTGTATCGACATAGATGGGCCTGCAGATTACACCTATGTTAACTAAAGTCACTAATTTAGTCCTATATCCTCAGTTTTATGCTATTTTTTCTATTCCAGGACCACATCTAGGATACCCCTTCATGTGCAGGGGTTCTCTTGGCTGTGCCAGTTTCTCAGACATCTCATTAGTAATTCTAGGCAGGTATTTTGAAAAATACCCATGCTCAGGATTTGTTCTGCAGTCTTTCCTATACTGAGACTGGGTTTATTACTTAAGAGAAGAATTACAAGATTAAAGTGTCACTGTCATCGCACCCATCAAGGACACCTTATCCACATCTTAGGGCTATTGGTCAGTGGAAGCAGTGATTACCAGGTGTCTAAGTTCACACACACACACACACACACACACACACACACACACACACACACACACCAAACACTTCTGTGCACATATATGCACATGCACACACTCAAATTTCCATACACCACTTTTTATGGGAAAGTCACTGTTCTGAGTCTCCAGTCAAGAGGTGGGGAAATCGGCTGAAAAGGTGCCTGGGTAAACCTCTTGTTACACAATCTTGAAGACTTCAGTTCCAATCACCAGAACCCATGTAGAACATGGTAGCATGGGGCTCCTCTGTGATCTCCTACTGTGAAATGTGAGGTGGAGTCAGGAGACCCCTAGAGGCTGAAAGGCCAGTTTGCCTGTCATACATAGCAGAGAACAACAAGGAGACCTTTCCTCATACATTGTAAAAAGAAAATTCCAACACCTGAGGTTGTCCTATGATATTCTCACTTGCATCATGGCACCATACGCCTGTACACTCTATACACATACATATCATACACACACACACACACACACACACACACACACACACACATACACACACACACACACACACACACACACACACAGGACAAAACCCAAAATATGAGACATTATATTCTAACACTTGTGTCAACATATATTCTTTGGAATATTTCTGCAGAAGAAATGTGTTGATTCTCTTTATTTTAGTTTACTTGCAAACCCAAAAATATGTTTACATCAATTTACACTCATGAAATTTTAATCATTATTATTATTATCTATTATTACTTTGATTTTTCCCAGAATTATTACAACTATGCCTATTGAAAGATCTTTGGAGGTGGAGAGGTGGCACTTGCTTAAGAGTTCTTACACTGGTTAAGAGCACTTGCTGCTCTTCTAGGTGACCCATGTTCATGTCCCAGAACCCACAATGAGCATCTCACAACTGTTCCGGGGTCTCTAATTCCTTTCACCTCTATCAGAACCTACATTCGTGTACACATGCACAAACACATAAACATACAATCTTTTTTAATATGTACTTATTTCTTTTTTAAAAAATATGTACAAGTTTTAAATGAATTTATTTTTTACAACTTTTGTGTTTAAAACAAAAATAAAAACATACATGGTATACTGGAAAGAACAGTGCCAAGTGTATGAAAATATACAATAACCCAAATCAACAACAGATATATCAGATTTAAAGAATGACAACAGGTATACTGTCAATCTGTAGCATTTACCTAAAAATAACTAGTTATTATTACAGAGTACCTGTATGATGTATTTATAGCATAGTTCTAAATATGATTAACATAATTATTTGAATTATAAAGGAGTTTCAAAGTTTACCATTCTTAAGAAAAATTGTTTAAAACTGACCAATATTATTATGTAATTATTTTATAGAAATGTAACTTCTTATAGCTAACCATTCCTTTTGGGTTTTTTTGATCTATTTATCCTTTTTTATTAAAAATTTCCACCTCATCCCAGTTCTCTCCCCTCCCTTCACTCCCCCTCCCCCTCCCTCTCGAGGCCAAAGAGCAGTCAGGATTCCCTACCCGATGGAAGGTCCAAGGTCCTCACCGCTCCCCCCAGGTCCACGAAGGTGAGCATCCAAATGGACAAGGCTCCCACAAAGCCTATCCATGGAGTAGAATCAAAACCCAGTGCCATTGTCCTTGGCTTTTCAGTCAGCCTCCACCGTCGGCCACATTCAGAGAGTCCAGTTTGATCACATGCTCCATCAGTCCCATTCCAACTGGCCTTGGTGATCTCCCAGTAGATCAGTCCCACTGTCTTAGTGGGTAGACGCACCTCTTGCGGTCCTGACTTTCTTGCTCATGTTCTCCCTCCCTCTGCTCCTCATTTGGACCTTGGGAGCTCAGTCCAGTGCACCAATGTGGGTCTCTGTCTCTATCTCTATCCATCACCAGATGAGGGTTCTATGGTAATACACAAGATATTCATCAGTGTGACTATAGGACAAGGCCAGTACAGGCACCCTTTCCTCTGCTGCCCAAGCAACAAGTTGGGAACATCTCCTTGGACACCTGGGAACCCCTCTGGAGTCAAGTCTCCTGCCAACCCTAAAATAACTCCCTTAATTAAGATATCTACTTCCCTGCTCCCATATCCACCCCTCCTCCATCCCAACCATTCCATTCCCTCAAGCTCTCCCCAACCTCCCCTTCTCCCTTCTCTCTCCCCATTTCCCCTTATCACTACCTCACCCCCATCCCATGCTCCCAACCCCTTCCTGGCAATCTTGTCTACTTCCAATATCCAGGATGATAACTATATGTTTTTCTTTGGGTTCACCTTCTTATTTAGCTTCTCTAGGATCACAAAGGAGCTAAAATTATACAATGGAAGAAAGAAAGCATTTTAACAAATGGTGCTAACATAACTGGATGTCAACCTGTAGAAGAATGAAAATAGATCCATTTCTATCACCATGCACAAAACTCAAGTCCAAATGGATTAAAGACTTCAATATTAATCTGACCACACTGAACCTGATAGAAGAGAAAGTGGGAAGTAGTCTACAACACATGGGCACAGGAGACCACTTCCAACATAGAACCCCAGTAGCACAGACAATAAGAGCAACAATGAATAAATGGGACCTCCTGAAACTGAGCAGCTTCTGTAAAGCAAAGGACACTGTCACTAAGACAAAAAGGCAATCTACAGACTGGGAGAAGATCTTCACCAACCCCACATCAAACAAAGGTCTGATCTCCAAAATATATAAAGAACTCAAGAAACTAGACATTAAAACTCTAATTAACCCAATTAAAAAATGGGGCATTGAACTGAACAGAGAATTCTCTACAGAAGAAGTTCGAATGGCCAAAAGACACTTAAGGTCATGCTCAACCTCCTTAGCGATCAGGGAAATGCAAATAAAAACAAATTTGAGATACCACCTTACACCTGTCAGATTGGCTAAAATCAAAAACACCAATGATAGCCTTTGCTGGAGAGGATGTGGAGTAAGGGGTACACTCATCCATTGCTGGTGGGAATGCAAACTTGTGCAACCAGTTTGGAAATCAGTGTGGAGGTTTCTCAGGAAACTGGGAGTCAACCTACCTAGGACCCAGCAATTCCACTCTTGGGAATATACCCAACAGATGCCCAATCATACTACAAAAGCATTTGTTCAACTATGTTTATAGCAGCACTATTTGTAATAGCCAGAACCTGGAAACAACCTAGATACCCCTCAATAGAAGAATGGATAAAGAAGGTGTGGTACATATACATATACACTTTAGAGTTCTACTCAGTGGTAAAAAAAAAAAAAAAACAATGACATCTTGAATTTTGCATGAAAATGGATGGAAATAGAAACCACTTTACTGAGTGAGGTAACTCAGACCCAAAAAGAGGTATATGGTATGTACTCACTCATAAGTGGATTCTAGCCATAAATAAACATACATTCTTACAAATATTAAAGAGAATCTTTAAAAATGCTATCATTTAAAGCTCTTAGACACCTTACATCTATGCGTGTTTGACATGACTCAACAGTGACATCTATTTTATTTCCATTTTATTTTTAATATTTTAAAAGTTATTTATTCCTTGATAATTATATGCATGTGTATAACATATTTTGATCATATTCAACTTTATTAATCTCCTCTACTTAGCTTTTGTTGTGCTGCATTTGTTTAACCATGTAAAGATGTGTTACATTTGTTTAATTATGTAAAGAGGTGTTGTTGTTTTACCTTGCCTGCCTAAGGCACACAATTGGTTAAATAAAAGGTAGAATGGCAAATAGCAAGGGAGGAGGTATAGGTGGAACTTCTAGGCAGAGAGAGTAAGTAGGAGGAGGAATTTAGACTCAAGAAAGAAAATAAGAAATCAGGGAGATGCCAGAGGCATCTAGACAGACACAGAGAAAGAAGGAAAGTAGGACATGCAGAATGAAAGAAAGGTAAAAGCCCTGAGGCAAAACATAGGTGAATAGAAACAGGATAAATGAAGATAAAAGAGCTAGGGGGGATAAGCCTAAAATTAGGCTGAGGGTTCATGTTTAATAGTATGTCTCTGTGTCTTTATTTGGGAGCTGGTTGGTGGTCCAAAGAAAATTTCAAATATAGGCCCCCTCTCACTCTTTCTGGATGCCTTCTTAGTTCCAATAAGTCTCTTTCTACTTTTTAGTGACACTTTAAATAGATTGACTTATACAAGCATGAAGGTAATGTTACTCATGGGAACATAAGCAACTTACCAGTAGCAACAGCACTGGAGAAAATTGTTCCCACTTCTTCCAGTAACTATTAACACCCAATGGCTCATAAGCTTGGGTGTAGCCTGATAAGCCCCCTATCAGCTATTCTGCAATGTTGAGAGAGTCAATCCAAATATTATACAAACATCAAACTTAAGTTAGTGAATGCTGTGTCCGTGTGGTGATGAGGAGACACCATTTCACAGCACTCGTCCACAATCTCTAGCTCTTGTAATTTTTTCTACTTCTGTTTCCACAGTGTTCTCTAAGCCTTGGTGGGAGGGGTGATATAGATGTCACATTTAGTGATGAGAACTAAACAGTCAATTATTCTTCATACTTCAGTCAGGCATGGATCTCTACATCAATTCCTATCTACTAAAAAAAGAAATTTGTCTGACCATAGCTGAGAGCTGTAGGAATCTACTGGTATAAACATAAACATACACTAAAATCCAGAGGTGGTTCAGCACTTGAAAGCATATATTGTTCTTGTGGCAGACCCAGATATGTTCCTAGCACCCAAATAGTGGGTCACAACTGTCTGTAACTCTAGTTCCAGAGGACGTGGTGCCCTTTTCTGTCTTCCAAGGACTATAGACATGTACATAAAACCTGTCTACTTGCAGGCAAAACATTCTTACACATAAAAAATAAAATAAAATAAATATTTAAAAAGCAGTTTCATATATCCACTTAACAAAACAGCACTAGTTGGTGTCCTTATTAGGCCTAGAGGTATTTTCCCCAGCCTTGTCTCTTTGACACAGGTTTACAGTACCAAGAATAAATTCCTATCTTTAGATTAGGACTCAAATACAAGCAGACTATGATTGGTTACTCTCAAAACAATTGTGATGTGTGATTACCCTCTATATGCTGTGAATACCATTGGTTAATAAAGAAACTGGTTTGACCTGATAGGATAGAGAAGAGCTAGACATGGAAAACTAAAATGAATGCTAGCAGAAGGAAGGAGCAGTAAGGGAGAAGCCATGTAGCCCCACTAGAGACAAATGCTGGAATTTTACCCAGTAACCCAAAGCCTTGTGACAATACACAGATTAATAGAAATGGATTAAATTAAGAGTCAACCGATAAGAAGCTAGAGCTCAAGGGCCAAGCCGTGATTTAATTAATGCAGTTTTGTGTGGTTATTTTGAGAGTCTGGATGGCCAGGAAATGAACAGCGGCCAAGCAGCCTCCTATAACAAATTCGCACTCCATGTTTGCTAGCTAAACCCACATAAAACCTGAGAGGGCTTGGAAATGAATTCTAGACACTATAAAAAAAGTTTAGCACATATTATTTTTTCAGATGGGCTCTACTTGACTTTGGCATGTTGCAACTCCTTTAAGAGAGGTTTTCCTGATTCAGAGGTATAAAAAAAGCCACACAGGTTTGAAATTGCAGCTTCCAGTGCCTTGCTGCCAGCATGAATTCTGGCTCTTTCAGAAGACTGAGCATTTCAGAAGACTGAGAAGACAAATGGGGTTTATGAGCAGAGAGATACAACTTGCTTAATGGTGACATAGACCCACTGTGTATCTGAAAATGGGGCTATGAATATGGCTCAAGCTAAACAGACCTCCGTCCCACCATGTTGGACTGGGCAGAGCCAAAGAACAAAGCAGCCTTTGAAGCACTTAAGATTTTAAGAAGCACTTAGCATTTTAAGAAGCCGTCTTGGTCAGAAAAGGATTGCAGATACACAGTAAAGACAAATTCAGATGAATAAGATCTCTAAATGGGTCACAGTGCTGGATAAATGTACATAGTCATGGGAGAGAGAAGAAAAAGAATATAGACAGTTTTAAAAAGAAATAAGTGGTTTTAAAAACTCTTTAAAGAGACAGTACAGACAGTCATAGATGAAAGGAGTAAAGATAATAAAATGAATATTAAACTTGTAGAAAAAGTAATAGAGTAAGAAAATTAAGCAACATAATGATGGAATACACAGAGAGAGTATGAATTATGTATATTATTGTGTTTTCATTGAATTTTTTGACTGTGAAGAAGCTAAGTATAAAGAGACATTTCATTGTATGGGCTGCAAAGCTAAACCAGCATATATATTTTAAAGGTATCTTGATTTCAGAATTGGTCTAAGAATATGTTGCTTTGGAAAGAGGTTCTTTTTTTGTTTCCACAGAGGATAAGAACCTGTGGATTCATTCCAGGCTAATGTGGTTTAATGGACCAAGAGCCCCTGAAAGGTCACTGTGAACATCCTCCAAAATACTTCACCCAATGAAAAGCAGGAAGCAGTTTGGAGAGAACTACACCCAAATTCCCAAATATTGTTTATAAATGTTTGTTTACATTTAAAAAGGTATATGATATAGAAATGAATAATTTGAATTGGTATGGATCTTAGTCTATTGATATATATTATATTTCTGCTCTTGGTTAAGATATTGTGATTGTTCAGTTAATTTTAAAATTGAATGTATAAGTAAGAAATATAGGTTAACAGATACACATCTATAATAGTCAAGCTTGTAGTCATGTTCATTAGGTTTTCTAGATATATAGAGATACATTTCAGTTAGATAGGTGTTCTTTAAATATATCAGAGACCTTCACGATATGGCATTTAAAATATTTTAAGAACTTAGGACTTTTCATGACAATGAACAACATCTGATCCTAGCAACACCAATTACTTCAAGAGGAATATGGGCAATGAAGAGACCCTTTTGGAGTTTGCTAACCATTTGGACAAGAAACTGCTGTCTCCTGAACTGCCTGATGTTATGCTGTATGAACTGGACATGCAGAACCCACAAAGAAATGACTGCTGAACTTCCCTAAAGCTGAAACTGCCCATGAGGGTTCCTGCTTCATGAAAGAGTCTACTAGACATTCAGCAGAACACAGAAAAATGTGACTGACAAACTGCAAATATAGGCAGAAATGTCTTTAAAATTTCCTGCTTCATGGAAAAGTCTCCTGGATACTATGGACCTGTAGGTGAAGATGGATGTCTGGATGATACTGAAGAACTTTGGGTGATTGTCCCAGCAGCGAGATGTCCCTGTCAATTCTAGAGTTTTGGAAGTTGTTTACAATGCACTTCCTGTCAACTTAGGTAATATCACACCTTCTGGAGTCTTTGATGGAGTTGAAGAATAGATAGTTATGACATAGTTTTCCTTAGTTATGATAAATGATAACATAGATATAAATATTGTAATTCTAATTCTTACTTGTACCTGTTTTATCATATGTAATTTTACTATGTTAAAGTTAACACCTTCCTTTATATTTAAACAAAAAAGGGGAAGGGGTGTGGTATTCCCCTATGTATCCTGTGAAAACCATTGGTTAATAAAGAAACTGGCTTGGCCTGAAAGTGTAGGTGGGAAAAACTAAACTGAATACTGGGAGAAATAAGGAGGAGTCAGAGAGAAGCCATGTAGCCCAACTGGAGACAGACACCGGAACTTTGTCCAGTAAGCCACAGCCTTGTGGCAATACACAGATTAATAGAAATGGGTTAAACTAAGATGTAAGAGTTAGCTGATAAGTAGCTCATGGGCCAAGCAAGATTTAATTTTTACAGTTTCTGTGTGGATACTTCAGGAGTCTGGGCAGCTAGGAAATGCACAAGCAGACAAAACAGCCTCCTACAACACGATTGTAACACTCTTTTCTCTGTGAGCACATCTTACCTGGAAGGTCTGTATTGTAGCATGAACTTTTTCTTCCAGTAACTGCACAGCACTTTACAGAACCATAAAAATGTAATAGAAAGGTGGAAGATTCCAGTTACATTCCAGTTTAATTTATCTGTGTTCTGTAATCAAAGTGTGGAATGTCTTCATAAGTAATATGTTACTGTCTGTAGTGGTTTGGAAGAAACTGCTCCCAAATGGAGTTCTACTATTCAGAAGTATGGCCTTGGAGAGTATGTATGGTCTAGTTGGAGGAAGTGTGTCACTGTGGGGGCTTAATTTGATGTCTCCTTTGCTCAAGCTTCACTAAATGTGAGTCTGAGAACACTTACAGTTGCCTTATGATGTAGCCAGTACGAAATGTGGCTGCATGCTGCCATGTACTGCCATGATGATAATGGACTCAACCTCTAGAACTGTGAACAAGTCATCTCAATTCATTGTTTTCCATGTAATTTTCACCATGGTCATGGTGACTTTTCCCAGGACAGAAACCCTAACTAAACACTGTTGAACTATGGTGGACAACCAGGAATGATGTGGGAGTCCCCTCTGTGTGCAGTAATTACCACTAATGAATAAAGAAACCACGTTGGACCTTTAGCAAGGTAGAACTTAGGTACGTAGAAAAAGCTAGTCTAAATGCTGGGATAAAGAAGGGCAGAGTCAGAGAGAAGCCATGGAGTCTCTGAAGATAGATGTGGGGAACTTTAGACAGTAAGCCACAGTCACGTGGCGATACACAGATTAATAGAAATGGGTTAAATTAAGATGTAAGAGTTAGCCATTAAGAAGTTAGAGCTAAATAGCCTGCCTGCAGCAAGGTAGGCCCTTTGTCACCGAGCTGCTTGGCCAGCAAGGAAACCTGACTGTCTGCCAGAAGATCCATCATTCATTAGGGTGATTAGTGCCTGAACCTCGGCAGCTGCCCAGAGAGGGACCACCGACATACCCCCCCCAAGCACTTCCTGCTCTTCCTGCAGGGGTTATTCTCCCTGATACTGCCTCTCTCTTCCTGTCCCTTCCCAGCTTGGACCCAGAACACCCCCTGCTTCATCCTCCCATCTTTGGGGACACAAAATCCCACAGCCCAGCCTGTTTGGGCACCAGGACCAGGAATTGAGTGCACTCAGGTTGGTGGGAGGTCCCCTGCTTCAATAGCCTGCCTGCAGCAAGGTAGGCCCTTTGTCACCGAATTGCTTGGCCAGCAAGGAAACCTGTCTGCCGGAAGATCCATCATTCGTTGGGGTGAGTGAGTGCCTGAACCACGGCAGCCACCCAGAGAGGGACCACGGACATTCCCCAATCGCCCCCCACACACTTCCTGCTCTTCCTGAAGGGCTTATTCTCCCCGGATACTGCCTCTCTCTTCTTGTCCCTTCCCAGCAGGCACCCAGAAACCCCCTCCGTTTCATCCTCCCGTATTTGGGGACACAAAATCCCACAGCACAACCCATTTGGGTGCCAGGACCAGAATTGAGTGCACCCAGGCCTGTGGGAGGTCCCCTATTTCAATAGCCTGCCTGCAGCAAGGTAGGCCCTTTGTCAGTAAGCCACTTGGCCAGCAAGGAGACCTGAGTGTCTACCAGTAGATCCATCATTCATTGGGGTGAGTGAATTGAATTCATTGGGGTGAGTTGAACTTCTAAAAGAAGACCCAAAGGGGATTATTCAGAGGAAGAAATGGGCAGGCGCCAATGCAAGAATTCCTCCAACAATTTGAAAAACAACATGAAAGCACCAGAACCCAGCGAACTTACAACAGGAGGACTTGAACACACTGATCAAGAAGAAGTAGAAAAAACTGACTTTATGAAAGTAATAGAGTCCCTTAAACAGGAGGTGAAAAACTCCCTTAAGGAAATGGAAGAGAAGAATAACAAAAAGTTTGAAGAATTGAGTAAATCCATAAATGATACCCTAGGAAACCAAGAAAAAACAATCAAACAGATAATGGAAACAGTGCTAGACTTGAAAACTGAAACGGAGGCAAGGAAGAAAACACAAACCAAGGGCCAGCTGGATATGGAAAATCTATGTAAACGAAGAGAGACTACAGAAACAGCATAACCAACAGAATACAAGAGATAGAAGAAAGAATCTCAGATTCTGAAGATACCATAGAGAAAATAAACGCACTGATCAAAGAAAACAGCAAATCCAACAAATTCTCATCAAAAAACATTCAGGAAATCTGGGACACAATAAAAAGACCAAACCTAAAAATAATAGGCATAGAAGAAGGAGAAGAATTACAGCTCAATGGTCCAGAAAATATATTTAATAAAATTATAGAAGAAAACTTCCCAAACCTAAAGAATGATATTCCTATTAAGGTTCAAGAAGCTTACAGAACACCAAATAGACTGGATCAAAAAAAAATCATCCCCTCGCCATATTATAATCAAAACACAAAACATACAGAATAAAGAAAGAATATTAAGAGCTGCAAAGGAAAAAAGTCAAGTAACATATAAAGGTAAACCTGTCAGACTAACACCTGACTTCTCTATGGAAATCATGAAAGCCAGAAGGTCCTGGATAGATGTTTTGCAGAAACTAAGAGACCATGAATGCAAGCCCAGATTACTATACCCAGCCAAGCTTTCATTCACTATAAATGGAGAAAACAAAATATTCCAAGATAAAAACAAATTTAAACAATACGTAACCACAAATCCAGCATTAAAGGAGGTAATAGAAGGAAATTCACAAACAAAGGAGTCAAGCATTGCCCAAAATAACTCAGACATCTAGCGATACTTCACCAGCACATCTCAAAGAAAGGAAACACACAATCTCTACTACCAAATAAAAAATGACAACCGGAGTTAACATCCACTGGTCATTAATATCACTTAATATCAATGGACTCAATTCACCAATAAAAAGGCACAGGCTAAGAGATTGGATACGAAAACAGGATCCAACATTCTTCTGTTTACAAGAAACACACCTCAACCACAAAGACAGATATCTACTCAGAGTAAAGGGTTGGGAAAAGGTTTCTCAAGCAAATGGACCTAAGAAACAAGCGGGTGTGGCCATACTAATTTCTAACAAAATTGACTTCAAACTAAAATCAATCAGAAGAGATGGAAAGGGACACTTTATACTCATTACAGGAAAAATCCATCAGAATGAAGTCTCAGTCCTGAATATCTATGCCCCTAATACAAAAGCACCCACTTATGTAAAAGAAACATTACTAGAACTCAGGGCAGCAATCAAACCAAACACGCTGATAGTGGGAGACTTCAACACTCCTCTCTCACCAATGGTCAGGTCAATCAGACAGAAACCTAACAGAGAATTAAGAGACTTAGTAGAGTTAATGAACCAAATGGACTTAACAGACATCTATGGAACATTCCACCCAAACAGGAAAGAATATACCTTCTTCTCTGCAGCTCATGGAACCTTTTCGAAAGTTGACCACATACTCGGTAACAAAGCAAACTTCCACAGTTACAAAAACATATTAGTAACCGCCTGTGTCTTATCGGATCACCATGGAATAAAATTAGAATTCAACAACAATGCTACCCCCAGAAAGCCTACAAACTCATGGAAACTGAAAAGTCAACGACTGAACCACACCTGGGTCAAGGAAGAAATAAAGAAAGAAATTAAAGTCTTTCTTGAATTTAATGAAAAGAAAGACACAACATACTCAAACCTATGGGACATTATGAAAGCAGTGCTAAGAGGAAAATTCATAGCACTAAGTGCCCTCTTTAAAAAAAACGGAGAAAGCACACATTGGAGACTTAACAGCACACCTGAAAGCTCTAGAAAAGAAAGAAGCAGACTCACCTAGGAGGAGTAGAAGACTGGAAATTATCAAACTGAGGGCTGAAATCAACAAAATAGAAACACAGAAAACAATCCAAAGAATCAATGAAACAAAAAGCTGGTTCTTGGAGAATATCAACAAGATTGACAGGGAATCCCTGATCCTGTGCCCTGACATTCCATCTGAACTGTGTTCTCAGGTCTTCTGCTCCTGTTCTAAGGCCATCCACCCAAAGGGGTCAGACTCTGGCCTCCAGGCAGGTCTGAGGATTCCCGCGGAGGGGTGCGGGCTCCTTCAGATTGGGCTGCCAGGTTCGCTGTGTGGTATTCCATCCCGCCCTGCCCCCACCTTGGCCCTTTTGTCTGGGCTACGACCCTGGGCTGCCTGGAATCCCTGATCCTGTGCCCTGACATTCCATCTGAACTGGTGAGTGAATGCGGACCCTGGGTCACCCTGCCCTGGAAGAGAGCACAGACCCCCTACCCCCACTTCCCTCTGCAGGCTTGTGTCCCTTTCTCCCGTCCCTGTGTCTCCCAAGTTTTCCCTAGCGTTCTCAGGTCTTCTGCTCCTGTCTAAGGCCATCCACCCAAAGGGGTCAGACTCTGGCCTCCAGGCAGGTCTGAGGATTCCTGCGGAGGGGTGCGGGCTCCTTCAGATTGTGCTGCCAGGTTCGCTGTGTGGTATTCCATCCCGCCCTGCCCCCACCCTTTTGTCTGGGCTGCAACCCTGGGCTGCCTGGAATCCCTGATCCTGTGCCCTGACATTCCATCTGAACTGGTGAGTGATTGCGGACCCTGGGGCAACCTGCCCTAGAAGAGAGCACAGACCCCCTACCCCCACTTCCCTCTGCAGGCTTGTGTCCCTTTCTCCCGTCCCTGTGTCTCCCAAGTTTTCCCTAGTGTTCTCAGGTGTCCTGCTCCTGTTCTAAGGCCATCCACCCAAAGGGGTCAGACTCTGGCCTCCAGGCAGGTCTGAGGATTCTGCGGAGGGGTGCGGGCTCCTTCAGATTGTGCTGCCAGGTTCGCTGTGTGGTATTCCATCCCGCCCTGCCCCCACCTTGGCCCTTTTGTCTGGGCTGCGAGCCTGGGCTGCCTGGAATCCCTGATCCTGTGCCCTGACATTCCATCTGAACTGGCCATCCACCCAGAGGAGTCAGACTCTGGCCTCCAGGCAGGTCTGAGGATTCCTGCAAGGGAGTGCGGGCTTCTTCAGATTGTGACACAAGGAATAGGTCCTCCTCTGGCACTGGGGAGATCCAACCAGTTTCAGTCACAGCAAAGATTGGTCTAGGACACCAAACGACTCCGGGCTCCTTTTGAAGGAAGAGATGGGCAGGCGCCAATGCAAGAGCTCCTCCAAGAACATGAAAGGCAACATGACATCACCACAAGCCAGACATCCCGAAACAACAAGAATTGAACACCCTACCCCAGAAGATATGGAAGAAACCTACCTTAAACAGTACTTTATGAAAATAATAGAGGACCTTAAACAGGAGGTAAAAAACTGCCATAAAGTAATGGAGATGACAAACAAAAAGGTAGACGAAATAAATAAATCTCTCAAAGATACCCAAGAAAAACAAGAAAAACAAGAAAAGCAATCAAACAGGTAAGGGAAACAGGACAAGACCTGATAAATGAAATGGAGGTATTGAAGAAAACACAATCTGAGGGACGACTGGAAATGGAAACTCTGAGGAACGACAGAAACTTCAGAGACAAGTATTTCCAACCGAATACAAGAGATGGAAGAAAGAATCTCGGACTCTGAAGATACTATAGAGGAAATAAACTCACAGATTAAATAACTAAACAAATCTAACAAATTCTTAACACAAAACACTCAGGAAATCTGGGACACCATGAAAAGACCAAACCTAAGAATAATTGGGGTAGAAGAAGGAGAAGAATTACAACTCAAAGGCCCAGAAAACATATTCAAACAAAATTATAGAAGAAAACTTCCCCAACCTAAAGAAGGATGTTCCTATGAAGGTACAAGAAGCCTACAGAACACCAAATAGACTGGATCAAAAGAAAGCATCCCCACGCCATATAATAATCAAAACACAAAACATACAGAATAAAGAACAGATATTAAGAGCTGCAAAGGAAAAAGGTCAAGTAACATATAAAGGGAAACCTATCAGAATTACACCTGATTTCTCAATGGAAACCATGAAAGCCAGAAGAGCTTGGATAGATGTGCTACAGACACTAAGGGAACATGGATGCAAGCCTAGACTATTATACCCAGCAAACCTGGCATTCACCATTGATGGAGAAAACAAGATATTCCAGGACAAAAACAGATTTAAACAATAGGCAGCCACAAATCCAGCCTTGCAGAAAGTAATAGCAGGAAAATCACAAACCAAGGAGTCCAACAATGCCCACAATAACTCAGGCATCTAGCGACCCTTCACCAGCACAACTAGAAGAAGGGAAACACACAAACTCTACTACTAAAAATGACTGAAGTTAACAACCACTGGTCATTAATATCACTTAATATCAATGGACTCAATTCACCTATAAAAAGGCACAGGCTAAGAGACTGGATACGAAAACAGAATCCAACATTTTGCTGTTTACAAGAAACACACCTCAACCACAAAGACAGACACCTACTCAGAGTAAAGGGTTGGGAAAGGTTTATCAAGCAAATGGCCCTAAGAAACAAGCGGGTGTGGCCATACTAATTTCCAACAAAGTTGACTTCAAACTAAAATCAATCAGAAGAGATGGAAAGGGACACTTTATACTCATAACAGGAAAAATCCATCAGAATGAAGTCTCAATCCTGAATATCTATGCCCCTAATATAAAAGCTCCCACTTATGTAAAAGAAACACTTCTAGAACTCAAGGCAGCCATCAAACCACACACACTAATAGTTGGAGACTTCACCACCCCTCTCTCACCAATGGACAGGTCAATCAGACAGAAACCTAACAGAGAATTGAAAGACTTAATGGAGGTAATGAACCAAATGGACTTAACAGACATCTATAGAACATTCCACCCAAATAGGAAAGAATATACCTTCTTCCTGCGGCTCATGGAACCTTTTCGAAAATTGACCATCTACTTGGTAAACAAAGCAAACTTCCACAGTTACAAAAAAATATAGTAACCACCTGGTCTTATCGGATCACCATGGATTAAAATTAGAATTCAAACAACAATGTACCCCCAGGAAAGCCCACAAACTCATGGAAAACTGAACAGTCAACTACTGACCCACACCTGGGTCAAGGAAGAAATAAAGAAAGAAATTAAAGTCTTTCTTGAATTTAATGAAAACAAAGACACAACATACTCAACCTATGGGACACAATGAAAGCAGTGCTAGAGGAAAGTTCATAGCACTAAGTGCCCACTTAAAGAAAACGGAGAAAGCGCTCATTGGTGACTTAACAGCACACCTGAAAGCTCTGGAAAAAAAAGAAGCAGACTCACCTAGGAGAAGTAGAAGACTGGAAATAATCAAATTGAGGGCAGAAATCAACAAAATAGAAACACAGAAAACAATCCAAAGAATCAATGAAACAAGAAGCTGGTTCTTGGAGAAAATCAACAAGATTGACAAACCCTTAGCCAAACTAATCAAACGGCAGAGGGAGAACACGCAAATTAATAGATCAGAAATGAAAAGGGGGACATAACCACAGACACAGAGGAAATTCAGAGAATCATTAGATCTTACTACAAAAGCCTGTATGCCACAAAATTGGAAAATGTAAAAGAAATGGACAGTTTTTTAGATAAATACCATATACCAAAGTTAAACCAGGACCAGGTAAATGCTCTAAATCGTCCTGTTAGTCGCGAAGAATTAGAAACTGTTATCAGAAACCCCCCTACCAAAAAAGAGCCCAGGACCAGATGGTTTCAATGCGGAATTCTACCAGAACTTCCAAGAAGACCTAATACCTATACTCCTTAAGGTATTTCATAATATAGAAACACAAGAGTCACTGCCAAATTCCTTCTATGAGCTACAGTTACCCTGATACCTAAACCACACAAAGACTCAACCAAGAAAGAGAATTACAGGCCAATCTCACTCATGAACATTGACGCAAAATTCTCAATAAAATACTGGCTAACAGAATCCAAGAACACATTAGAAAAATTATCCATTACGATCAAGTAGGCTTCATCCCAGAGATGCAGGCTGGTTCAACATACGAAAATCTATCAATGTATCCATCATATAAATAAACTGAAGGAAAAAAAAACCATATGGTCATCTCATTAGATGCTGAAAAAGCATTTGACAAAATTCAGCACCCTTTTATGATAAAGGTCTTGGAGAGATTAGGGATACAAGGGTCATTCCTAAATATAATAAAAGCTATTTACAGCAAGCCGACAGCTAACATCAAATTAAACGGAGAGAAACTCGAGGCTATCCCACTAAATTCAGGAACACGACAAGGCTGTCCACTCTCTCCTTATCTCTTCAATATAGTGCTTGACGTTCTAGCAATAGCAATAAGACACATAAGGGAATCAAGGGGATTCAATTTGGAAAGGAAGAAGTTAACTTTCATTATTTGCAGATGATATGATAGTATACATAAGCGACCCCAAAAACTCCCACCAAAGAACTCCTATAGCTGATAAACTCCTTCAGTAACGTGGCAGGTTACAAGATCAACTCCAAAAAATCAGTCGCCCTCCTATACACAAAGGATAAAGGAAGCGAGAGGGAAATCAGAGAAGTATCACCTTTCACAATAGCCACAAATAGCATAAGATATCTGGGAGTATCTCTAACCAAGGAAGTGAAGGATTTATTTGACAAGAACTTTAAGTCTTTGAAGAAAGAAATTGAAGAGGATACCAGAAAAATGGAAGGATCTCCCCTGCTCGTGGATTGGGAGGATCAACATAGTAAAAATGGCAATTCTACCAAAAGCAATCTATAGATTCAATGCAATCCCAATCAAGGTCCCATTAAAATTCTTCACATAGATTGAGAGGACAATAATCACTTTATATGGAAAAACAAGAAACCCAGGATAGCCAAAAAAATCTTATACAATAAAGGTTCTTCTGGAGGCATTACCATCCCTGACTTCAAACTCTATTACAAAGCTACAGTATGAAAACGGCTTGGTATTGGCATAAAAACAGAGAGATGACCAATGGAATCGGAGTAGAAGACCCGGATCTTAAACCACAAACCTATGAACACCTGATTTTTGATAAAGGAGCCAAAAGTACACAATGGAAAGAAAGAGGGCATCTTCAACAAATGGTGCTAGTCCTAACTGGAATGTCAACATGTAGAAGAATGAAAGTAGATCCATATCTATCACCATGCACAAAACTCAAGTCCAAATGGATTAAAGACCTACAATATTAATTTGAACACATTGAGCTTGATAGAGGAGAAAGTGGGAAGTACTCTACAACAAATGGGCACAGGGAACTGTTTCCTACGCATAACCCCAGCTCACAGACTTTAGAGGGCAACATTGAAATAAATGGGACCTCCTGAAGTTGAGCCAGCTTCTGTAAAGCAAAGGACATTGTCACTAAGACACAAAGGCAAGCCTACTGACTGGGAAAAGATCTTCACCAACCCTGCAACTGACAAAGGTCTGATCTCTAAATATATAAGGAACTCAAGAGACTAGACGGTAAAATGCCAATTAACCCAATTAAAAATGGGGCGCTGAACTGAACAGAGAATTCTCAACAGAAGAAAGTTCGAATGGCCAAAAGACACTTAAGGTCATGCTCAACCTCCCTAGCTATCAGGGAAATGCAAATCAAAACAACTTGAGATATCATCTTACACCTGTCAGATTGGCTAAAATCCAAAACCACCAATAATAACCTTTGCTGGAGAGGGTTGTGGGGTGAAGTGGTACACTCATCCATTGCTGGTGGGAATGCAAACTTGTGCAACCACTTTGGAAAGCAGTGTGGCGGTTTCTCAGGAAATATCGGGATCAAACCTACCCCCAGGACCCAGCAATTCCACTATTGGGAATCTACCCAAGAGATGCCCAATCATACAACAAAAGCATATGCTCATCTATGTTCATAGCAGCATTATTTGTAATAGCCAGATCCTGGAAACAACCTAGATGCCCTTCAGTGGAAGAATGGATGAGAAACTGTGGAATATATACATGCTAGAATACTACTCCAGCGGTAAAAAACAATGACATCTTGAATTTTGCAGGCAAATGGATGGAAATAGAAAACAACTATTCTGAGTGAGGTAACCCAGACCCAAAAAGATGAACATGGGATATACTCACTCATAATCGGTTTCTAGCCATAATTAAAGGACATCGAGCCTATAAATTTGGGATCCTTGAGAAGATATAAGAAGGTGAACTCCCAAAAAAGATATAGTAATCCTCCTGGATATTGGAAGCAGACACGATCGCCAGGTAAAATTGGAACTTGAGGGTTGGGCAAGACTGGCCAAGGGAAAGATGGGGGAGAGAAAAGTGTGAAGGGGAGAACGGGGGGAGCTCGTAGGAATGGGGTGCTTGGGATATAGGAAGGGTGGATATGGGAGCAGGGAAGCATATATCGTTAATTTAAGGAGCTACCTGAGGGTTGTCAAGAGACTTGACCCTAGAGGGGTTCCCAGGTTTCCAGGGAGACCCCCCAGTTAGTTCCTTGGGCAGCTGAGGAGAGGGAGCCTGAAAAGGCCAGGTTCCTATAGCCATACTGATGAATTTCAATTGCATATTCACCATAGAACCTCCACCTGACGATAGATGAAGAAAATGACAGAGCCCCACATTGGGAGCACCGGACGCTGAGCTCCCAAGGTCCTGATGAGGAGCAGAAGGAGAGAGACATGAGAAAGAAAGTCAGGACCGTGAGGGAACAACCATCTGGCGACAGATGGGGAAGGTGACTGAGCCCCACATTGGGAGCACTGAACTGAGCGTCCCAAGGTCCTGATGAGGAGCAGAAGGAGCGAGAACATGAGGGAGAAAGTCAGGAACGAGAGGGGTGCGTTCACTCATGGAGGATGGTGGGACAGAACTAATGGGAGATCACCTACTCTAGTTGGAATGGGACTGATGGATCATGCGACCAACCACGTCTCTCTGAATTGTGGCCAACAGCGGGGGGCTGACTGAGAAGCAAAGGACAATGGCTCTGGGCTCTGATTCTTCTGCTGCATGGACGGGCTCTGTGGGAGCCTTCTCAGCTTGGTCGATCACCTTCCTGGACCTGGGGGGAGTTGGGAGGACCTGGTCTTAGCATAGAGTGGGGAACCCTGATGGCCCCTTGGCCTTGAGAGGGAGGGAGGGGATGTATGGGTGGAGGGGAGGGGAGGGAAGGGGGAGAAGGCGGGGGGAAGGGAAGGGGGGGAGGAGTAGGGAAGGGGAGGGTGTGAGGAGGGGGAGAGGGAAAAGGAGATGGAAATTTTTAAATATAAAAAAAATAAACCATGAGAAAAAAAAAAAAGATTGACAAACCCCTAGCCAAACTAATCAAACGTCAGAAAGAGAACACACAAATTAATAAGATTAGAAATGAAAACGGGGACATAACCACAGACACAGAGGAAATTCAGAGTATCATCAGATCTTACTACAAAAGCCTGTATGCCACAAAATTGGAAAATGTAAAAGAAATGGACATTTTTCAGATAAGTACCATATACCAAAGTTAAATCAGGACCAGGTGAACAATCTAAATAGTCCTGTTAGTCGGGAAGAATTAGAAACTTTTATCAGAAACCTCCATATCAAAAAAAAAAAAAAACCAGGGCCAGATGGTTTCAATGCAGAATTCTACCAGAACTTCCAAGAAGACATAATACCCAGACTCCTTAATGTATTTCATAATATAGAAAGAGAAGAGTCACTGCAAAATTCCTTTTATGAAGCTACAATTACCCTGATAACTAAACCACATAAAGACTCAACCACGAAAGAGAATTACAGGCCAATCTCACTCATGAACATCAATGCAAAAATTCTCAATAAAATACTGGCAAACCGAATCCAAGAACACATTAGAAAAATTATCCAGTATGATCAAGTAGGCTTCATCCCAGAGATGCAGGGCTGGTTCAACATACGAAAATCTATCAATGTAATCCATCATATAAATAAACTGAAGGAAAAAAACCATATGATCACCTCATTAGATGCTGAAAAAGCATTTGACAAAATTCAACACCTCTTTATGATAAAGGTCTTGGAGAGATTAGGGATACAAGGGTCATTCCTAAATATAATAAAGGCTATTTACTGCAAGCCGACAGCTAACATCAAATTAAATGGAGAGAAACTCAAGGCCATCCCACTAAATTCAGGAACACGACAAGGCTGTCCACTCTCTCCTTATCTCTTCAATATAGTGCTTGACGTTCTAGCAATAGCAATAAGACAACACAAGGGGATCAAGGGGATTCGAATTGGAAAGGAAGAAGTTAAACTTTCATTATTTGCAGATGATATGATAGTATACATAAGCAACCCCAAAAACTCCACCAAAGAACTCCTATAGCTGATAAACTCCTTCAGTAACGTGGCAGGATACAAGATCAACTCCAAAAAATCAGTTGCCCTCCTATACACAAAGGATAAGGAAGCAGAGAGGGAAATCAGAGAAGTATCACCTTTCACTATAGCCACAAATAACATAAAATATCTTGGGGTAACTCTAACCAAGGATGTGAAGGATTTATTTGACAAGAACTTAAGTCTTTGAAGAAAGAAATTGAAGAGGATACCAGAAAATGGAAGGATCTCCCTTGCTCGTGGATTGGGAGGATCAACATAGTAAAAATGGCAATTCTACCAAAAGGAATCTATAGATTCAGTGCAATCCCCAACAAGGTCCCATCAATATTGTAAACAGATATTGAGAGGACAATAATCAACTTTATATGGAAGAACAAGAAACCCAGGATAGCAAAACAATCTAATACAATAAAGGTACTTCTGGAGGCATTACCATCCCTGACTTCAATCTCTATTACAGAGCTACAGTATTGAAATCAGCTTGGTATTGGCATAAAAACAGAGAAGTCGACCAACGGAATCCTATAGAAGACTCAGATCTTAACCCACAAACCTATGAACACCTGATTTTTGATAAAGGAGCTAAAAGCACACAATGGAAGAAAGAAAGCATCTTCAACAAATGGTGCTGGCATAACTGGATGTCAACCTGTAGAAGAATGAAAGTAGATCCATATCTATCACCATGCACAAAACTCAAGTCCAAATGGATTAAAGACCTCAATATCAATCTGAATACACTGAACCTGTTAGAGGAGAAAGTGGGAAGTACTCTACAACAAATAGGCACAGGAGACCGTTTCCTACGTATAACCCCAGCTGCACAGACATTAAGGGCAACATTGAATAAATGGGTCCTCCTGAAGCTGAGCAGCTTCTGTAAAGCAAAAGACACTATCACTAAGACACAGAGGCAGCCTACTGACTGGGAAAAGATCTTCACCAACCCTGCAGCTGACAAAGGTCTGATCTCTAAAGTATTAAGGAACTCAAGAGACTAGATTTAAAATGCTAATTAACCCAATTAAAATATGGGGCTCTGAACTGAACAGAGAATTCTCAACAGAAGAAGTTCAAATGGCCAAAAGACACTTAAGGTCATGGTCAACCTCCTTATCTATCAGGAAAACGCAAATCAAAACAATGTTGTGATACCATCTTACACCTCTCAGATTGGCTAAAATCCAACACCAATGATAACCTTTGCTGGAGAGGTTGTGGGTTAGGGGTACTCTTATCCATTGCTGATGGGAATGCACACTTGTGCAAGCACTTTGGAAAGCAGTGTGGCAGTTTCTCAGGAAATTCGTGATTAACATACCCCAGGACCCAGTAATTCCACTCTTGGGAATTTACCCAAGAGATGCCCAATCATACTACAAAAGCATCTGCTCAACTATGTTCCTAGCAGCATTATTTGTAATAGCCAGATCCTGGAAACAACCTAGATGCCCTTCAGTGGAAGAATGGATGAAGAAACTGTGGAATATTTACATGTTAGAATACTACTCAGCGGTAAAAAAACAATGACATCTTGAATTTTGCTTGCAAATGGATGGAAATAGAAAACACTATTCTGAGTGAGGTAACCCAGACCCAAAAAGATGAACACGAGAAGTACTCACTCATAATCGTTTTCTAGCCATAATTAAAAGACATCGAGCCTATAATTCGGGATCCTTGAGAAGATAATAAGAAGGTGAACCCAAAGAAAAACTTATAGTAATCCTCCTGAATATTGGAAGTAGACAAGATCGCCGGGCAAAAATTGGGAACTTGGGGGTGGGATGAGACGGGGCCAAGGGGAGATGGGGAGAGAAAAGCGTGAAGGAGAGAATGGGGAGAGCTTGGGGGAATGGGATGCTTGGGGTACAGGAAGGGTGGATATGGGAGCAGGGAAGCATATATCTTAATTAAGGGAACCATCTGAGGGTTGTCAAGAGACTTGACTCTAGAGGCTTTCCAGGGAGATGCCCCCCAGCTAGCTCCTTGGGCAGCCGAGGAGAGGGAGCCAGAAAAGGCCAGATCCTATAGCCATACTGATGAATTTCTTGCATATCACCATAGAACCTCCACTGGCGATGGATGAATAAAATGACTGAGCCCCACATTGGAGCACCGGACTGAGCTCCCAAGGTCCTGATGAGGAGCAGAAGGAGGGAGAACATGAGACAGAAAGTCAGGACCGTGAGGGGTGCATTCACCCATGGAGACGGTGTGACAGAACTAACGGGAGATCACCAACTCCAGTTGGAATGGGACTGATGTAACATGTGACTAAACCGGACTCTCTGAATGTGGCCTACAGTGGAGGCTGACTGAGAAGCCAAGGACAATGGCGCTGGGCTTTGATTCTTCTGCAGGGATGGGCTCTGTGGGAGCCTTGTCAGCTTGGTTGATCACCTTCCTGGACCTGGGGTAAGTTGGGAGGACCTTAGACTTAACATAGAGTAGGAAACCCTGATGGCTCCTTGGCCTGGAAAGGGAGGGAGGGTGGGTAGATGTGGAGGGGAGTAGAGGGAAGGGGGAGGAGGAGGGGAGGAGATGAAAATTTTTAAATAAAAAAAATAAATAAATAAAAGGAATAGATAAAAAAGAATTAACCAATAAGAAACTTGAGCTAATGGGCCAAGCAGTGTTTTAATGAATACAGCTTCTGTGTCGTTATTTCGGGTATAAGCTAGCCAGACGACCAAGACAAACAAAGGCTCCCACTCCTTGTAACACCCCAGGGTCTCTGAGCACAGGATCCTATCTCCAGCCATAGCTACAATATAGGATTTTTATACCACAAAAAAATTAAGCTTGCTTACAAATAAATTTAATTCCATTCTATTTCTGTCTTGAACTGTTGACTAGCTCCTTCAAAATCTAATAGCCTCCAGTCATCTGAACGATTTGGGAACAAATGTCTCCTCTTTATACATTTTCCTGGAGAATGATCAGCATAGAACAAGGTAACTAAAAATGGAAAAAAATCTAAGAATAAGATCTACCCTCAAGGCCCCTACAGGTGAGAAGAAAGCCAGCGTGGTACCTAGGCCCAGACTGACAGAAAGAAAGACAGGGGCCCTCTCATCATTTTAAAGAAAAATGGGACAGAGAAACAGGAAAGTAGAGAAATGGAATGGGTCCTTTGCTGTGGAAAAACACATAAAGCCAGAAATGTAGAAAAAGCAGTGGGCATATATTGGAGGCCAGCTTGCCACCTGGGTCAATCGTGATGGTGGTGAGGAGTAAACTGTCGAGGGATATCTGCTTGCCACCTGGGACAGTCGTGATGTCCAGATCACACTGCCACCTGGGACCATGTCTGGGTCTGGAGTCCAGCCACAGAATGGTCTATTTTTAAGTCAGTGGCCAGTGTCACCTCAGTGGGCCTTAGGATCCATGCAAGATGAAATCAGAAGTCAGCCCGCCCTTTACTATGCTGGGAAAGCTGGCCCTGGCTCTCGCTGGCCACTCAGTAAGTGAGCAAGACCATGCATTTAGGTGATAGGGGCCTCACCCCTCAACACAGTTGAGAATGAGCCTACTCTGAGGGCATGCATGCAAAGGAGCTGATTCTATCCCATACCCAAGGCAGTTGCTCATAGTGGCTCCATCTGACCTGCCTGGCTAACACCCAGGTTCACAACTATTCTGTTTTGGTATGTTGGTTTTTCTGTTGTTGTTGTTGTTGTTGTTGTTGTTGTTGTTGTTGTTGCTGCTGCTGCTGCTGCTGCTTTTGTTTGCTTGCTTGCTTACCTTATTTTGTCTTTTTGTGGGTTCTGGCTTCAGTGATGAGGTTGGATATGGGTGGACTTGTATGTGAACAGAATTGGGGTGCATGATGTGAAACACTCAAATTTGAAAGAGAAAAAATATACATAGTTAGGACATTTTTCCCTTATAGTTGTCTGTCTCTTGCCTCCTGAACTTCTAGAAGCCACTGAGTCATCCTTACTTCCAGTCTATATGGAGATCTCACTACACATGGAATAAGCTTTGGATTAGGAATCTAGTTCACGTGGTGGTGTGCTAACATAGCATAAGTAAAGCCTTGGTTCAACCCTAGAACTGTACACATTGAACATGGTAGTCCACAACCATGATCTCAGTATTTGGTAAGTCATGACAAAAGGAACAGTTCAAAGTCACTGAGCTCCTTTGTAACTCAAAAGTCATCCTGGACTACATGAGAACCCATTTCAAAGAAAGTAAATAAAAGTATAAGCCATCTAAGCAAAAGACTGTCTTACTGGTATAATTGAATTGGCCAAAGAGTACTTGATCTGTGATATTGTGTGATACAAATATTTATTAAATTTATAAGCTGTTCCCTTTTTAATAGATATATGACATTTTATTTAATCATAGCATCATTTCTATAGCATTTCATAGCATCCAATGAGAAAATTGTCTGAATAAAAAAATGAACTGAAGCTCAGAGTATTTAACAAAACTGCTAAGCACCACAAGCAGAGAGTCCCAGAGTCAGGGTTAAATTTAAGACATTCAGCTACAGACTCTTACATGGTGATGATTCTTCCCTTCACTAGAGTTTGGTTTTCTTTCTTAGGGTTTATCCTGTTGGCATTGGAACTTCTTCACATCCTCAAGGTACAATAATTCAAGAAAGTTCAGGTCCCATGGGCAATAAAAAAAATCTAGTAACACCTGAGGGAAACCAAGGTTCTAATCTCTTAATCTAACACCAAAGACAAAAGAGAGACAGCTAAGGACAATTAAACCAGGGGTTTTCTGTCATCTGCTTCAGCTTCATCTGATCCTGTAAGTTCAGTGTAGTAGACAAAGCATCTCTTAGCATTTTCATCTGCCTGCTGCAGCAGGATCCATATATCTCAGTTAACATTTTTAACTATTAAGAGAATGAGTATTGGTAAATATATAGGAAGGAAACAAATTAAATGAGTTTATTACTGGTTATGCTACTTAAATATTGTCACTGATTCTATGATTCTGATCAACAAACATGCAGAACTTTTATCGAAATTTCCAATCTTCTAAAAAAACTTCTTATAGATATGGTCATTTATCATGCTTTTGTTATTATTATTGTCATGTTAATAGTTATTAGGTAGCACTCAAGGTAATTAGTTTTCTTAAGAAGAACCTCTTTTAAAATGCATTCAAAGCTGATTGATATTCTGGATCAGACAGATTTTTTTAGTTTGGCATAAAATTCTGTTTATGATTTTATGTGAATGAGTATGGTAGTTTTGTGGAAGATATCAAAATTATGACAACTGTTGTGATGAAGACCTTTCCAAAAATCCAGTTACCGCCTTCTCAGAAAGGATTTCTTTACAAAGCTACTTGTTTCCATTTGTTAAACCGTGAACTATATTTTAAAGATGCAGCCTCCCATTTTGCATTTCTTATTTTACTTCCCGAGGTAAATTTGGTTTTGCACAAAGTTGCAGGAAATGGGCCATTGAAGTCCAGAATATCCTTTCTGCCAAAGATAATAGCTTTAAAAAACTTCAATATAATACCAGACCCAGGATGGTAATATTTCCTTAAAAATGGGTGAGAATTTTTCTCTTTTTTTGAGTTGTAATTTATATGAATATTTTTACTTATTTTGCATTATTTAATTGTTTTTCTAATCAGGCCACTTAAAAGAATTTTACTCATTCACCCCAAAATTAAGTAAAATAAAATACATATTTGTGTATTATAGTCAATGTATAAACATTTTTAAATCATAATTTGTATTACAAAGTTGACTTTTGCCTTTCAGTGGCAGTAAGAAGGTTTCTACTTGAGAGTTTCTGCTGTATTATTGATTCATTTACTATTTTATAAGACTTTTTTGGAAAACTCAAGACATTGCCTGCTTCAGGAAAATCTTTGGTCCATATGACCGTACTTATTTTGTAATAACAATTCTCTGCTCCTCTGTAGATGCAATGGAATTTGAAAGGCAACCTTGATATTAATCATCTATCAATAACAGTAAGCTTCTTCATCAAGCTTTTCTATTGCTTCAGAATTGGTTGGCAGTGAACACTCATGAGAAAAGTGAGCATGCAACCTGATTCTATATACACAGCTTTCATCCCTCTCCTTCATTTGCACTATACCACCTGGTCTTGCAATTGTCAGTGATCATTCTACAAGATGCACATGAACAAGTCATTCTGTTGCCCCAAAGATCAGGTAATTTCTTCATCTATGAAATAAAGTCCAAATGCATTAGCATGGAAAAAACATAGGAGTATAAAATACCCAACCAACAGTATTATTTTTGCTTTTTATTGCATAAATGTTAGTTTGGTGAGTATTTAATTGGTTTGCTTATTTTGTTTGATTTTTGAGACAAACCTTACTCTCTAGCCCAGGCTAACCTGGAACTCATGGAAGTTCCAGATTGACCTGTAACTCATGGCCATCAGCCTCCTAAATGCTGGGATTAAAGGCATGACCAACTACATCAAAAATCTAACTCTGTCTTTCACAGATCATTATGTTTTTCTTTTAGATATTCTTCTTATGGTGATTCCCTCACCATGTCTTGTTAAGTAAATTTAATTTTCCAACTGAATCTTATTATTTTTCTTTTAGAATTCAATGTTTTAGATTGCAACAATGGTGCTAAGGAAACACCTTTCTGATAATTTATAAGGTTAGAACCACATGATACAGTTAGGATCCAGGTAGGCCTAGGGAACCTTCTGAAAATGCTGATGTTAGTGATACAGGTTACCTTCATTGCCTTTTCTTTACCTTCCTTGAAATTATTTTAAAAATTCCATTAATTCTCTGAAGCATCAATGAACAAATCCTAAGGTAAAAGGAAAATTCTGTAAGTATAATTTAGAAGAAATCAAAACAGAATTGCAATTCAATAGACATTGTTTGGGTTTAAAAATCTGCTTTATTACAGGAGTAGTAATGCATATCTTTATTTCCAACACTAAGGATGTGGATGCAGAGGCAGGAGAATTGTGGGTTTCAGACCAACCTGGGCTATACAGTGAGACCAAATCAGAAGAAAAATCCTGTCCCTCCCTTGCTTTTCTACTGTTTCTCTGAGTAAAGTGTGATCACACAGGAAACAGAAATTTCAGGGATATGGGACACATAAACTGTTTTCAACAGATGCTCACACACCAATCGCCTCTCAAAGTCAAGATTCATGGAAAGTAGAACATTAGCTTACCTATCTACTATTGCAATTCAATTTCCAGAGGATTAGTAAATGTCTATTTAGTGGGGGTTTTGAAATTATTAATAATGGACATATTTCTCAAATGTTTGTGCATTTTCAGAGCCATTACAATTCCAAAAATGTATGCTTAATGTCCCTTCTACACTCAGCGATCTTCCTATGCTTGTCCTTCCTACTTGTGAATGTGAAAATGGGGGAAATCCACTTCAGAGGCTCACTCAGGCATGGCTCAAATAAGCACTAGGAATTTATCCTATTTTAACATATCCTGATTTTGCCTCTTTCCTAAAACTAATAAGATATCTGGAGGGGCAGGAGAGTTCAGAATCTGTCTTGTGCAATCAAGAACCTGTCTTCATAAGCAAAGTGGAAATTTATAGCCCATGGCTACAGGAAACTGGTCACAAATAACTGAATTCGTTCTCATGAGCTTCTCTTCCCTGCCTACTGAAATACAGATCTTGATTTTCCTAGCATTTTTAGCCATCTACCTAATCACTCTGCTGGGAAACAGCCTCATTATTCTGGTGACACTGGCTGATCCTATACTGCAAATCCCAATGTACTTCTTCCTCAGAAACTTGTCCTTCTTAGAGCTTGGCTTCAACCTGGTCATTGTGCCCAAAATGTTGGGAACCCTCATTGCCCAGGACACAAGCATCTCCTTCCTTGGCTGTGCCACTCAGATGTATTTCTTCTTCTTCTTTGGAGTGGCCGAATGCTTCCTCCTGGCCACCATGGCCTATGACCGCTATGTAGCCATCTGCAGTCCCTTGCATTACCCAGTCATTATGAACCAAGGGACACGGGCCAAACTGGCTGCTGCCTCCTGGTTTCCAGGATTCCCTGTAGCCACTGTGCAGACCACATGGCTCTTCAGTTTTCCTTTCTGTGCCAACAACAAGGTGAACCACTTCTTCTGTGACAGCCCACCTGTGCTGAGGCTGGTCTGTGCAGACACAGCATGGTTTGAGGTCTATGCCATTGTAGGCACCATTCTCGTCGTCATGATACCCTGCCTGCTGATCCTGTGTTCCTACACTCGCATTGCTGCTTCCATCCTCAAGATTCCATCAGCTAAAGGGAAGCACAAAGCCTTCTCTACCTGCTCCTCACATCTGCTCGTTGTCTCTCTTTTCTATGTGTCTTTAAGCCTCACTTACTTTAGGCCCAAATCAAATAATTCCCCTGAAAGCAAGAAGTTGCTGTCATTGTCCTACACTGTTGTGACTCCCATGTTGAACCCCATCATCTATAGCCTGAGGAATAATGAGGTGAAGAATGCTCTCAGCCGGACCTTCCACAAGGCCCTGGGTCTCAGAAGCCACATCACATGAAATTGCTCTCCCCTTTTTCAATGTCCACTGGAGTGACACCCACTTGTTTAATGGCTGTTGGGAAGCTCAGTAGAGACAAAGGAGCATAGAGGTCATTGATAGCCATCTATGCTCCTCTGCCTTCCCATTGTGTGAACATTGTTTTCTCACCAGAGTAATTTGAATTTTTGGTACTCTGTGGCCAGTTTGTTCAAGGTATTTATTTTGTGAATAGGCATAAAAGTGATATACATTGTGAACTGTGTGTGAATCATTCTAATGTGCACTTGGAATCATACACCAGAAAATACAGTAAAAAGCATCAGAAGTCATCCTGGCCCTTTGTCTGGCTTTAACTAGTCTGGTTCCAAGTAAAAAGGAACATCCCTATTCTTCTACTGCATGATTCTTTTGTTATTTCCTTTTATTTCACTTTCCCCTTAGAAGGCAGTTTGGGACATCAAACATAGGAGGGTCAACTACTAATTCCCATGCATATTTACATAGCCTCAACAATGCCATTGGCTCTTCCCAAAGGTTACTTTGGCCAGGTGGAATAACCTAGTCTACAATTATCCCAATTCCATTTTAAGGCTCTAACACTTTGTTAAAAACAGCTGCGAATTTTCACATACTGTCTCTTATGATACTGTTCTCTACAGGCTTCCCATGGACTCCTGCAGATGCCAGCACAGGTCCTTCTAAGAGCACTAGTCTGTTGAGCTTAGTGACTTTGTATTTTAAATTTATGTGCATCGTCTAGATGAAAAGACAAAGGCCCATTACAAGTGAATATGTTAATTAATATTGAGGAGTTCAAATAAGGTCACTGATAAGAGCAAATTAATTTATGACTGCAGAAAGTAAATTAAAGATATTTAAACCAGTATAACTGGATACATTTCTAAAACCCAAGTGTTTGAATATATGGTTTATTATTTTTCAGGCCACATAATATGTAGAAATTGTTTAGTTCAGAGTCATTGTAAAACAATCTTTTATAATGGTGATTGAAAGAGACGTGACTAGGCAAGAGTATGTTTGAGAAATACATAAAGAGCTTGCATTTAATTCACACTTCAACCACATGAGGAAAAATACAACTATTCTTATAAGTATTCAAAACACACTCGGGAGGCAGAGGCAGGCGGATCTCTGTGAGTTCGAGACCAGCCTGGTCTACAAGAGCTAGCTCCAGGACAGGCTCTAAAAAGCTGCAGAGAAACCCTGTCTCAAAAAACCAAAAAAAATAAAAAGAATTCAAAACAAAGAGCTTCACAGCATATAATGCTGATTAGACTTCTTTTGGAGCATCCTTCACTTAAGACACATGTGGATAAACTAGAAAACTTATACAAAGATAATTGCACTCCTTACACACCTTAAGACTGCAAACATTCAGGTGAAGAGAGGAGCAATATTTGCAAAAGTGAATTTACATGAAACACTCACAGAAAACCAGTCAAGTTCATTCATGTTATTATAAGCCAGAAGAGTTATACCCTTAGAGCGCAGGTGAACACAACATGAAAGCCAGCACAATATGATATAAGTCAATATACTGTAAAATGACATAGTTATTTAGAACATACTGGGGAAATATATGTTCAAGGAAAGAGACCAGAAACCACCATAGTAGACATGCAGGTTCTAGAGGATAAGGATGCGGAGAGTAAACCTGGGCAGTGAGGACCTGATGGAGAAGAACGTGGAAATAGGCTATAGTTACATGGTGTCTCCTTTATCCTTTCAACACAAGTTCACTCCCTTAACCAGTCTATCTTAGTCACCTTGCTAAGACAATCAACTCTTTTCTGAGGCATTAAGCTCCGTGAACTTGCAATAAATATTTTATTTGAACAATCCAAAATAAATGTTCAAGAATCTGCTTTGTAATTGCTTTGTAACTCATAGCCTTAGAGTAAAAAATAAGACCACATATTCTGCTAATATTTTGTCTTTTGAAAACTTGAAAAGTTTTTCCTCACATGTTACTTTGTGTTTAGAACTTGGGGAAATAGTAAATGTCTCCATGACAAAATGAAGAGAGAAAAGTTATTACTATTACTAAATATGTGACTGAATAACAGTAAATGAACATTTTACGTCATTGATTTTCAAGGTCAAATTATATTAATGAATATAATTAATAGGGAACTATTTTAAATAAGTCATTCCTATGTAGGTACTCTTCTAAATCCAACACTGGAGAAATAGACTCATAATCAGTGCACTTATTCCTGGGAATGGGGCCATGAATCTGGGCAAGCTGTGCACTCATAATGAGAGTATATAAAAAAACTAAACCTCTCTGTAGTTAGGGCTTGGAAATCAAAATGGAAGAGCTTGAAATATGGCTCAATGGTTGAGAGCACTTGTTCCTCTTCCACAGGACCAGATTTGATTGCCAGCTCGCACATGTTGGCTCACAGCTGCCTCTAACTGCGGTCCCAAGGGATCTGATGCCCTCTTCTGTCCTCTGAGGCCAGCATGCCCATGATGCATATACATGCACACAGACAAAACATTCATACCTACAAAAATGCATGGATATTTTTAAAAAGAAATCAAAATAGAAAACATTGTTCTAATTATGAAGTTGTTTCCCCTATTTTCCTCAGTAGGACATTGTACTGATACATATGCTGACATATAAAATGACTCCACTCAGTATGTCACCTCCTTGACATAGCACTGATATTCCAAGATCTAACATTACCTTGCCTTCATGTCCTCTTTTTTCCAGGATAAATACATGTAATATGAACACAATTATCCCCACCATACTTCCATTTTTTCTCTAATGTCCATTAACTACATCATGTCTTATATAAACTAATGTTGCCACAATCCCTTTATTATTTGTCTTAATTTTTGAATGCTGAAGCATGACATGGGGTCTCTTAAGTTATATAGTTGAAATTGTAATTTAGAAAAAAGATGAACTATAAAAAGGAAAAACACAAAACACAAAATTTTATTACACAAGAACAAAAAATTACTTCATTCTACTGCACGTAACTTAATAATTTCTGACCACTGTGGACTTATATGTAAGTTTTAATTTCTTAAATGTAGGTAGATGTTATTGTATGCTTTATTATTTAATATCATTGCTAGAGTTCCAAGATTTGGATATGTGTAAGCTATTTGTTACATTAAAAGTTTTCTCATCTAAACATGGAGATAATTGTGATAATTTGTACCCAATATAGCAACATTTGAGTTAAATAATCAGTATGAAGAAAGGCCTAAACTTTAATCATAAAGTATTTTTCATTTTCATTATCCTTCTATAACTGTATGGAAGAATAGCAAACATCGGCCATGCATTGGTGGCCCAAGCGTTTAATCCCAGCACTTGGGAGACAGAAGCAGGTGGATCACTGTGAGTTCGAGGCCAGCCTGGTCTACAAGAGCTAGCTCCAGAATAGGCTCCAAAGCTACAGAGAAACCTGTCTCGAACAAGAAAAAAAATAGGAAACATTTGTTGTTTATAAAATATAAAGCATATTAATTTATATAGCTGTAATTATTTAATTCATATATCTTATTATCTCTAATTCAACTGGATTGGTTAGCACATTTTTATGAACTATATATCAAATAATATGTTTATTAAATATAAACAATAATGACATGAGCGTTTTAGTAATTTGATTTTTTTATTAATACAAGATACCATGTGGAATTAATGGGCCAAAATACATGAAAGATCTTATTTTAACTATTTTTCTCATGCATAAACTTACTAAAGCAAAGCATCATGCTTAATAGTATTTCCCAGTAAAAACATGCACAACTTCTGGTTGATAAAATGATTAATGTCATGAAACAGGCAAAATCACTTGAGAGTATATTCATTTAATATGAAAACCTTAAGATATGAAAGAAAAATAGAGCTGAATTGAAAAATGGACAAATTCTTAAGTCATTTCACAAAAATCAGTAAGCAGAATGAAAAACAGTAAACATAAATAGTCTTGAGCAAGAAAACATAAACTTGCTAAAAATAGGACTAAGAGAACACACCAGGAGCTAGGGAGGTTGCCCAGCTGTTAAAGGTGCTTGCTGCTCTAGCAGGGAACCAGAATTCAGCCCCCAACATTTCAAGCCCCAAGCAATACCCTCTTCTTGCATCCACAGTCTCCTGCACCCATGTGCAGCCAAAACTAAGACACTTCAAGCTTTTAGAAAATATTTGTAGGAAATTTAACAATATTTAGTCATCACCATAAAGATAAAATAAAAATTAATCACCTATAATCTCATGGGGATCTTGAAAAGCTGTCAAAGCACTTGAAATTTACAGAGTCAGGTTGCTCTTAACTTTATAAATTCGGAAAACAGATAAGGTAGGGTGTTTGTTTTTGTTTTTGTTTTTTATTTGTTTCTTTTATTTTCAAGACAGGGTTTCTTTGTGTAGCCCTGGCTGTCCTGGAACTCACTCTATAGACCAGGCTGGTCTTGAACTCACAGAGATGCATCTGCCTCTGCCTTGCTAGTGCTGTGATTAAAGGCATATGCCACCACCAGCCAAATATTAAGGGATTTATTAGCACAGTATTATTTTAGATGACTCTAGAGCATGGCTGACTTGCTGGCATTTAAAGGAATGGCACCACACCTTCCAAATTAAAAGTGCTGCAGGGCATGGAGATGACACTAGTAATATCAGCACTCTCAAAGGGAAGAGAGACCGTACTCCTCAAGTAAATACCAAATACAAGGATAACCTGGACTACATAAAACCCCATCTCGAAAACAACTAGAATTAGAAGTTTGTTAAATTACCAGGATGGGGAAAGAGTAATTGCCAAACACATAAAAACAAAGAAATATTTTCCAGCCCTTGGAATAATGATGTTTAAATTAAGTCCTGTAATTGAGTTAAGAGGTGGGGAAATAGCCATCTGGACTGGTGAGTGAGTGCGACCCTGGGGCAACCTGCCCTGGAAGAGAGCACAGACCCCCTCTCCCAGCTACTGCTGCAGGCTTGTCTTTGTTTCTCACATCCCTGCCTCTCCCAAGCCTTCCCTACTGTATTCAGGTGTCCTGCTCCTGTACTAAGGCCATCCACCCAAAGGGGTCAGACTCTGGCCTCCAGGCAGGTCTGAGGACTCCTGCAAGGGAGTGCGGGCTCCTTCACATTGTGCCGCAAGGAATAGCTCCTGCTCTGGCACTGAGGAGATCCAACCAGTTTCAGTCACAGCAAAGATTGGTCTAAGACAACAAGCACCTCCCGGCTCCATTTGAAGGAAGAGATGGGCAGGCGCCAATGCAAGAACTCCTCCAACAAAATGAAAGGCAACATGATATCACCAGAATCCAGACATCCCGAAACAAGAAGAATTGAACACCCTACCCCAAAACATATAGAAGAAACCAACCTTAAACAGTACTTTATGAAAATAATAGAGGACCTTAAACAGGAGGTAAAAAACTGCCATAAAGAAATGGAGATGACAAACAAAAAGGTAGACGAAATAAATAAATCTCTCAAAGATACCCAAGAAAAACAAGAAAAAGCAATCAAACAGGTAAGGGAAACAGAACAAGACCTGATAAATGAAATGTAGGTAATGAAGAAAACACAATCTGAGAGAAGACTGGAAATGGAAATTCTGAGTAAATGAACAGAAACTTCAGAGACAAGTATTACCAACCGAATACAAGAGATGGAAGAAAGAATCTCGGACTCTGAAGATACTATAGAGGAAATAAATTCACAGATTAAAGAACAAAACAAAGCTAACAAATTCTTAACAAAAAACATCCAGGAAATCTGGGACACCATGAAAAGGCCAAACCTAAGAATAATTGGGGTAGAAGAAGTAGAAGAATTACAACTCAAAGGCCCAGAAAACATATTCAACAAAATTATAGAAGAAAACGTCCCCAACCTAAAGAAGGATGTTCCTATAAAGGTACAAGAAGCCTACAGAACACCGAACAGACTGGATCAAAAGAAAGCATCCCCATGCCATGAAATAATCAAAACACAAAACATACAGAATAAAGAACAGATATTAAGAGCTGCAAAGGAAAAAGGTCAAGTAACATATAAAGGGAAACATAAAAGAATTACAACTGACTTCTCAATAGAAACCATGAAAGCCAGAGGTCTTGGATAGATGTGCTACAGACACTAAGAGAAAATGGATGCAAGCCTAGACTACTATACCCAGCAAGCTTGCATTCACCATCGATGGAGAAAACAAGATATTCCAGAACAAAGAACGGATTTAAACAACACATAGCCACAAATCCAGCCTTGCAGAAAGTAATAGAAGGAAAATCACAAACCAAAGAGTCCAACAAGGCCCACAGTAACTCAGGCATCTAGTGACCCTTCACCAGCACAACTAGAAGAAGGGAAATGCACAAACTCTACTGCAAAAAAAAATGACCAGAGTTAACAACCACGGGTCATTAATATCACTTAATATCAATGGAATCAATTCACCTATAAAAAGGCACAGGCTAAGAGATTGGATACAAAAACAGGATCCAACATTCTTCTATTTACAAGAAACACACCTCAACCACAAAGACAGACACCTACTCAGAGTAAAGAATGGGAAAAAGGTTACCAAGCAAAATGGACTAAGAAACAGCATGTGTGGCCATACTAATTTCCTAACAAAGTTGACCTTAAACTAAAATCAATCAGAAAAGATGGAAAGGGACACTTTATACTCATTACAGGAAAAATCCATCAGAATGAAGTCTCAATCCGGAATATCTATGCCCCTAATATAAAAGCAACCCACTTATGTAAAATAAATATTACTGAGAACTCAAGGCAGCCATCAAACCACACACACTACATAAGTGGAGACTTCAACACATCCTCTCTCACCAATGGACAGAGTCAATCAGACAGAAACAAACAGAGAATTGAAAGACTTAATGGAGGTAATGAACCAAATGGACTTAACAGACATCTATAGAACATTCCACCCAAATAGGAAAGAATATACATTCTTCTCTGCGGCTCATGGAACCTTTTCAAAAACTGACCATATACACGGTAACAAAGCAAACTTCCACAGTGACAAAAAATATTAGTATACCAGCTGTGTCTTATCAGATTACCATGGATTAAAATTGGAATTCAACAACAATGCTACTCCCAGAAAGCCTACAAACTCATGGAAACTGAACAGTTAACTATTGAACCACACCTGGGTCAAGGAAGAAATAAAGAAAGAAATTAAAGTCTTTCTTGAATTTAATGAAAAGAAAGACACAACATACTCAAACCTATGGGACACAATGAATGCAATGCTAAGAGGAAATTTCATAGCACTAAGTACCCACTTAAAGAAAACGGAGAAAGCACACATTGGAGACTTAACAGCACACCTGAAAGCTCTGGGAAAAAAAAGAAGCAGACTCACCTAGGAGGAGTAGAAGACTGGAAATAATCAAACTTGAGGGCAGAAAACAACAAAATAGAAACACAGAAAACAATCCAAAGAATCAATGAAACAAAAAGCTGGTTCTTGGAGAAAATCAACAAGATTGACAAACACCTAGCCAAATTAATCAAATGGCAGAGAGAGAACACACAAATTAATAAGATAAGATATAAAAAGGGGGACATAACCACAGACACAGAGGAAATTCAGAGAATCATTAGATCTTACTACAAAAGCCTATATGCCACAAAATTGGAAAATGTAAAAGAAATGGACAGTTTTTTAGATAAATACCATATACCAAAGTTAAACCAGTACCAGGTAAATGCTCTAAGTAGTCCTGTTAGTCGCGAAGAATTAGAAACTGTTATCAAAAACCTCCCTACCAAAATAGCCCAGGAGCAGATGGTTTCAATTCAGAATTCTACCAGAACTTCCAAGAAGACCTAATACCTATACTCCTTAAGGTATTTCATAATATAGAAACAGAAAGATTCACTGCCGAAATTCCTTTATGAAGCTACAGTTACCCTGATAACTAAACCGCACAAAGACTCAACCAGAAAGAGAATTACAGGCCAATCTCACTCATGAACATTGACGCAAAAATTCTCAATAAAAGACTGGCAAAACCGAATCCAAGAACACATTAGAAAAATTAATCCATTATGATCAAGTAGGCTTCATCCCAGAGATGCAGGGCTGGTTCAACATACAAAAACCTATCAATGTAATCCATCATATAAATAAACTGAAGGAAAAAAAAACATATGATCATCTCATTAGTTGCTGAAAAAGCATTTGACAAAATTCAGCACCCCTTTATGATAAAAGGTCTTGGAGAGATTAGGGAACAAGGGTCATTCCTAAATATAATAAAAGGCTATTTACAGCAAGCCGACAGCTAACATCAATTAAATGGAGAGAAACTCAAGGCCATCCCACTAAATTCAGGAACACGGCAAGGCTATCCACTCTCTCCTTATCTCTTCAATATAGTGCTTGATGTTCTAGCAATAGCAATAAGACAACATAAGGGGGATCAAGTGGATTCGTTTGGAAGGGAGAAGTTAAACATTTGTTATTTGCAGATGATATGATAGTATACATAAGCTACCCCAAAAACTACCACCAAAGAACTCCTACAAGCTGATAAAACTCCTTCAGTAACGTGGCAGGATACAAGATCAAATCAAAAAAATCAGCTGCCCTCCTAAACATAAAGGATAAAGAAGCAGAGAGGGAAATCAGAGAAGTATCACTTTTCATGATAACCACAAATAGCATAAATATTTTGGGGTAACTCTAACCAAGGATGTGGAGGATTTATTTGACAAGAACTTAAGTTCTTTGAAGAAGAAATTGAAGAGGATACCAGAAATGGGAGGATCTCCTTGCTCATGGATTGGGAGATCAACATAGAAGAAATGGCAATTCTACCAAAAGCAATCTATAGATTCAATGCAATCCCCATCAATTCTCATAAAATTCTTCACAGAAATTGAGAGGACAATAATCAACTTTATATGGAAAAACAAGAACCCAGGATAGCAAAACAATCTTATACAATAAAGTTACTTCTGGAGGCATTACCATCCCTGACTTCAAACTCTTATTACAGAGCTACAGTAATTGAAAACAGCTTGGTATTGGCATAAAAACAGAGAAGTCGACCAATGGAATACTATAGAAGATGGATCTTAAGATCCACAAACCTATGAACACCTGATTTTTGATAAAGGAGCCAAAAGTACACAATGGAAGAAAGAGGGCATCTTCAACAAAATGGTGCTGGCATAACTGGAATGTCAAACCTGTAGAAGAATGAAAGTAGAATCCATATCTATCACCATGCACAAAACTCAAGTCCAAATGGATTAAAAGACCACAATATTAATCTGAACACACTGAGCTTGATAGAGGACAAAGTGGGAAGTACTATACAACAATTGGGCACAGGAGACCATTTCCTACGTATAAACCCAGCTGCACAGACATTAAGGGCAACATTGAATAAATGGGACCTCCTGAAGCTGAGCAGCTTCTGTAAAGCAAAGGACACTGTCACTAAGACACAAAGGCAGCCTACTGACTGGGAAAAGATCTTCACCAACCCTGCAACTGACAAAGGTCTGTTCTCTAAAATATATAAGGCACTCAAGAGACTAGACTTTAAAATGCTAATTAACCCAATTAAAAAATGGGGGCTCTGACTAGAACAGAGAATTCTCAACAGAAGAAGTTCAAATGGCCAAAAGACACTTAAGGTCATGCTCAACCTCCTTAGCTATCAGGGAAATGCAAATCAAAACAACTTTGAGATACCATCTTACTCCTGTCAGATTGGCTAAAATCCAAAACACCAATGATGACCTTTGCTGGTGAGGTTGTGGGGTAAGGGGTACACTCATCCATTGCTGGTGGGAATGCACACTTGTGCAACCACTTTGGAAAGCAGTGTGGCGGTTTCTCAGGAAATTCGGGATCAACGTACCCCAGGATCCAGTAATTCCACTCTTGGGAATTTACCCAAGAGATGCCCAATCATACTAACAAAAGCATCTGCTCACTATGTTCCTAGCAGCATTATTTGTATAGCCAGATCCTGGATTAACCTAGATGCCCTTCAGTGGAAGAATGGAAGAAACTGTGGAATATATACATGTTAGAATACTACTCAGCGGTAAAAAAAACAATGAACATCTTGAATTTTGCATGCAAATGGATGGAAATAGAAAACACTATTCTGAGTGAAGGTATCCCAGACCCAAAAGATGAACATGGGATGTACTCACTCATAAGTCGGTTTTCTAGCCATAATTAAAGGACATCGAGCCTATAATTTCGGGATCCTTGAGAAGATAATAAGAAGGTGAACCCAAGAAAAACATATAGTAATCCGCCTGGATATTTGAAATAGACACGATCGTCGGGCAAAAATTGGGAACTTGGAGGGTGGGGTGATAGGGGGGCCAAGGGAAGATGGGAGAGAAAAGCATGAAGGGGAGATGTGGTGAGCTCGGGTGAATGGATGCTTGGGATACAGGAAGGGCGGATATGGGAGCAGGGAAGCATATATCTTAATTAAGGGAGGCATCTGAGGGTTGTCAAGAGACTTGACTCTAGAGGGGTTCCCGGGTTTCAAGGGAGATGCCCCCAGCTAGTTCCTTGGGCAGCTGAGGAGAGGGAGCCTGAAAAGGCCAGTTCCTATAGCCATACTGATGAATTTCTTGCATATCACCATAGAACCTCCACCTGGCAATAGATGAAGAAAATGACAGAGGCCCACATTGGAGCACTGGACTGAGCTCCCAAGATCCTGATGAGGAGCAGAAGGAGGGGAAAACAATGAGAAAGAAAGTCAGGACCGTGAGGGGTGAGTTCACCCATGGAGACGGTGTGACAGAACTAACGGGAGATCACCAACTCCAGTTGGAATGGACTGATGGAACATGAGAGCAAACCAGAGCTCTCCTGAATGTGGCCGAAGGTGGAGCTGACTGAGAAGCCAAGGACAATGGCGCTGGGCTATCATTCTTCTGCATTGGACGGCTCTGTGGGAGGCCTTGTCAGCTTGGTTGGTCACCTTCCTGGACCTGGGGTGAGTTTGGAGGACCTTGGTTCTTAACATAGAGTAGGGAACCGGATGGCTCCTTGCCTGGAGAGGGAGGGAGGAGAGGTATGGGTGGAGGGGAGGGGAGGGAATGGGGAGAGGAGGGGAGGAAATAGAAATTTTTAATATACAAAAAAAACCATCTAAAAAAGTAAAAAAAAAAAAAAAAAAAAAAAAAAAAGAGGTGGGGAATTAGGACTCCACTATACCAAACCACAAAAAGTTTCCAGGTAAAAGACGGGCGGTGGTGGGCCACACGCCTTTAATCCCAGAACTTGGGGAGGCAGAGGCAGGTGGATCTCTGTGAGTTCGAGGCCAGCCTGATCTACAAGAGCTAGTTCCAGGGACAGGCTCCAAAGCCACAGAGAAACCCTGTCTCAAAAAAAAATAAAAAAAAAAATAGTTCCAGGTAAAGAACTTACAGGGTGGAAATGCAAAGATACAGGGTGGAAGTGCAAAAGAAACTGTGATTAAAATTTTTTTCAGAATTTTGTTTTTACTTTTGTTTGTAGGTTTGTTTACTTGGTTTTGTTTTTTAATTTACTAATTTTTTAAAAAAGAAACAATATTTTATTATCATACATACAAATCCACGTTTCCACTCCTTTCCTCCTCCAATTCCCTCCACATTTGCTCAAACCCACCCCATCCAATCCTCAGAGAGGGTAAACATACTGCTTTGTGGAAGGACCAAGGCCCTCCCTACTATATCTAGGCTGAACAAGGTATCCATCCAAAGAGAATAGGTTTCCAGAAAGCCAATACACACAGTAAGGATAAATCCTGTTTCCACTGCCAGTGGCCCCTCAGTCTGCCCCAGCCATGCAACTGTCAACCACATTGAGAAGGAATAATTTTGGTACTATGGCTTGTCTATTCCCAGTCCGGTTGGAGTTGATGAGCTCCAATTAGCTAAGGTATCCTGTTTCAGTGAGTATACCCATCATGGTCTTGACCTCTTTGCTCATATTCTCATTCCTCCACTCTTCAAGTGGACTTGGGAGCTCAGTGCAGTGCTCAGACGTGAGTCTCTGCCTCTTGTTTCCTTCAATTGCTGGATGAAGGTTCTATGATGATATTTAAGATATTAATCAGTTTGACTAAGGGCAAGTCAAGATTGGACCCCCTCTACACTATTCCTTAGGGTTTCAGCTGGGGTCATCTTTCTGGATTCCTGGGAATTTCTCTAGAGCCAGGTTTCTTGCTAACCCTATCATGGCTCCCCCAATCAAGATATCTCTTTCCTTGATCTCATCTTTGTCTTTCCTCCATCTCAACTATCCCATTCCCTCAAGTTCTTCTCACCCCTGCCCTCTTCCTCTTCCATTCTCCCTTCTCCCCCAACCCCCATGCTCCCAGTTTTGTCAGGTGATCTTGTCTGTTTCCACTTTCCAGTCAGATCTATATATGTTTTTCTTAGGGTTCACCTCATTACTTAGCTTCTTTAGTATCATGAACTATAGGCTCAATATCCTTTGTTTATAGCTAGTATCCACTTATGAGTAAGTACATACTGTATTCATCTTTTTGGGTCTATGTTACCCCTCACTCAGAATAGTGTTTTCTAATTCCATCCATTTGCATGCAAAATTCAAGATGTCATTGTTTTTTGCCGCTGAGTAGTACTCTAATATGTAAATGTGCTACATTTTCTTTATCCATTCTTCGGTTGAGGGGCATCTAGGTTGTTTCCAAGTTCTGGTTATTATAAATAATGCTGCTATGAAAGAAAATGCCTTTGTATCATAATTGAATATCTTTTGAGTATATGCCCAAGAGTGGTATTGCTGGATCCTGAGGAAGATTGATCTCCAATTTTCTGAGAAACTGCCATACTGATTTCCAGAGTGGTTGTACAAGTTTGCATTCTCACCAACAATAGATGAGTGTTCCCCTTACTCCACATCTTCTCCAGCATAAGCTATCATTGGTGTTTTTTGATCTTAGCCATTTCAACAGGTATAAGATGGTATCTCAGAGTTGTTTTGATTTGCATTTCCCTGATGGCTAAAGATGTTGAACATTTACTTAAGTATCATTTGACCATTGGAAATTCTTCTGTTGAGAATTCTTTGTTTAGTTCTGTACCCCATTTTTAAATTGGGTTATTTAGAATTTTGATGTCTAATATCTTGAGTTCTTTATATATTTTGAAGATCAATTCATTGTCTGATATGGGGTTGGTGAAGATCTTTTCCCATTCAGTAGCCTGCCTTTTGTCTTATTGACTGTGTCCTTTGCTTTACAGAAGCTTCTCAGTTTCAGGGGTCCCATTTATTTATTGTTGCTCTCAGTATGTGTGCTACTAGTGTTATATTAAGAAATGGTCTCCTACTACCCTACCCACTTTCTCTTCTATCAGGTTCAGTGTGGTTGGCTTTATATTGAGGTCTTTAATCCATTTGGACTTGAGTTTTGTGTATGGGATAGATATGAGTCTATTTTTATTCTTCTACATGTTGACATCCAGTTATGTCATGATGGCATAAGTCACAACAATCCCACACCAGTTTGGCGTTATGATTAATAGAATGGTTATTTATTTAAAAGGGAAAAACTTACAAATCACCATCCCAGCCAACAGCTTCTTCTGCGCAATCAGGAAGGGAGCCTAGTTGCCAGGAAGCAGAGCTGGAAGCCAGAGAGCGAGTGGAGGGAAGTGGCTGCATTTTTAAAGAGAGAGACCATGCCCCAATGGGCTGGTATCTCAGCAGCTATTGGCTGAAGGAGCAGAAGGAGCTCCTGAAACAATGTCAGTACCATTTGTTGAACATACTTTCTTTTTTTCCTTTGTATAATTTTAGCTTCTTTGTCAAAAATCAGGAGTTCATAGGTGTGTGGATTAATATCCAGGTCTTTAGTTTGATTGCATTTGTGGACCTCTCTGTTTTTATGCCAGTACCAAGATATTGTCATTACTGTAGTTCTGTAATAGAGCTTGATGTCAGGGATGGTGATGCCTCCAGAGGTTCTTTTATTGTACAGGACTGTGATGTGAGAGTCCCCTCTGTGTGGTTGTGATTACCATGAATGAATAAAGAAACTGCTTTGGACCTATAGCAAAAGCAGAACTTAGGAGGTAGGGAAAGGTAGGCTGAATGCTTGGAGAAAGAAGGGCAGAGTCAAGGAGAAGCCACAGAGCCACCAGAAAAAGATATGTTGAAACTTTGCTGGTAGACCAACGACCTCATGGTGATGCACAGATTTATGGAGATGGGTCAACTTAATATGTAAGAGTTAACCAATAAGAAGCTAGAGCTAATAGACCAAGCAGTAATTTAATTAATGCAGTTTCTGTGTGATTATTTCGGGTCTAAGCTAGCCAGGTGGGAGGGAACCAACAAGCAGCATTTCCTCCAACAGGATTGTTTTGGGCTATCCTAGGTTTTTTGTTTTTCTATATGAAGTTGAGTATTGCTCTTTCAAGGTCTGTGAAGAATTGTGTTTGGATTTTGATGGAGTTTGCATTGAATCTATAGATTGGTTTTGGTAGAACTGCCATTTTTACTATATTGATCGTACCTATCCAAGAGCATGGGAGATCTTTCCATCTTCTGGTACCTTCTTCAATTTCTTTCTTCAAATACTTAAAGTTCTTGTCAAATAGATCTTTCACTTCCTTGGTTAGTGTTACCCCAAGATAATTTATGTTACTTGTGGTTATTGTGAAAAGTGATGTTTCTCTGATTTACCTCTCAGTTTCTTTATCATTTGTATATAAAAGAGCTACTGATTTTTTTTGATTTGATCTTGTATCCTGCCATATCACTGAAGGTATTTATCAGCTGTAGGAGATCTCTGATAGTGTTTTTAGGGCCACTTATATATACTATCATATCATCTGCAAATAACGAAAGTTTGACTTCTTCCTTTCCAATTTTAATCCCCTTGATTTTCTTTTGTTGTCTTACTGCTATAGCTAAAAATTCAAGAACTATGTTGAAAAGATATTAAAATAGTGGGCAGTCTTGTCCTGTTCCTGATTTTAGTGGAATCGCTTTGAGTTTCCCCCCTTTTAATTTGATATTGGCTGTCTGCTTGCTTTATATCGCTTTTATTATATTTCAGTATGTTCCTTGTATCCCTGATCTCTCCGAGACTTTTATCATGAAGGTGTGTTAGATTTTGTCGAATGCTTTTTTTCCAGAATCTAATGAAATGATCATATGTTTGGAAATAATCAAATTGAGGACTGAAATCAACAAAATAGAAACAAAGAAAACAATAAAAAGAATCAAGGAAACAAAGAGCTGGTTCTTTGAGAAAATCAACAAGATAGACAAACCCTTATCCAAACTAATTAAAAGGCAGATAGAGAACATACAAATTAACAAAATCAGAAATAAAAAGGGAAAGATAACAATAGACACTAAGGAAATTCAGAAAATCATTAGGCCATACTACAAAAAAATTATACTCCACAAAACTGGAAAACATAAAAGAAATGGACAATTTTCTAGATAGATACCATATACCAAAATTAAATCAAGACCAGATGAGAAATTTAAATAGACCTAAAAACTGCAAGGAAATAGAAGCTGTCATCAAAAACCTCCCAACCAAAAAAATGCCCATGATTGGATGGTTTTAGTGCAGATTTCTACCAGAACTTCCAAAAAGAACTAATACCTATATTCCTCAAAGTGCTCCACATAATAGAAATAGAAGGCTCATCGCCAAACTCTTTATGAGGCTACATTTACCCTGATAACAAAACCACACAAAGACACAACCGAGAAAGAGAATTACAGACCATTCTCACTCATGATATGGGTGCAAAAATACTCAATAAAAATCTGGAAAATAAAATCCAAGAACACATAAAAAAATCATCCACAATGATCAAGTCGGCTTCATCCCAGAGATGCTGGGATGGTTCAACATACGAAAATCTATCAACATAATCCATCATATAAATAAACTGAAAGAAAAATCCATATGATCATCTCATTAGATGCTAAAAATATGTTTGAAATTTTTATGTGTTGTTTTCTCTGCATGTTTGTCTGTGTATCACGTGTATGCGGAACCTGTGGCAGCCAGAGTAGGGCATCGTATCCTGTAGCACTGGAGGTACAGATGGTTGGAAGCAACCATGTGTGTGCTGCAGATGGAACTCATGTCCTACGCAAGAACAACCACTGCTTTTAACCACCAAGCCATCTCTCCAGTCCCAAAATACTTTTTGGTGAAATTTTGTGAATTGGAACAGATGTTTTTAAAAAGAAAAAAAGTTGATTTATAGCCAGAAGGTCAGCACAAACAGGAAATGTAATTAATCACACTAATAATTTTAAAGTTTAATCTCTACACAATAAGTAAACTTTGGAACATTTTGATCAGGACAGTCACTAGATAACAATGGTGGCTGGGTAGCACATATTGAAAATAAGAAGAGCTGAAATAGGGAGACAGGTCTAATAGTGGCCTCATTCATAATAGTGGCACCAGAAATCAGTTCAGATTTTAAATATACATTTATGTAAAATTCACAAAGTTGTTTGAGCTAGATTATAACAACTAAGGTAGAAGAGAGAACAAACTCCACCCACAGTTCTGGCATAAGCAACCAATGGCACAATTGCCCCTTGTATCAAGACAGAAAGGGAGGAAGAAAGAGTCCATGTTAGGAAAGGGTAAGGCATGGAGAGAGAAAGAAATCAAAAAACTTGGTTTCCTAATTAAGAAGGTTCAGCTTTGTGGATAAGCATGCCAGTACCATGCCCAATTTAGGAAAACAGAGACATGACTAGAACAGGAGAATAGATGGGAAACATGACTTCACAGCTCAATTGCTTTAAATATTACCATTTCCATGACTGCAAAATTTTTCAACTGAATCATTTGATGCTCTCCCCACTTTCTTACTCCATGAATTATGACACCTGAATGTAGTTTATATCAACTTGTACTAGTTGGTGTTTCCTGAATTTATTATTAAGTAATATTCCTTTTTAAGCATTTTACATACCAACCACAGTTCCCCCTCCCTCTCCTCCTCCTGCTATCTCCCATAACCTCCCCCCAAACCACCGCCCCCCATTTATTCCTCAGAAAGGGTAAGGCCTCCCATGGGGAGTCAACAAAGCCTGGCACCTTGAGGCAGGACCAAGCCCTGCCCCCCTGCATCAAGGCTGAACAAGGCATCCCACCATAGGGAATGAGCTCCAAAAGGCACCGCATGCATCAGTGATAGATCCTGGTCCCTCTGCCAAGGGTTCCACAAACAGACCAAGGTACACAACAACTGCTGCCCACATGCAGAGGGCCTATTTAGGTCCCATGCATGTTCCCCAGCTCTTAATTAAGAGTCCTTGAGCTCCCTCTAGCTTGGGTCAGTTGTCTCTGTGGTTTCTGTTTCAAGATCTTGACAACACCTTGCTCATATAATCCCTCCTCCTTTGAATAATATTTTTAATTCAATTCCATGTAATGGCTAATGTTTTAAATTCAGCTTGTGCTCTTTCACTAAAAAGTGATTTGTATCAGTAATATCACTCAGCTAATAAAGAGTCACTGAAAACAGCAGAAATAACTTTTCTAGCTAGAGATTTTTTCTGCTCCCTAATCTCTAATCATCTAGGTATCAGGGGTTTATCAGAAGTATTAATTTTATCTGGACTCATCTTGGTTTTGACAATTAAACATAACTTAACAAACTTACTGTTACAGCCTGTCTCTTTTTTTTATAACCCTGAGAGTCAAATCCAGGGTTATGTGCATAGTAAAAAGCACTTGACCATCCCATCATGTTGGATAACAAATGATCCCTACTCCACTACACTCAGGAAGTGTAAACTCCACTTGCTATTATCTGTCATGATGTGTGCACTGACAATATAAAAGAATGCATATAAAATACTATTTAACACAAATATTGCAGCACTGAAAATACAAACCAGTGGTGACTAGACACTATGTGTCCTCAGTGCTCAGGGCAGAAAATGACAGACCCACAAAAGGACAAACTGTCAAAAGCCACTCAGCTTTGATTTCTAGTGTCAAAACAGTCATAATACACAAACATATGAGTGTGACTCTAAAACCTAATAAGACGCCTCATTCCTTGTGCTGATATTGAGATTCATAGTATTTTCCAATTAATTATATTTTATTATATCACCATATTTATACATATACTATGTATATACATATAGATAGATGAAGATAGATAGATAGATAGATAGATAATAGATAGATAGATAGATAGATAGATGATAGATCGATAGATCGATAGCCACTAGATCGCTCGATAGATAGATGCTCGATAGATAGATAGATTAGCTCGATAGCTGATAGCTAGATGACTCATCGCTCGCTCGCTCGCTCGCTCGCTAGTAGATCGCTGCTGCTGCTAGCTCGCTCACGCTAGCTCGCTCGCTAGCTCGCTCGCTCGCTGCTCGCTCGCTGCTCGCTCGCTGCCCGCTCGCTCGCTCGCTGCCCGCTCGCTCGCTCGCTCGCTCGCTCGCTCGCTCGCTCGCTCGCTCGCTCGCTCGCTGCTCGCTGCTCGCTCGCGCTCGCTCGCTAGCTCGCTCGCTCGCTCGCTCGCTCGCTCGCTCGCTCGCTCGATAGATGCTCGCCAGCCAGACCGACAGACAGACACGGCAGGCAGACAGACCGACAGGTAGATAGATAGGTAGGTAGGTAGATGAGTTATCTGTCAATAACTGAATGAGAATACCTAAATCCTCAGATTCAGACACAGTAGTAAGTCACAAGTCAGCTAATGAAAAAGAATCCTACTACTACATCTATCAGGCCAAAAGTATTTGAACACTAAAAATAAAAGAAAATGTTAAGCAAGACTTAAAGGACACACACTATCCATACTATAGAGATGGGGTAGAAAAACTAAGCATGTGTTTCTTAGCAAACAAAGACAAAAGCTAGGAGATAATGGAATAGATTAGGGATATAAACACACATGTTAAAAATGACATGTACATTGTTTGTTGAGAAATTTATTGTTCTGATAAATAAAACATGGCATCTGTGTACTGGTTAGAATAATGATTTGAAATATCCCTGCACTGACCTAAAACATAAATCTGCTGCCATTTCAAGTATGATGAATTAAAATGAAAAAATCCATTTTGCTGTTAGCATGCATTATATAAAATAATGGGTCTCATGACCCATTTTCCTACATGTATGCAACATGTTTTATCATACACACCCATTATTTTCTCCTGCCCTGCACTCACCCTCCCTTTTCCGCTCTCTCCTCTAACATTCTCCTTTCCATTCCTTTCCCTAGATGGCATATGAGCACCATTGCTACTTTTCTTTCTGGATTTGGTTTATTTTACTCAATTTTTCTGCAAACAGCAGGATTTCATTTTATTCTATTGACAAATAATATTCCATTCTTCATACACAACCACATGTTCTGTCTTTTTAATCCACTCACAGACACCTAAACTGAATACTAACCTGTTTATTATGTAGTGTATCGATATTTTTAAGTCATCATTAACGGCATGTGTGGGATTTTTTTTTTATCTTATTCTAAAAGGTGGCTAACTTGTGTTTTCCTTTTTTCATAATTTACTAAACATTCATCTTGGGTAATAATTAGTAATAATTGTAGTAGCCTCACTACACAAGCTTGACAGCAACTTTGAAAAGGTTTCCTCTTCTTGGCTTCAAGGATATTAACTGAAGTTGTAGTGCCATCCTGTGGTTGACAAGTTTATTGCAGTTTTTGTTGTGGTTTGGTTTTGGTTTTTGATTTTGTTTTCTTTTGTTTTGTTTCGTTTGAGGTATTTCTCATCTTTTAGTTAGTTTGCAAAGTAAAGGGCTTCTTAATCTCTTTTCCGCGAACATTAACAGGACCTCCTGTTGCAGCACAGATCACAGACATCAACACGGTCTCCTGTGACAGCCCTGATCAACACAGCCTCCGGAGGCTACACAGTTCATGCTTAACTTCACGGCTCCCCAAGGGACGCCATGCCCATGTCCGTGATCACAACTGCTACAGGAGCCAATGTTGATGTCTGTGGTCTCTGATGCCTCCAGAGGACTTGCTAATGTCCGTGATTCAAATAGGACCCTGTGGGTTGTTGCCGTTCTGTGCATCCACAGAAAACCATGTGGAAGTCCATGTTTCGTACTGACACTGACTGTTACAACCCGCAAGGAAGCATCTGTCACACTGGTACAGACGACTCCATACTCATAGGAGAGACGTTGAAGATTTCTGCAATAACTAACTCCTCAACAAATGTAGATGGAACGGCGGGCTGTGTCCCGCCACCCACCGGCTAGCTTTAACCCAAAATAATTACATGGAAACTGTATTCTTTTAAATACCGCCTGGCCCATTATCTGTAGCCTCTTATTGGCTAATTTTTATATTTTCCTTTAACCCATATTTAGTAATCCGTGAGGTGGTTGCTTACCAGGGGAGATCTTAACCTGTATCCATCTCAGAGAAGAGAGGCATGGCGACTGCTTATGGCGACTGCCTGAAGCGTCTCCCCAACTCTGCTTCCTTTCTCCCACAATTTTGTTCTGTCTACTCCGCCTACCTAATTTTTTGTCCTCTTAAAGGGCCAAGGCAGTTTCTTTATTAATGAAAGTAACACATAGACACTCCTCCATCAAACAAAGAAGAAACAAACAGTCTAGACAGGTTGCCATTGAGGAGAGAGTCTCTGTTGAACTGTCAGGAGTGAGGCGCCTTCTCTGTAGGTTCTATTTACATTTCCTTATAGCCAACATGGTAAATACTTTTCATATATTTTTGCCTTCATATCTTTCTTTTGGGAACTCTGTCCATCTATCATTTGCCCACTTATTGAAAGATTGGCTCCTTAGCTGAAGCGGCATAATGAACGACAAACAGAATTAACCAGGCTAGTTTAAAATAAAATATTCAGCTTTAATAAAAGGAGGAAAAGGGGAAAACTTACAAAGCCAGAGTTCCAGCGAAGCCCTAGTGCAGGCCGCACACCCGCAAGTTTTATAGGTAAATCTTAGCCTCAGGGGAACACACCCCACAAACAAGGTGATTGGCTAAGGTTCCCCTTCACTTAGCTATCAACATTTTTGGTTTGTTATTTGCTCTGGATATTAACCTTCTCCTGGAAAACAACTACCAGAGATTGTCTCCCATTTTCTGGACTCTCTTCTGTTTCCTTTACCCTTCAGAAGCTTTAGGATTTCCTGTGATACTACTTGTGGCTTCTTGCTGTTACTTCCTCAGCTGTGCTGTATTTCAAAGTGTTCTCTCCACTTTATCCTCTAATACTTTAAGATTTTCATATGTTTACAATTAAGGGTGATGACTTCTATAGGATGAGACAGAGAACTCTAGTTTAACTTTTCTGCATGGGGACAAGACACTGTCTTCTCTCCAACATGGGTATTTATACATCTTTACACCTTTATTGAAAATCAGATGCGTTTTGTTGTTTTATATTTCTGGATTCTATAATCTACTTTTATGTGTGTGTGTGTTCTTATTCCAAAGCACATAGACATATCTTACTAGACATTGCAGTGTATTTTGAAATCAAATGTTTTGACCTATCTAACACTGTTGTTGTTGTTGCTGCTGCTGCTGCTGCTGCTAAGGACTGCTTAAGCTATTTGGGGTCCTTACAAAGGCAGTTCTATATGGATTGTTTTCTCTATTTCTGTAAAAATAGTAGTCTTATGGGGATTTCATTGAATTTGTAATTTGGTTTTAGTAACATAGCCATTATAACTATACTAAATAATTATGCAAACTATGAATGGAAAGTCTTTCCTTATGGACAATATAAAGACAGATGGAGGGTTGAATTTAGCTCATGATCTACAGTTTACAAATACCCCAAGAACATGAATCCAGAAACTAAAAAGCCTAGGCTTTAATACTGATCTTGTCATTAATCAACTCTATAGTGCTGAAAAATTTGCTTGGAATTTCTTGTGTTTTACTCTCTTCTTCCATAAAGAATGACAATCATCTCCCTGCTTAACAGTTTCATTGGGAGAATTCTTGAGTCAGTGTCTGAAAATCAGTTTAAGAAGTCATTCTAGGAACATTGTAATTTCAATAGAAATGTAAGTCATTATGGTGACATGATACATGGTATTTACATTAGTGGGGGAGTGAAAATAATATAGGTTAGGGCCAAGAATAAGAAAACTTGATGTTGATAAAGATGGAGAGGTGGCAAGAAAACAGATATTGAAAAGATTATATGCCATCTTATTGGAAAACAATATTGTGAACTATAATAAATTAATTTAGGATGTTATGACAAAGAAATAGTTAGATCTGCATATTTAGAAATATCACTTTGGCAGTCACAAAATGCATAGATTACAAGGGGAAATGGCATGTAAGACAAATAAATCAAAAGAATTTTGTAATGGAGCAGATATAGGTGAAGGAGAATCATTTCTTTCTCTCAGAAGTTGAAGTCTCCCATTAACACAAGTCATCAGAGTTGGTACAAAGCAAAGCCGGGCACCCAAAAGAAATCCACCACTATTATGGAGAGCAGCCATTCCTTAAACCTACAGACAGCAGAGGCTTGTGATTTGGAAGTGGTCTGTTGCCAAGGTAAGCTAATCAGGGGATATATTTCTGCTGTCTGTGCCATTAGCCTCTCCAGATCTGATTCTGTCTATACACCTAAGGTTCCCCTAGGTCCTATTGTAGGCCACTGGGAGCCTCTGTCAACTGCTCTCCCTGTGCAGCAGAGTAGCTCATTAACAACTTTTTAATAAGGTCATAGACAGTGACTGCTCATTAATAAATTGAGTAGTCTGCAGCCCCAGAGACTAAGGAAACTCAGAACAGAAGTCAGTGACAACAGTGCTCAGCTGAAGAGTAGCTAAGTCAGAGGGAAAAGAAAAAACTTCTCTTGGAGGCCTCCAGACTTTTACTATTAGACCTCTAGGGTCCTTGGCAGCTCCCAGAGACTGTAACTCTTAAAATACAGACCAGGAGGTGCAGGATTTTGGTGGCATAAAGGGAAGACAGAGTCCAGTGATCCCAGGCTTGCACCAGCTCTTTGTCTAGAGAGACACTTGAGGAAGTCAGGTGCTCTTCATGCTTTGTGGAATGCTGTGAAAAAAAGATCTTGCTCTCAGACTATTTAATGTTCTTCTATATCTATAGATGTTCTTGTTGTTTGCCCTTCATGTCCAAGCACAGAATCCTTTTTTCCTAAGCTATTTTATTCTGTGTACTAGGGATCCACTAGCCTTCGTTCCTCTTTTGCGTGCATCTCTCAGACATCCCAGCCATTCCCAGGGTTGCAATGAATCATCTCTATGGAGATAAATCTCAGGCATTGACTTTACTTCCTACAAGGATCAAGAGTGGAGCATGCTTGCTGGCCTGGCTGCCTTCAGTAATGAATCAAGTTTACAAATCCTTTAATCTACTCTCATTAGCTGCCCTTGAATGCTTTCTAAAGCATATATCAGTCATTATTGTGCATAAACGCATGTTTACTCTCTTCAGAATTAAACTGGTTGTTCTTAATCTGTCATAAAAGCTTACAGTTCAGTTCAAGTTTCTTTACAACTATATTTCTTATTACATTCATTCATTAGGTGAATGAGAAATTAATTATCATCATACCATAATTGCAGCATCGATGATTTTTCAGATCTCTCCCTTTACCAAGGGAATACTATTAATTAAAGGTACTAACTTGTAATTGATGCCTAAATATGGGCTATATATGTGTAATGCTATTTGAGGGTATGAAAAACAGTACAGAAGAGGACAAATTAATATCTACCATAGCCTAGATTGAAATCCATGAATACCTACCCCAAATCCTATGTTCTTTTCAATATAGCTTATTCTGTTCTAATATACAAAGACTAACAGGAAGGAAGAAAGAAAATAATAGTGTCTGATATGTGATGTCAAAATCTTCAGGTGTGTCAGAAGGAGAAAAAATGAACCAAAGTCATTAAATACAAATAGAAGCTTTAAAAAGAAATTACAAGTTGTAGACTTTCAGAAATGGTTCAGCAGCACAACAAATTGTATCAACATAGATGGCCCTGCTGATCACACCTATGTTAACTAAAGTCACTAATTTAGTCCTATATCCTCAGTTTTCATGCCATTTTTTTCTATTCCAGGACCACATCTAGGATACCCCTTCATGTGCAGGGGTTCTCTTGGCTGTGCCAGTTTCTCAGACATCTCATTAGTAATTCTAGGCAGGTATTTTGAAAAATACCCATGCTCAGGATTTGTTCTGCAGTCTTTTCTATACCAAGACTGGGTTTACGACTTAAAAGAATTACAAGATTAAAGTGTCACTGTCGATTCGGTGCGGTGGAGTTCCATCTGGATGGAACCTTCATCTGGCGATGGATGGAGATAGAGACAGAGCCACACATTGGTGCACCGCACTGAGCTCCCAAGGTCCAAATGAGGAGCAGAAGGAGGGAAAACATGAGCAAGGAAGTCTGGACTGCGAGGGGTCCCCCCATCCACTGAGATGGTGGAGCTGATCTATTAGGAGCTTACCAAGCCCAGCTGGACTGGAACTGAAAAAGCATGAGATAAAACCAGACTCCCTGAACATGGCAGACAATGAGGGCTGCTGAGAAGCCAAGGACAATGACAATGGATTTGGATCCTACTATGCATACTGGCTTTGGGGGGGCCTGGGCTGTTTGGATGCTCACCTTCCTGGACCTAGATGGAGCGGGGAGGAACTTGGACTTCCCACAGGGCAGGGAACCCTTACTGCTCTCTGGACAGGAGAGGGAAGGGGAGTGGAGGGGGAGGGGGGTAAATGGGAGGTGGGGAGGAGGCAGAAATTTTTAATAAAAAAGTGTAGACTGGACAATAGCAAGGGGGAAATATAGGTGGGAATTCTAGGCAGAGAGAATAAGTAGGAGGAAGAATTTAGACAGAAAGAAAGAAAGAAAGAAAGAAAGAAAGAAAGAAAGAAAGAAAGAAAGAAAGAAAGAAAGAAGCAAGGAAGGCAGGCAGAAAGAAAGAAAGAAAGAAAGAAAGAAAGAAAGAAAGAAAGAAAGAAAGAAAGAAAGAAAGACAAAAAGGACAAAAAGACAGAAGTCAGGGAAATGACAGGGGCAGCCAGACAGACACAGAGGAAGTAGGAACGTAGGACATGCAGAATGAAAGAAAGGCAAAAGGCCCCGAGGCAGTACATAGATGAATATAAACTGATTAAATTAAGATAAAAGAGCTAGCGGGATAAGCCTAAGTTAAGGCTGAGGATTTATATTTAATAAGTCTCTGCATCTTTATTTGGGAACTGGCTGGTAGTCCAAAGAAAATTCCAAATACAGGCTCACTCTAACTCTTTCTAGATGCCGTCTTAGTCCCAATAAGTCTCTTTCTAAATTTTTAATGACACACTTACTTTAAATAGAGTGGTTTAAACAAGCATGAATGTAAGGTTACTCATGGGAACATAAGCAACTTACCAGCAGCTACAGCGCTAAAGAAAATTGTTCCTACTTCTTCAGCAGCTGTTAACACCCTAAGCTTGGGTGTAGCCTAATAAGTTCCCTATTGCCTATTCTAACAATGTTGAGAGGCTCAATGATGTCCAAATGTTATACAGACTCAGACTCTAAGTTCATGAATGCTGTGGCTGTGTTGTAATGAGGGAGACAGCATCTCACCATACTTCTCCACAGTCCCCTACTTCTTGTATTATTTCTCACTTACTATCCATTTCCAACGACGTTCTCTAAGCCTTGGTGGAAGGGCATGAAATAGATGTCACATTTATGGATGAGAATGAAACAGCCACTTATTCTTCATACTGCAACCAGACATGGATCTTTACATCAATTTCTATCTACTAAAAAAGAAATTTATCTGGCCACAGCTGAGAGCTGTAGTGATCTAACGGTATAAGCATAAGCATTAACTACAGAGGTAGTTCAGCACTTAAAAGCATATATTGTTCTTTCGGTAGACACAGGTTCTGTTCCCAGCACCCACACAGTGGGTCACAACTGTCTGCACTCTAGTTCCAGTGGACCTGATGCCCTCTTCTCTCTTCAAAGGACTATAGACCTGCAAATAAAACCTATCTACTTGCAGGCAAAACATTCTGACACATTAAAAAATTAAAATAAAATGAGTATTTAAAGAGTAGTTTCATATGTCCACTTAACAAAACAGCACTAGTTGGTCTCGCTATTAAGCCTAGAGGTATTTTCCCCTGCCATGTCTCTTTGAAGTAACAAGAACAAATTCCTATCTGTAGTTTAGGACTCAAATTCAAGCATACTATGGTTGGTTACTTCCAACACAATTGTACCACACTTTGTCTGTAGGCCCATCTTGCCTGGAAGGTCTGTATTGTAGCGTGAACTTCTTCCAGTAGCTGCACAGCACTTTACAGCACCACAAAAATGTAATAGTCAGGTGGAAGATTCCAGTTAAGTTCCAGTTTGATTTATCTGATTCTGTAATCAAAGTGTGGAGTGTCTTCATAAGTAATATGTTACTGTCTGTGGTAGTTTGAAAGAAAATTGCCCCCAAGTGGAGTGCCACGATTAGGAAGTGGTGGCCTTGGAGCATAGGTATGGTCTTGTTGGAGGAAGTGTGTCACTGTGGGGCATTGCTTTGAGGTCTCTTCTGCTCAAGCTTCACTCAGTGTGAGACTGAGACCACTTACAGTTGCCTTCTGATGTAGCCAGCACCAAGTCGGCCTGCATGCTCCCTTGTATTGCCATGATGATAACAGACTGAAACTCTGGAACTGTGAACAAGTCATTTCAATTCATCTACTTTTTGGAATTGTTACCATGATCATGGTGATTTTTTCCCATCAACAGAAACCCTAATTAAATACTGTCTAACTATGTTGGGCAACCAGGAGCATTATCAAGAGTCTGTTTTATTTGGGGTGCCTCTAGATCTTCCCTCAACAATTAATAAGAAGATACCTCACTCCTAACCCTATTTTTGTTTAATATCTTATGACTTCTGGGAGTAATTTGAGAATCTTTTCTTTAATTATATTTTATAACAACACAAAGCAGTGATACTCCTTATGGCATTTCATTTCTCCTTAGATGCTAGTTAACCCTATTTTCTACCACCCAGTCTTCTCCTCCATATCCTAATCTCCCTGCTTAGACTTTTCCACCCCCAGTTTCTAACCCCCCTTTAATATAAAATATGTTATATTTCATTTTAGTTTTTTTAGCATTTGCACTCTGGACCATCAGGGGATCCAAGTTCATATCACAATTTCTACTCAATCCTGAAAACAGCCAGTACTTCAAAGAACACTAATTCTTTCATGGAAAGAAGATATTAGACAATTCTGAATATTAGGTTGTGGTAGTGTGAATAAGAATGACCCTCATAAACTCATATATTTGAATGCTTAGTTACCAGAGAATAGAACTATTTGAAAGGATTAGAAGGATTAGGAGGTGTGGGCCTTGTTGAGGAGCTGTGATGGTGTTGGTGTAAGTATATTACTAGGGTAGGCTTTGAGGTTTCAAATGCCCATAATAGGCTTTCTCTTTCCTGATGCCAATGGATCAGGATGTAGTTCTCAGCTACGCTCTAGGACCCTATGTGCCCCCATGTTCCCATAATGATGATAACAGACCAACCCTCTGAAACTGTAAGCAAGCCCCAAATTAAATATTTTTTTCATAAGAGCTGCGCTGATCATGGTGTCTCTTTGAAACATAGAACAGTGACTAAGATCTAGATCTTCATCTTAATTTTAACATTAATATATATTTATGGTTATGAACTGATGGAGGACTCTCATTGGCTAATAAAGAAACTTCCTGGCTCATTTGATTGGCCAGCCCTTAGGTGGGCGGAGTAGACAGAACAGGAAGAGGAAGTGAGGTAGAAGGATCAGTAAGATGCTACGCCTCTCCTAAGTTAGACAGACCGCCATGCCTCTTCTCAGGGAAACAGACGCAATGAAGCTCCAGCCCAAGATGGACGTAAGCTAGAAACTTCCCTGTAAGGCACCACTTCGTGGTGTTACACAGATTATTAGATATGGGTTAAAGCAAGATGTGAATAAGAGGCTGAAAATATTGGACCAGGCAGTATTTAAAAGAATACAATTTGTGTGTTGTTATTTCGCGTGTTAGCTAGCCGTGCTGGAGCCAGGCAGGATGAAAAGCAGGCCTGCCCGCAGCACCTCACTACAGAATGGCGCCCACTTGGATAACCGAAATCCGCAGAAAGCTTGAGAAAGCTTGGGAAAGAATAGAGTAAAGCTCTATTTTCGGGTCTGTCAAGCAAGCACTCTCATCTAAGAGAGGCTTCCTTACTCAGCTTCAGCTGCAAAACATTGCAGCTCTTTTAAGAGGTTCGGCTACTAAACACTTAAATGCTGTTGATGAAAATTACTGCATGCTTTTCGGTTTTCAGCCATAGCAGGAAAAAAGCTGTGTCATTTTAAAATGGCCAGCTTTCTGGGGCCGTTCTGCCAGGGCAAACTCTGACTCTTTCAAGCAGGCGGTCCTGACTATGGAGCTTTTGAGTGTTGTTTAACACTGTTGCAAGCTTGCTTGCTGGCAGGGACCTTGAACCGCCAAAGAGTTGTGGTACCGTCTGCCATGAGGCTGGAAAGCTAGGGAATGGGCTGGATCTAGCCGCCAAAGTCACGGCTTTCGTCCTACTGATATTGTTGGTAAAGTAAAGACTCATGTAGTCAGAAAGAGAGATATACAGTAAAAGAAAACTTCAAAAGTAGAAGAAAATGTCTAAGTGGTTTACACTGTGTTAAAAATATATGCAGGCTAAAGGTTAAAGTTCTTAAAAGTAAAAAACAAAGAAAAAGAAAAAGAAAAACAAAAAAAGAAAAGAGGAAGTTTGTTGTGGTGGTACACACCTTTAATCCCAACACTTGGGAGGCAGAGGTAGATTGACCTCTGTGACTTCAAGGTGTGGCAGCACACACCTTTAATCCCAATGCCTGGGAGGCAGAGACAGAACAGATCTCTGTGAGTTCTAGGTGTGGTAAGCATACGCCTTTAATATCCCAGCACTTGGGATGCAAAGGCCAGTGGGATCTCTGAGAGTTCAAGGACAGCCTGGTCTGCAGAGTTATTCCAGGACAAAGATATACAGAGAACTTGTCAAAAAATAAAAAAGTAAAAATAAACGAAATAGAGGTTAAAATAAAGCTGTACAAAGATGGAAAATACACAAAGAATCTTGATGCTGTATACTATTATGGCTCTCTTGAATTGTTTGAATGCTGAGGAAGGAGCAACAGCTGCTAAAAGATATTTGTTTATAAATGCTGCTGAACTAATCCAAGATAGACATTTTAAAAAATACCTTGACTTCAGAATTTGGATCTAAGGATATGATACTTTGGAAAAGAGTTTTCTTCTTTGTTTTTACAGAAAATGAGACCCTATGGATTATTTCTATCCCAATATGGTATGAATAGACCACGCCCTCCTGAAAGATTGCAGCTCTGAACACCTTCAGAAAATTACTTCACCCAACTGATGACCGAGATGAACCTGGCACACAGGTCATACCATGAAAGATCTGATTACACAGCGCCCCCATTCAGCAGGAAGCAGTTTGGAGGAGAAATAACTGCGCCCATGTTCCCCAAATATTGTTTATAAATGTTCTTTTACATTTAAGGGGGATATGAATATAGATATGAATAATTTGCATTGGTATAGATTTTGCTTTATTGATAGAGATTTAAGGTCAATCTTGTTATATGTAGTTCTGATACTGATTAAGGTATTGTGATTGTGTAGTTCATTTTAAAATGTAATGTATAATTAAGAAATATAGGTTGTTAATGGATTATCATCGATAATAGTAAAAGCTTATAGTCATGTTAGTTAGATTTTCTAGAGATATAGAGATATATTTCAGTTAGATAGGCATACTTCATATCTTCCAAAGACTATAGAATATGGCATTTTAAAATGTCTTAATACTCAGGACTTTTCATGACAATGAGACACATCTGCCTCTGGCAGCACCAGCTACTTCAAGAGGAAGATGGGCATCGAAGAGGATCCTTATAGAGTTTGATAGCCATTTGGGGGCAAGAAACTGCTCTTGCCTTGACTGTTGCATAAACTGGACACAGAGAACCCTCAGAGAGAGGACTGCTGAACTTGCCTATAGGTGAGATGATTCTTTGGGGTTCCTCATTCAAGAAAGAGTCTTCGAGACATTCTGAAGGACACAGCAGATATGACATGAACTGCCTTTGAAAATTCTCTGCTTCATGAAAATGTCTGTTGATACTATGGGCCTGAAGGCCACAACAGTACTAAAGAACTTTGGGTGACTGTCCAGGCAGCGAGATGTCTCTGTCATTTCTAGAGTTTGGAAGTTGCTTATTTCTTGTTTACTCAGGTAATATTATATCCTTCTGGAGTCTTTGATGGAGTTTAAGAATAGATAGTTAGAGTTTTCCTTAGTTATGATAAAAGATAAAGTAGATATAACTATTTGTAACTGTAATTCTTACTTGATACTGTTTTGGTTATATGTAATTTACTATGTTAAGTTAAAAGAAAGCCTTTCTTTTTTGTTAAACAGAAAAAGGGAAATGATGGAGGACTCTCGTTGGCTAATAAGAAACTGCCTGGCCATTTTGATTGGCCAGCCCTTAGGTGGGCGGAGTAGACAGAACAGGAAGAAGGAAGTGAGGTAGATGGCCTCAGTCAGATGCTACGCCTCTCCTAAGTTAGACAGACCGCCATGCCTCTCCCAGGGAGACAGATGCATGAAGCTCACACCCAAGATGGACGTAAGCTAGAAACTTCCCGGTAAGGCACCACTTCGTGGTGTTACACAGATTATTAGATATGGGTTAGTCAGATGTGAGTAAGAGGCTGGAAGTAATGGGCCAGGCAGTATTTAAATGAATACAGTTTGTGTGTTGCTATTCGGGGCATAAACGAGAGCCCGGTGGCTGGGAGCCAGGCGGGACAAAAAGCAGGCCTGCCCGCAGCTCCATCACTAAATGAACTTATGATTTATAAATGCTCCTAGTGGTGGATTTAAGATAATTTCTATATTGTTTTGAAATTTAATGGTGCATTTATATGGTACGCTTGAAATTTAAAACAGAATCAGTATTTTGCTATGTGTAGTAAAATGACTTTGAATGCCTCAAACTAAGTATTTAATTCTGCCTACTTGGTAAACAACAACACAGATGACACAGGTGTAGCCCCAAAGAATCAGGAGGGAGAGTGGCCTCGACAAAGGCCTTCTGGGCCATGTTAAGTGTCTATGTCTGGCTAGGAAGAGGAGTGCTGGTGAAGGCCACAGCAAGGAATGGATCCCAACCAAGCTTATCCATGCAGACAAGAAGATGAAGCTCAAGTCCCTGCCCGCTGTTCCCATCAAGGAATCTGAGATTATTGGCTTTTTCTTGTGGGTCTCCCTCCAGGATGAGATTTTGAAGATATACACCAGTGTATAAGAAGATCAGGTTCGATGCCTTTGTTGCTATGGAGAGTACAAGGTTCACACTGAATATATGTTTTCAAAGGAGGTCACACCTCCATGTGGAGGGATCGTCACATTGACCAAGTTCTCAGTGCCCCTGTGCAAAGGCTAGTAATGGAAGAATGTGAACACTTTTATTGGTTAGCCAATAAAGAGGTGACATCCACTGTAGCTCTTATCCAAGACCTAAGGCACTGGCAAACACAATGATGCTAATGGCCAGTACTGATGACGCCTCACTTCAGCCAGGGACTTATTTCCACACTAGACACTTGATGAAGACTCTTAATGCCATCTTCAAGACCTATAGCTACCTTAACCCCTGACCTTGGGAAACATGGTAATCAAGGTTTCCTGTCAGGAAACTCACCTACCTCTTCTAAAACCCACCCCAGGGTCTCTGAACATAGGACTCTATCTCCAGCTATAGCTACAATATAAGATTTTTATACAACCAAAAATAAGGTTGCTTAATATTAATTTAATTCTGTTCTAGTTCTGTCTTGACTGTTGACCAGCTCCTTCAAAATCTAATAGCCTCCAGTCACCTGAATATTTAGGGGACAAATGTCTCCTCTGTATACATTTTCCTGGACAATGATCAGCATAGAACAAGAAAACTAAAAACAAAAACTAAGACTAAGATCTATGTATTAGACCCTCAAGGCTCTTACAGGTGAGAAGAAGCCAAGCCTGGGTACGTAAGGCCCATACTGGCAGAAGAAGACAGGGTCCTTATATCATTTTAATGAAAAATGGGGCAGAGAAACAGGAGAGATAGAGAAGTGGAATGGTTCATATACCATGGAAAGATACATAAAGTAAGAAAATGTAGACCAGGAGTAGGCATATATTGGAGGCCATCTTGTCACCTGGGTCCATGGTGATGGTGGTGAGGAGTAGACTGCGAGAGATGTCCTGCTTGCCACCTTGGACCATGATGTCCAGATCAGGCTTCTGCCAAGGATCATGTCTGGGTCTGTGGTCCAGCCACAGACTGGTATATTTTTGAAGCCTATGGCTGGTGTCACCTCAGTAGACTTTAGGATCCATGTGAGATGATAACAGAAGGCTGTGCTAAGTCGGCCCCGCCCTTCACTATGCTAGGAAAGCTGGTCTTTCCTCTCGCTGGCCACTACAGTAAGTGAGCTGGACCCTGCATTTAGGAGAAAGGGCCCCACCCTTTACAACAGTTGAGGATAAGCCTAACCTGAGGGCATGCATGTAGGGGAACTAACTCTGCCCCCCATACATTAGGCCACTAGGCTGGTGGCACTAGTGGCTCTATCTGACCTGCCTGGCTAACACCGAAGCCCATAAGTGGGCCTTGAGTTGACCCTCCCTAGCATCTATCCCATCTGGGACTTTCTGGAGCTCATGAAGGACCTGGTCCTTTGGAACCATACCCACAAGATCTCCAAGACATGAAACTTCCACAGGATACCTCAGAGGAGCTCTGGTGAGGATCCAGTGAGGATGATGTACCAAAAACCAGAAGCCTTGACCCAGACCAGTGACTCATTGCAATGAGCATTTGTCAGTTAAGCTGATGGATGGGACAAAGGGGTATATTATATGATACACCAAAACCTCTAATGCCACCAGGATGAATGAAGAAGTGATGGACAAGGAGGAGAGAAGGAAAATCAGAAAATTTTCTGTTCTTGGTATATGTAGTTTTTGTTCTGGTTTGATTTGTTGGGGTTTTTGTTGCTTTTGTTAATGCTTTTGATTGCTTGCTTGTTTACCTTGTTTTGTCTTCTTTAGTGGGTGCATGCAGCAGGGATGAGGTTGGATATAGGTACACTGGGCAGTGTGCTTACATAGCATAAGTGAAGCCCTGGTTCAACCCTAGAACTATACACATTGAGCATGGTGGTCCACAACCATGATCTCAGTATTTGGGTCATGACAAAAGGAACAGTTCAAAGTCACCCAGCTTCATAGTGACTTGAAGGCCATCCTGGACTACATGAGAGCCCATTTCAAAGAAAATAAGTAAAAGTATAAGTCATCTAAGCACAAGAACCATATCTTACTAGTATAATTGAATGGGCAAAGAGTGCCTGATCTGTGATATTGTCTAACATGAATATTTATTAAATTTATAAACTGTCACCTTTTAATGAATATATGACATTTTATTTAATCATAGCATCATTTCTATAGCATCCAATTAGAAAATTATCTTTAATAAAAATTGAAACTGATGCTCAGAGTATTTAACAAAACTGACAAGCAAAAAGTCCCAAAGCAAGGGTTAAATTTAAGACATTCAGCTACAGACTCTTACATGGTGATGATGCTTCCCTTCACTAGAGTTTGGTTTTCTTTCTTGGGGTTTATCCTGTTGGCATTGGAACTTCTTCACATCCTCAAGGTACAATAGATTCAAGAAATTTCAGGTCCCATGGGCAATGAAATAAAATCTAGTAACACCTGAGGGAAACCAAGGTTCTAATCCCTTGGTCTAAACACCAAAGACAAAAGAGAGACAGCTAAGGACAACTAAACCGGGGGTTTTCTGTCATCTGTTTCAGCTTCTTCTGATCCTGTAAGTTCAGTGTAGTAGACAAAGCATCTCTTAGCATTTTCATCTGCCTGCTGCAGCAGGGTCAGTGTATTGCAGTTAACAATTTTAACTATTAAGAGAATGAGTATTGGTAAATATATAGGAAGGAAATAAATTAAATGAGCTTATTACTGGTTATGCTACTTAAATATTGTCACTGATTCTATGATTCTGATCAACAAACATGCAGAAATTTTATAGAAATTTCCAATCTTCTAAAACAAAACTTATTGTCTCATTTTAAGATATGGTCATTTATCATGCCTTCGTTATTATGATTGCCATGTTATTAATTGTTAGGTAGCTCTCAAAGTAATGAGTTCCCTTAAGCAGTACCTCTTTTAAATACATTGAAACTATGATATTCTGGATCTGAAGGACTTTTTTAGTTTGGCATAAAATTCTGTTTATGATTTTATGTGAATAAGTATTGTACTTTTGTAGAAGATATCACCAATTATGACAACAAACTTTGTGATGAAGATCTTTCCCCCTCTTCACAACAGATTCCTTACAAAGCTACTTGTTTCCATTTGTATAAACCGTGAACTGTATTTTAAAGATACAGCTTTCCATTTTGCATTTCTTTTTACTTCCCGAGGTAAATTTGGTTTTGCCCAAAGTTGCAGGAAATGGGCCCAGTGAAGTCCAGTATAATTCTTTCTCCCAAGTAATAGCTTTAAAAAAACTTCAATATAATACCAGACCCAACATGGTAAGATTTCCTTAAAAATGGGTGACGGTAAGAAATTATTCTTTTTTTCCTAAGTTGTGATTTATATGGATATTTTTATTATTTTTGCATGTTTAATATTGTTTTTTCTGATCAGGCCACTTAAAATTTCCTTATTCCATCTCAAAATTAAGTAAAATAAAATACAGATGAGTGTGTTATAGTCAATGTATAATCATTTTTAACTCACATTGTATTACAAGAGTTGACTTTTGGCCTTTCAGGTGGTAGTATAAAGGTTTCTACCTGTCACAGTTTCTGCTGCATTATTGATTCTTTTAACTGTTTCATAAGACTTTTTTGGAAAACTCAAGACATTGCCTGCTTCAGAAAATCTTTGGTCCGTATGACCATACTTACTCTGTGATAACAATTCTCTGTTCCTCTGAGATGCTGTGAATTTTAAGGCACCCTGGATATTCGCATCATCTATCAATAACATTAAGCTTCTTCTTCATTGAGTTTTTCATCTTGCTTCATAGTGGTTGGCAGTGAACATGCGAGAAAGGTGAGCATGCAACCTGATTCTATATACTCAACTTTCATCCCTCTCCTTCATTTGCACTATAAAACCAACCGCCTGGTCCTCACAATTGTCAGTGATCATTTTACATGACATATATGAACAAGTCATTCCACTTTCCCCAACATTCAGGTGGTTTCTTCATCTACACAAAATAAAGTTCAAATGTGTTAGCATGGATAGGAGTATAAAAATATAGGAGTAATAACATACCCAACCAACATCATTATATTGTTTTGCATAAATTTTGGTATGGTGGGTTTTTTTAATTAGTTGGTTTGTTTTATTTTGAGACAATCCTTACGCTCCAGCCCAAGTTAGGCTGGCACTCACAGGAGTTTGCAGATTGATCTGTAACTCATGGCCATCGGCCTCCAAATGCTGGGATTACGTCAGACAACTACACCGAGAATCTAAATCTCTCTGTTTTCTGTCTTTCCACTGTTCATAATGTTTTTCTTTTAGATTTTTATCCTATGGTGGTGTAATTACCTTAACACGTCTAGTTTCATTAAATTTTTATTTTCCAAGTGTATACTCATCATTTTTCCTTTAGATTTCAATATACTAGATTGCAACAATGATGCTAAGGACAGTTGCTGGTAATCAACAAAGTTAGAACCATAGTGAGACAGCTAGGATTCGGGTAGGCCTAGGGAACCTTCAGAACACAGTGATGTTAGTGATATGAGCTCTCTTGATTACCTTTCCTTTATCCTTCCAGCAACTATTTTTAAAAATTCCATTAATTCTCTGAAGCAGCCAATGAACAAGTCCTCATGGTAAAAACAGAATCCTGTAACATATAATTTAGTAGAAATAAAAACGGGTTGCAGAGCGATCTGGGCGGTGGCTCAGTCATGTAAGGTGCGCGTCCTCGGCACGAGCGAGGTCCTGAGTTCGCAGCCCCGTCCGTGGTGTGTGTGATTCTGTCACTGGAGGGTTCCGTGTCCCGTGTGTGTTGGGTGTGTCTGTGTGCGGTCTCTCCCATGCCGTCTTTGGGGGAAAAAAAAACAGGTTTGCAATTCAATAGATATTGTTTTGGGTTAAAAAAATCTGCTTTGTTACAGAGTAGTTAATGCATACCTTTCTTTCCAGCACTGAGATGGATGCAGATGCAGGAGAATTGTGGGTTTGAGGCCAACTTGGGCTACACAGTGAAACCCAGTCTGAGAAAAAAATCCTGTCCCTCCTTTCTTTTCAAAACCGTTTCTCTGAGTTCAGTGTGATCACACAGGAAACAGAAATTTCAGGGAATGGGACACATAAACTATTTTCAAACAGATGCTCACACATCACTCACCTCTCAAAGTCAAGATTCATGAAAAGTAGAACGTTAGCTTGCCTATCTACTATTGCAATTCTATTTCCAGAGGTTTAGTGAATGCCTATTTAGTGGGGTTTTTTTTTGAAATTATGAATAATGGACATGTTTCTCAACGTTTGTGCATATTCAGAGCCATCATATTTTCAAAAATGTAATCCTCCTTACAATGTCCCAGCTACAGACCCAATGATCTCCCAATGCTTGTCCTTCCTACATGTGAATGTGAAAATGGGGGAAATGCCACTACAGAGGCTCACTCAGGCATCACTCAAATAAGCACTAGAAATTTGTCCTCTTCCACCATATCTGATTTTTGCCTCTTTCCATGAAACTAATCAGTAATCTGGAGGGGGAAAAATCCAGAATCTGATTTGTACAATCAAGAATCTGTCTTCTGAGCACACTGGATATTTATGCCCATTGGCCATGGCTGCAGGAAACTGGTCAGAAAATAACTGAGTTTGTTCTCATGAGCTTCTCTTTCCTGCCTACTGAAAATTCAGGGCCTTGCTCTTCCTGGCATTTTTAGCCATCTACCTAATCACTCTGCTGGGAACAGCCTCATTATTCTGGTGACACTTGCTGATCCCATGCTGCAAAGCCCAATGTACTTCTTCCGCAGAAAACTTGTCATTCTTAGAGATTGGCTTCAACCTGGTCTTGTGCCCAAAATGTTGGGGGACCCTGATTGCCCAGGACACAAGCATCTCCTTCTTTTGGTTGTGCCACTCAGATGTACCTTCTTTGTTCTTCTTTGGAGTGGCTGAAATGCTTCCTCCTGGTCACCATGGCCTATGACCGCTATGTAGCCATCTGCAGTCCCTTGCATTACCCAGTCATCATGAACCAGGGACAACGGGCCAAACTGGCTGCTGCCTCCTGGTTTCCAGGATTCCCTGTAGCCACTGTGCAGACCACATGGCTCTTCAGTTTTCCTTTCTGTGCCAACAACAAGGGTGAACCACTTCTTTCTGTGACAGCCCACCTGTGCTGAGGCTAGTCTGTGCAGACACGCACAGTTTGAGGTCTATGCCATTGTGGCACCATTCTGATCATCATGACACCCTGGCTGCTGATCCTGTGTTCCTACACTCACATTGCTGCTTCCATCCTCAAGATTCCATCAGCTAAAGGGAAGCACAAAGCCTTCTCTACCTGCTCCGTCACATCTCCTCGTTGTCTCTCTTTTCTATGTGTCTTTAAGCCTCACTTATTTTAGGGCCCAAATCAAATAATTCCCTGAAAACAAGAATTGTTATCATTGGCTTACACTGTTGTGACTCCTCTGTTGAACCCCATTTCTATAGCCTAAGAAACAATGAGATGAAGAATGCTCTCAGCAGGACCTTCCACAAGGCCCTGACCCTCAGAAACTTTACCTTATAGACATTAAAAGGTAAGATTAATGTTTGTTGAATGGAGAACATATATTTGTGATTCATATCTATCTCTGGTTTATATCTATTATCATGAATTCCAGTTGTCAATATGACTCTTAGAAATCTCATTAGAATGAGAAAAATACAAATGTAATTTAGATCTATTGTCATATATAAAGTTTCCTTTACCTGCCAACTATACCTCACAAAAGTGAATCTTTATTTTTATTTAATTTCTATTCATAATTATGAAGTTAACTCTGAAATCCACCTAGACGTTGAGGCAAATAAGGAAGCAACGGATCCCTTAGAACTGTAGAGAGGTGACCTGTGAGTATTGTGGACAAATGAGGTGGGGCTCTCTTGAGTTGCAAGGGATTGCCCAGTGGTTAGTATGTACACAAGTCAGCAGTTGGGGCTGCCCATGATGACCTTATTCCTAGCCTTGCCATTTCTTTTTTTTTTTTTTTTTTTTTGATTTATCGAGACAGAGTTTCTCTGTGGCTTTGGAGCCTGTCCTGGAACTAGCTCTTGTAGACCAGGCTGGCCTCAAACTCACAGAGATCCACCTGCCTCTGCATCCCGAGTGCCCGGGATTAACGGCGTGCACCACCACCGCCCGGCTAGCCTTGCCATTTCTTGTACTCCCAATTGCTCTATGCTTCCAAATGACCATGCTTTTAACCTTCTCAATAAAATCAATGCTTGCTATCCAACCATTCCATCTTGGGAAGGCAAGATTAACTTGAACTCTATGTGTCCTGGACAAAATACCAGGACCCATATGCTTCAGGTGAGTGCTCATCTTCAAAATTTTTCCCATAGACTTGCTGATGTTGTCACTACAGCATGTGAAGTTACACATGAATCTTGGAACAATTCCATGAAAAGCAGAAACTTATTACCAAGGTTCTTCTATAGTGCTCAGAGTAATGAAATTTTTCTGCTGAAACTTTTTTGCAAACATCTTAAAGGAGATGGAGCCAAGGGGTTCAACATCAACCACAATACCAGAACACTGATCAAAACTGATAGCAAGTGGCTATAGGGGACGGCAACATCTTCAAAAGCCTTTCTATTTCTTTTCCTTACTGATTCTGTTGGCATTTCAACAGTTCAGGGCCAAGGATATCAATGTTCTTTTACTCGGTTGTGTACACACATATTGAACACTATAAAATGGCTAATAATTTTAACATAGGATCATATGCAAGAAAAGAAGAGAAAACCCACCCTGAATTATAGTTATTTCTCTTCCTTTATGTAATTTTGAGATCTCCATTTTTCAGTTTAAAATCCTGATCCCTCCTCAACCATCAGTCTCCTCAATTACAATGGTTCACTATTCATACCCTTGAGGTCATGCTAGTTCTTCTAAATAGCTAGATGGAGCAAGGAAAAGTAGCTCAATAGCCCTCATAAACATACTGGAATAAACCTCAGTGGCCATTTCCTTAACCTGAAGAAACGTCCTGAGATTCTATATGCACCCTGTCTCACATGTAGGTCCTTACACTTTTTTAAATTGTGGTCAGTCCTGTTGCTTCTTTCACCAAAGCCTTAACTAGAGCCTACCTGATTCCTAACAGATCTTCTTTAATCAGATTCCTCTTAGGACCTCATGGAACTTCATTTTATAGATGCATCATTTCTTTATTTAATCATTTACTATTATAAATCATGCTATCAAGATCAGCCTTTTGGATATGTTTTTAATCAGTCCTATGGTATATCTGACAGATGTAAATCTAGAAATGGAACTTCTGGGGCAAATGTTAAATACAAGCATAACATTGCATAATGAAAAAAACAAAAACCATTTAAACTTCCTCCAACAATTTTTGAGTATGCTTGTTTCCTTGATACTACTCAATAATATTTGTTATGAAACAATGAACATTGATTATTTGTATGTAAAATAGAACTCAAATGAATTTTTTAGCTTAAATAAAATAAATGTTGAGGAATGAGGGAAAAATGGATGAATGTGTGAGGGGAAAAATGTACACATTTCATTTAAACTACTGAATACATGCTTCAGATAATTAACACAGGTAATGGTAATGTCTTGATATTCCATTTTGTCCTAAAAGATTGTCAACATTAGTTTGGACAAATTCTCCAACCTTTTAAAGACCCACTAATTCATATTACTCTTATGTTCTTACATTCCACATGTATCAATTATTTAATTTATAAATATTAGTAATGTGTGTTTTTAAATTGTCTTCTCGTGAAGTACCTGTAATCTTTGAAAACTAAACTTCACAGATGTTCTGTTTAGGTATATCCAAAGCCTTATAGTCCACAGAACTGTCATTGACTCAGAAGGACTATTTTGAATTGCCTAGTTAGCTAGCAAGCTCCTGGGATCTACCCAACCTTGATCCATGGTGCTACAGTTATAGGCACATGTAATCATATCTGAATTTTTACAAGGGTGCTAGGTATTTGAATACAGATCCTCAGATTTGGTCAAGTGAGTGAGTCACCTCCCCCATCCCTAATTTTTGTAGTATAAAAATTGATAAATGGATGGGATAGCTTTAAGAAATGATTCTGACATGAAGTTGTATGAGAATGGATTACTTCAAAGTAATTTTTTTGAAGAGGAATTGATGGGAAGTGATGGTAGAAAGCATGTGGATAATTGTACTACTCAAAATTTGAGAGATGATTCTGGAGAAAGACTGACTCCTGCAACAGAACTCAAGTGTCCTGAGAGGCTGGAGAACACACACAAACTACGTAAAAGGGGGAGCTTTTAAGTGTTTTCCTTCTTACAAAACACAAACCTTCTTAAAACACTGCTGAGATGGAGAAGGGGTGGATATGGGAGCAGGGAAGAAGATATCTATATTGAGGGAGCCATTTAGGTTTGACAAGAGACTTGGCTCTTGAAGGGATCCCAGGTGTCCATTGGGGGAGTCCCCAGCTGGTCCTTGGGCAGCATACAGAGGGTGCCTGAACTGGCCTTGCCCCACTATCACACAGATGTTTATTCTCGAATATCACCATAGAATCTTCGTCCGGCTACAGATGGAGATAGAAACAAAGACCCTCATTAGAGCAAAGGACTTGAGCTCCCCAAGGTCCAGTTGAAGAGCTGAAGGAGAGAGAAGATGAGCAAGGAAGTCTGGACGGCGAGGGGTTGGTCCATCCACTGAGACAGTTAGCCTGTTCTAATGTGAACTCACCAAATCAGGCTGGACCGGGACTGAATGAGCATACGATCAAACCAGACTCTCTGAATGTGCCTGACAATGGGGGCTGACTGAGAATCCATTGACAAAGGCACTGGGACATGTTTCTACTGCATGCACTGGCTTTTTGGGACCCTAGTCTATTTGGATACAAAGCTTCCTAGTCCTGGATGCAGGAAGAAGGGCCTTGGACTTCCCATAGGGCAGGGTTCCCTGCCCTCTCTTAAGGAGAGAAGGGGAGGGAGGAGGGTAAGTGGGGGAGCGGAAGGGCAATGGGAGGAGGAGAGGAAGTATAAATTTTTGAATAGAAAAAATAAGAATAAATAAATAAATAAAACACTGCTGCCCAAACCAACAAGAATTCTGCTTACTGGGGACTATAGAGATGATCATCACACATCATATTGTCCCAGGATTGATCTAAAGTCAGAAAGTCAAGATCACTAAAGGAGGGGCTGGAGAGATGGCTTAGAGGTTAAGAGCATTGCCTGCTCTTCCAAAGGTCCTGAGTTCAATTCCCAGCAACCACATGGTGGCTCATAACCATCTGTAATGGGGTCCGGTGCCCTCTTCTGGCCTGCTACATACACACAGACAGAATATTGTATATATTAATAAATGAATGAATGTTATTTTTTTTTAAAAAAAAAAAAGATCACTAAAGGAATAGCTGCATAGGTCCAGTACAACAAAGAGGAGACCAAGTGAAACAAAGCTTAAGTTTCGGGTGAAATTCCAATGTTAGCCTGATTCTGCAAGGAACAAAGAAGTTTAAGCAAACCTATCTGTTTACATTGGATCATGGCATAGGAGGTGGGCTTTTATGCTCGCTTCCCATTAGTGATGAAAAGAAGTGAGAAATAGCAAGTCTCCAGGTACCTCAGTCTCAGAGAGGTTTCTTGGGATCCAAGAGCATTCTTCTAAAAGTACCAGATCAGAGCCCCATTTTTTAAATGGGTTAATTAGCATTTTAAAGTCTAGTCTTTTGAGTTCCTTCTATATTTTAGAGATCAGACCTTTGTCAGTTGCAGGGTTGGTGAAGATCTTTTCCCAGTCAGTAGGCTGCCTTTGTGTCTTAGTGACAGTGTCCTTTGCTTTACAGAAGCTGCTCAGCTTCAGGAGGTCCCATTTATTCAATGTTGCCCTTAATGTCTGTGCTGCTGGGGTTATAGGTAGGAAACGGTGTCCAGTGCCCATATGTTGTAGAGTACTTCCCACTTTCTCCTCTATCAGGCTCAGTGTGTTCAGATTAATATTGAGGTCTTGAATCCATTTGGACGTGAGTTTTGTGCACGGTGATAGATATGGATCTACTTTCATTCTTCTACAGGTTGACATCCAGTTATGCCAGCACCATTTGTTGAAGATGCCCTCTTTCTTCCATTGTGTACTTTTGGCTCCTTTATCAAAAATCAGGTGTTCATAGGTTTGTGGTTTAAGATCCGGGTCTTCTATTCAATTCCATTGGTCGACTTCTCTGTTTAAATGCCAATACCAAGATGTTTTCAATACTATACCTCTGTAACAGAGTTTGTAGTCAGGTATGGTAATGCCTCCAGAAGTTCCTTTATTGTATAAGATTGTTTTGGCTATCCTGGGTTTCTTGTTTTTCCATATAAAGTTGATTATTGTCCTCTCAAGATCTGTGAATATTTTGTTGGGACCTTCATGGGGAGTGCATTGAATCTATAGATTGCTTTTGGTAGAATTGCCATTTCTACTATGTTGATCCTCCCAATCCATGAGAAGGGAGATCCTTCCATTTTCTGGTATCCTCTACAATTTCTTTCTTCAAAGACTTAAAGTTCTTGTCAAATAGATCCTTCACTTCCTTGGTTAGAGTTACCCCAAGATATTTTATGCTATTTGTGGCTATTGTGAAAGGTGATACTTCTCTGATTTCCCTCTCTGCTTCTTTTTCCTTTGTGTATAGGAGGGCAACTGATTTTTTGGAGTTAATCTTGTATCCTGCCACGTTACTGAAGGAGTTTATCAGCTGTAGGACTTCTTTGGTAGAGTTTTTGGGGTCGCTTATGTACACTATCATATCATCTGCAAATGACAAAAGTTTAACTTCTTCCTTTCCAATTCGAATCACCTTGATCCCCTTATGTTGTCTTATTGCTATTGCTAGAACTTCAAGCACTATATTGAAGAGATAAGGAGAGAGTGGACAGCCTTGTCGTGTTCCTGAATTTAGTGGGATGGCCTTGAGTTGCTCTCCGTTTAATTTGATGTTAGCTGTCGGCTTGCTGTAGATAGCCTTTATTACATTTAGGAATGACCCTTGTATCCCTAATCTCTCCAAGACCTTTATCATAAAGGGGTGCTGAATTTTGTCAAATGCTTTTTCAGCATCTAATGAGATGATCATATGGTTTTTTCCCTTCAGTTTATTTATATGACGGATTACACTGATAGATTTTCGTATGTTGAACCAGACCTGCATCTCTGGGATGAAGACTACTTGATCATAGTGGATAATTTTTCTAATATGTTCTTGGATTCAGTTTGCCAGTAATTTATTGAGAATTTTTGCAACAATGTTCAGGAATGAGATTCGTCTGTAATTCTCTTTCTTGGTTGACTCTTTGTGTGGTTTAGCTATCGGGTAACTGTAGCTTCATAAAAGGAATTTGGCAATGACTCTTCTGTTTCTATATTATGAAATACCTTAAGGAGTATAGGTATTAGGTCTTGGAAGTTCTGGTAGAATTCTGCATTGAAACCATCTGGTCCTGGGCTCTTTTTGGTAGGGAGGCTTTTGATAACAGTTTCTAATTCTTCGCGACTAACAGGACTATTTAGATTGTTCACCTGGTCCTGGTTTAACTTTGGTATGTGGTTCTTATCTAAAAAAACTGTCCATTTCTTTTACATTTTCCAATTTTGTGGCATACAGGCTTTTGTAGTAAGATCTAATGATTCTCTGAATTTCCTCTGTGTCTGTGGTTATGTCCCCCTTTTCATTTCTGATCTTATTAATTTGCTTGTTCTCTCTCTGCCGTTTGATTAGTTTGGCTAGGGGTTTGTCAATCTTGTTGATTTTCTCTAAGAACCAGCTTTTGGTTTCATTGATTCTTTGGATTGTTTTCTGTGTTTCTATTTTGTTGATTTCTGCCCTCAGTTTGATTATTTCCAGTTTTCTACTCCTCCTCAGTTTTCTAGAGCTTTCAGGTGAGCTATTAAGTCTCCAATAAGTGCTTTCTCCATTTTCTTTAAGTGGGTACTTAGTGCTATGAACTTTCCTCTTAGCACTGCTTTCATTGTGTCCCATAGGTTTGAGTATGTTGTGTCTTTGTTTTCATTAAATTCAAGAAAGACTTTAATTTCTTTCTTTATTTCTTCCTTGACTCAGGTGTGGTTCAGTAGTTGACTGTTCAGTTTCCATGAGTTTGTAGGCTTTCTGGGGGTAGCATTGTTGTTGAATTCTAGTTTTAATCCATGGTGATCCGATAAGACACAGGTGGTTACTAATATTTTTTTGTAACTGTGGAAATTTGCTTTGTTACCGAGTATGTGATCAATTTTTTAAAAAGGTTTCATGAGCCGCAGAGAAGGTATATTCTTTCCTATTTGGGTGGAATGTTCTATAGATGTCTGTTAAGTCCATTTGGTTCATTACCTCCATTAAGTCTTTTAATTCTCTGTTAGGTTTCTGTCTGATTGACCTGTCCACTGGTGAGAGAGGAGTGTTGAAGTCTCCTACTATTAGTGTGTGTGGTTTGATGCTGCCTTGAGTTCTAGAAGTGTTTCTTATACATAAGTGGGAGCTTTTATATTAGGGGCATAGATATTCAGGATTGAGACTTCATTCTGATGGATTTTTCCTGTTATGAGTATAAAGTGTCCCTTTCCATCTCTTCTGATTGATTTTAGTTTGAAGTCGACTTTGTTAGAAATTAGTATGCCCACACCCGCTTGTTTCTTAGGTCCATTTGCTTGATAAACCTTTTCCCAACCCTTTACTCTGAGTAGGTGTCTGTCTTTGTGGTTGAGGTGTGTTTCTTGTAAACAGAAGAATGTTGGATCCTGTTTTCATATCCAATCTCTTAGCCTGTGCCTTTTTGTAGGTGAATTGAGTCCATGGATATTAAGTGATATTAATGACCAGTGGTTGTTAACTCCGGTCATTTTTTGTAGTAGAGTTTGTGTGTTTCTTTTCTAGTTGTGCTGGTAAAGGATCGCTAGATGTCTGAGTTATTGTGGGCGTTGTTGGACTCCTTGGTTTGTGATTTTCCTTCTATTACTTTCTGCAAGGCTGGTTTTGTGGCTACGTATTGTTTAAATCTGTTTTTGTCCTGGAATATCTTGTTTTCTCCATTGATGCTGAATGCAAGCTTTGCTGGGTATATTAGTCTAGGCTTGCATCCATTTTCTTTAGTGTCTGTAGCACATCTTTCCAAGACCTTCTGGCTTTCATGGTTTCTATTGAGAAGTCAGTTGTAATTCTGTTATGTTTCCCTTTATATGTTCCTTGACCTTTTTCCTTTGCAGCTCTTAATATCTATTCTTTATTCTGTATGATTTGTGTTTTGATTATTTTATGGCATGGGGATGCTTTCTTTTGATCCAGTCTATCTGGTGTTCTGTAGGCTTCTTGTACCTTCATAGGAATATCCTTCTTTAGGTTGGGGAAGTTTTCCTCTATAATTTTGTTTAGTATATTTTCTGGGCCTTTGAGTTATAATTCTTCTCCTTCTTCTACCCCAATTATTCTTAGGTTTGTTCTTTTCATGGTGTCCCAGATTTCCTGGATGTTTTGTGTTCAGAATTTGTTGGATTTGTTTTGTTCTTTAATCTGTGAGTTTATTTCCTCTATATTATTTTCCGAGTCCGAGATTCTTTCTTCCATCTCTTGTATTCTGTTGGTAATACTTGTCTCTGTAGTTTCTGTTCATTTACTCAGAATTTCCATTTCCAGTCTTCCCTCAGATTGTGTTTTCTTCATTACCTCCATTTCATTTTTCAGGTCTTATACTGTTTCCCTTACCTGTTTAATTGCTTTTTCTTGTTTTTCTTGTTTTTCTTGGGTATCTTTGAGAGATTTATTTATTTCGTCTACCTTTTTGTTTGTCATCTCCATTTCTTTATGGCAGTATTTTACCTCCTGTTTAAGGTCCTCTATTATTTTCATAAAGTACTGTTTAAGGTCGATTTCTTCTATTTCTTCTGTGGTAGGTGATCCATTCTTGTTGTTTCAGGATGCATGGATTCTGGTGATGTCATGTTGCCTTTTGGGTTGTTGGAGGAGTTCTTACATTGGTGCCTGCCCATCTCTTCCTTCAAATGGAGCTAGGAGAGTCTTGGTGACTTGGTCCAATCTTTGCTCTGACTGAATCTGGGTGGATCTCCTCAGTGCCGGAGCAAGAGCTATTCCTTACAGCACAATCTGAAGGAACCCACACTCCCTTGTCGGTATCCTCAGACCTGCCTGGAGGGCAGCCTCTCACCCCTCTGGGTAGGTGGCCTTGGTATAGAGTCAGGACACTTGAATACACTAGGAAAAGCCTTCCAGATGGGACTCCACAACACTGAATCAGGGATTCCTTGTAACCAAGGGACGCCTCCCAGAAGTGTCTTCTGGTATTAAGATCCGGTGTCTTTGCTCCCATATGTGTCTTCTGGTACTAATATCTGGTGTCTTTGCTCACAGATGTGTCTTCTGATCCTCCCAGATGTGTCTTCTGGTCCTAATATCCAGTGTCTTTGCTGGCCAGGTAGTTCGGAAAGGGCCTACCTTGCTGCAGGCAGGCTATTGAAACAAAGAAACTCCCACCTATGGGCGGAGCTGGAGATGTTATGGACCTGGAGAGGGGAAGAAGAAGGGACAGTTTTTCTGGGTGCAAGCTGGGTGGTTTAGGAAGAGAGAGGCAGTAGCCAGGGAGACTAGCCCCAGCCGGAAGACTAGGAAGTGTAGGGGGTCCGGGAGTGGCTGTGCTCAGTCTCCCAGGCTGTTGACAAGGGGTCAGGCAGTCACTCACCTCCCAGATGTGTCTTCTGGTCCTAATCGATTAATGACTTTCAAAGTGAACTTTCTGCCTTTCTTCTTTGGATATAAGGACCCGTGTTGTGACTGGTCCTCTTGCAAACTCTAGAATGAGGATGGTTTTGAGGAAAAGGCTGAGAGGTAGAATGACAGAGAGAGAAGTTGGGTAGCCAGAACTATTTTCACATTATCGTGGATTGCAGGAACCATGCTGGAGACCAAGCAAGCAGTAATGAACAAATCACATATGATTAATGCTTCCAGTGAGAAATTCACAATAAAACGCATCCTCCAAAGCATTTTGAGAAAAGTTTGAACATCCACTTAAGCATTTTTGTACAAAGCTCTCCTATTACTCAGAGGCATTTATCTCAAAAGCACTGATTTCACTTTAATTCTTAAAAAATTTTTACCACAAAGTTTGTTCATGTACTCTACTCTGATCATATTCTTTCCCCTCACACCCAACTCCTCCCAACAGATTCTCCACACTTTCACTATTCATTTTGTTTCCTGCCTCAAAAAAAAATCAACAGACAAACTAAGAAAAGAATATCAATAAGACAAAATCCCTAAACAAAACAAAAATTTCACAAAAAATCAGGAGTGTTTTGTATTGGCCAATATTCCTGGGCATGGGGCCTGCCCTTGTAGAGGGGTAGATGCAACACAGTGAGAATTTCATTGGGGAAAAATATTGATTAATCCCTTCCCTAATAGGTATGAATGTTTATAATTTCTTAGGAGTGGAAATTGGATTTTCTCCTTTCTCAACTTCAATTATTGTTCAGAAGGATTAGAATTTGAGTTCTTGGTCATGCATCCACCTTCTTCATCTTGCTGGAAGGTTAGTAAACATGTCTGACTACTTATGCACTGTCAGTTAATATTCTGCAACTGGATTAATGGTGAATAATGTGATTCTATTTCCCATTCCTAGAGACTTCTCAGTCCAGTTAAAAACCACCCAGAAAACTCTCAAAAGTAAGGAAACGCCAAAAAATACTGAGACTGTCTTCTAATTACTGTAGCCTATAAATCTTAAGTATAGATAGACCACTGAGTTTTGACACTTTTTCCTGTGGCTTCACAATTGTGGGGAAAGTTGCAGATGAAAAGAAAAACCTATATTAAGGTATAAAATCATGGGTTCTTCATGAAGAGAACTGAGAGCTGACCAAAACTCATATCTGTTGGGAAGTAAATCAGTGACATCACCACCTGCAGAAGAGGAAGCATTGAGGGGAAATCATGTGGCTTATGATAAACAGCAGGGGAATGAAATAGTCTTGAGACCCAGGTTGGAATCCTCTAGAGTGGCAAACACGGGCCCAGCACAGAGCATCTCTGGAGTGAAAGCACTGGCACAGCTCAGAGCCTGCCTACAACGAACGGACCCAGCCACTGCATATGACTTACCTGGGGTGACTGGCAACAGTCCTGAAATAAAGCATCTTGGAAACCTTGACAATGGCACAATCTAGAGTCTGCCAGCAAACGGATGGAGGCAAGCCTAACCCCAGATGCTCTATGGAATGACTGACACAGAGCAACTTGATGCTTATCTGGAATGACTGGCACACTCAAGCCGTAGTTTGGGGGCTCTTCTGAGTCCCTCCATTCTCAAATATCCTGAGACTGCTCCACGTGACTGTCACAGATGAAAGTTTTCCAGAATTTACGATGACAGATGTCAATCAAAAAAGGTGAGTAAAGGGTAAGGGATTGTGGCATAGACTTGAAACCCTGTGAAAAGAAAATCAATAACCACTAAAAATATCTTCTTCTTTACAAATATCTAAGAGTCAGGAAGACAGATCAGAGTCTCATGAAAAACACCTGGAATCTTACAGAACTTGATAAAGAATAGGTTCTGAGAAATTATGTGAAACAATAATGACATGTGTGATGTGCTTTAAAATGTTTAAGGTGTTTGTTTACATATAGTTTATCCTCATGTGGCCCTTCACCATCACCAGTCAAGTAGGTAGGGCATTGAGTAGAATGATAAAACTTACATATCAGAAACATCTTGGAGTAATGTCAGAGCCCAATTTTATGCTGTTCAAAAAGTGTCTGATCTCAGAACTCTGATGTGCACTTACAACAACAGAATCCTCAACAACAAAAGACTTATGTTTGAAAGAAATCATTGGTTATGTGGGAAATTTGCTAAGTTACCCATCATAATGCACCTATCAGTTTTTTAACAAGACACAGGAAACTTCCAAAGTATTAGTCCTGACAATGGACACGGTGAAAGAGAGAGGTCACTGTCTAAGCTACCAACCTCAACTAAGTTCCTCATTTCTTTCACTTCCTGCTATAGTATATAGTATAGTGTTCTCTCTCTCTCCCTCCCTCTCTCTCTCTCTCTCTCTCTCTCTCTCTCTCTCTCTCTCTCTCTCTCTCTCTCTCTCTTTTTTTCTCTTCACCTCTCTCATACAGTCACAGCCACAGTTTAAAAAAGCTGTGTCCTCAATGATCTCCTGGACTGGTTACATCCTCACAAACAGAACCTCAGCTACAGGAAGGTCATTTTCAAATTCTACCCAGTGACTTCTCTGCTATCGTTTCTCTGCATAGTGGGGAAAACAGAGAATCCAAAATAGAAGTGAAAGATGACAGGTGTGAAAAAAAAGAGTGAAGAACAGCTCAAGAAAAGGAAATATAAAGGGGAAGGTTAGTAAGAGATTGAGACAAAGGAAGGAAAGTGTACTAATTACAAGGGTGAGGAAGGAGGCAGACAAGAAGTCCTAAATAGGGTTTTATCTGTGTGTCTCTTGCAACTCTGGGGCCTTAGGGAGATGCACCAGAGGCATTTCAGAGATCAGGAGAAAACAAAGCTGTTTAAAGATAGCTCTAAGACCTTGCCTTTCGTTATTTCTAAATCCTTGTTCAACTTAAGCATTTCCAGGTCCCTGGCAGTACTAAAAGAGCGGCTACCCTTGCCAGAAAGTCAGAGAGGCACAATTAGTCTCGTGTAAGTCCCCTGTGCTTTTTAAAGTGTTTATTTGTGATGCCATTTTCTTCCTGCTCCCCTTGCAATTTGTTTCCAGTATCTGACTGGATGTCGTTCTGATATGTGTCCTTAGAAAAATTCAAAGCAAACCGTGCTTACAGTAGTTCCAACTGTCACTGGCCATGGTTACACTTGACCAGATACTTTTAAAATTATTTAACATTGTTTTACCAGAACATTTGCTGAATCTTTAATGAAACTGTAAAACTCAAAAGTTAGCACTTCCTAAATGCTCCATTATGTAAAACAAATATCAAAGATCTCTTTATGATGCTGTTTCTCTTTATTGAAATATGATATTTTTCTCACACACACCATACCCTGATTACACTTTCCTCTCCATCTATCCCCACCCAGTTTCCCAGACATCCACCATTCCTTCATCTGGATCCACACCTTCCTGTCTCTCATCAGAAAACAAACAGGCAAGCCAGGCATACACCTTTAATCCCAGCACTCTGGAGAGAGAGGCAAGAGGATCTCTGTGAGCTTGAGGCCATCCTGGTCTACAAAGTGAGTTCCAGGACAGTCAGAGATGTCAGGAAACAGAGAAACCACGTCTTCAATCTCCCCCCACCCCTCAAAAAAAAATTATAAGAAAACAAGCAGAGCTTAAAGGAAAAAATAATAAAGTAAAACAAAATCTAAGGCATTGAAATAGGAAAAAAACACATATACAGAACAAAAATGACAAGAAAAGGCACAAAAATGGATAGAGATACAGAGACTCACATAGAAAAACCAGGTTGAGTATTTTTTAAACAAATATCAATTAGCAAAATCATTAAGCATTCCCTTCTTTGTATTTCCTTTGCATTTGTTCTTTCCCTGACTCTTGAACTTGCACAGGACTGGAGTGCTTCTTTTCAATCATTTCTAACCCTTTCTACACCCACATACCTTGCTCATCCACAACTTTATTCTATTGCAGCTTTGCTCATATTTACTATCCATATAATACACATTCTATTAGCAAAATTTAACTGATAATATGTGGAGAAAGCAGCTTCTATGAGAGCAGAGAGTTTTGCTCCAGTCAGTTTATGACCTTCGATGACAACCACATAGAACATAATTTTTATTTATTGAATAATTATTCTTCTTTGTCCTAGAAATTTAACAGTGGTTGGCAACACAAAGATTGAGCAATGGGTTGAATAGATTTACTTTTTACCCTGGAAAACAGAGATGGCGTCATATTGCCATAATAATCATTGTTAACTTTTACTGACCATATACAATGCATCAGAGAACAGGCTACACTTTTAATTTTATTCCTTCACCTAAGATTAACATTATCAAAAATAATTTGAGGTTCTCAATTTTGAAACTTGGTTGTTACAAAATCTTCTATTTCCTTTCTCATGAAAGTCTTCCTCACTAGTGGCACCTGAACTTTATTGACATGATTTGTGACCATCAATGCCTTGAAAGCCAAGCACAACTTAACCAAGAGGAAATGATGTAAAGACTTACACCTAACACATCAGGATTCTCCCATGACACTGATGTTAACTGGATGTTAACTGATGTTAACTCTGTTCTCTTTGCTCATCGCACAACTTCCCTGAGAGTTCTTCCTCCATGAGATGTATATACATCCCCTTCTGTGTTGTAAGTGCTGACAAGTGTAAAAGTGTGGCTTCCCGCAATATTAACTCTTTCTCAATATTAAGCATCTTAATATGGGACCTTTTTAGGACTATTACTCAGGAATCATTTGCATTAATTGTACTGGCTGTTTCGTGAATTTTTTTCTGGCCTTTTGCTACACAACAATGTACCCAAATCAGATCTCATCACTCTTCAATTGAGCAACTGGACTTCAAAAATACTTCCGTTGTGTTTCTTAGCACCACGCCTATTGAGAGTGCAAGAGTAGGAGGGTGAATGGAATGTGCCTTTGGGCATTCTCTTCAGAACAGAGAAAAGTTAGACACGTACAAAAACAGTAGATAGAGTGAACTTCAAGTTAGTTGGGGGAAAAAAATCAGATTCTTCTAAAACTATAAATTCAGTAGTTTAAAGTTATTTTACACGTTTTGGAAAAAGCCTGATACCTGACATTCAATGCTGACAACAAATGTAGTCTCTAACCAAATGAGGTTCTTATTTATAGTACACTAAGCTCATAACAGAATATGTGGACGAGTTCCTCACCTTCCTGAATCTTGACTGGCCAATGTTCAGAAGAATGACCCGGGGAAACTGGACAAGTGTCAGGGAATTTATTCTTGTGAGCTTCTCCACATTGTCCTATGAGTTACAGGCTCTCACTGTTTTCTCTTGTTTTTGATCATTTACCTAGTCACACTCATGGGCAATGTCCTCATAATCCTGGTTACTACAGCTGACTCTGCCCTGCAAAGTCCTATGTACTTCTTTCTCAGAAATTTATCCTTCCTGGAAATAGGCTTCAACTTGGTCATTGTGCCCAAGATGTTGGGTACTTTGATACTTCAAGACAAAGCCATCTCCTTCCTTGGCTGTGCCGCTCAGATGTATTTCTTCTTCTTCTTTGGGGCTGCTGAGTGCTGCCTTCTGGCCACAATGGCCTATGACCGCTATGTAGCGATCTGTGATCCCTTGCGATACCCAGTAATTATGAGCCGCAGGTCCTGTGCCCAGCTGACAGCAGCCTCTTGGTTCGCAGGATTCCCAGTGGCCACGGTGCAAACCACATGGATTTTCAGTTTCCCTTTCTGTGGCCCCAACAGGGTGAACCACTTCTTCTGTGACAGCCCCCCGGTCATAGCGCTGGTCTGTGCTGATACGTCACGGTTTGAACTGGGGCTCTAGCAGCCACTGTTCCTATTCATCCTTTTCCCTTTCTTGTTGATCCTGGGTTCCTATGTCCGCATCCTCTCCACCATCTTCAGGATGCCTTCGACTGAGGGGAAGCACAAGGCCTTCTCCACTTGCTCCTCCCATCTCCTGGTTGTCTCCCTCTTCTACAGCACTGCCATCCTCATGTACTTCAGACCACGCTCAAACACCTCTCCTGAGCATAAGAAAATGGTGTCACTCTCCTATACCGTCGTCACTCCCATGTTGAACCCCATCATCTACAGCCTAAGGAATAATGAGGTGAAGGCTGCACTGAGGCGGGTCGTTGGCAGAACTCTGAGTCCTCGGAAGCTATGACTGACTGACTTAGCCCGAAACTGGCAAGAGCACAGTGTAAGGACAAAATAAAGAGCATTGAATTCCCCAAGTTTCCACTCGATTAGGGGACACTGTGCGCCTACTGAAGTTTTGGGCTCTCCACTAGGATCCATTTGAGAACGAAAGGACACGGAGACTAAAGGGCACTTCAGGCTGACTCTAAGATTGAGGTAGTAAGTTCCCTGGGGTACTCCTGGTTACTTCAGTTAGAATCCTCTGAAAGTTGAGAGTTTCCTACAATCCATCATTTAAGTTTAACCCTGAAATTCTTTATCCAGTTCATTTTAGAATCTGCTTTACTTCCCTCAATTTGCCCCAACACACTATCAACATATTTTAAGAGGACCTTCATCAGTTAGTTAAAATAGATATACTAATCAAATAAATGGTTTTCACTCATTGTTTCCAATTGATTTTTCACTTACACCCCACAATTGGACTCTGAATTCCACATTAGAACCCATCTAGGCCCTGAACACAAAGTCACAAGCACAACAAACTTTTATCCTAGTGAGGAAGAGGAGCAATGAAAAGGTACCTTAAAGCTCCAGGGTTTGTGAAGGCTGGCAATTAAAGAGCTCTGCTTCTGCTGCCAAGGTTGCAATGTGTGTCATTTACAGAAAGAATATTCCACACTTAAAGCTCCTAAACATCATATGCTCTGCATACACAATCACAAACTGTTTCCTGGCAGAATGAATAATCCTCAGTAGGAAGGATGCATAGACTCTCCAGCTAAGGATAAATACAGAATTATGGGGACCTGCTATACAGAACCCAAACGTGTTCTTTTTTTTTTCCATGCCTTTATTGTGACTGGGTGAATTCAGTTGTCCTTTCAAAACTGCACATTTGACTAGCAGAGCAATCTCTCTTCAGGATTCTACCCTATGAACGCGCACAAACCTGGACTTGCAGCAGATGGCAGCTCTGGTATACTGACGCATATACATGTGGAAACACAGTCCTGAAAATCCAATGTAGCGTTTACTAGAGGTATTTTTCTCTCTACTGACTCTATGATCTGCCCTACCACTTTCTGTCATGAGGAACTGGAACCACTTATTTCCTGCACAAACGGTCCTTCCGCATTTGATAACAAAGCCCCCCCAATAAGGAATAACAGGAGTAAAACACATTATTTAATATAGAATATATATATTAATTTTCAACAATAACATATATATAAGAACATGTTTGTATAATATATAAAATTTAACAACAGACATCAAAAACAATAGGACTGACAGAAAAAAATATGCACATACTAGTGCTAATTTTTCCCTCTTTATTGATTACAAGAAAACACCTCTGTGTAGTGATAATGGTCCAATAAGGACTGGACTGGACTAGTGTTCAGGCCAACCCTTGTTTAAATGGTACTTGGTGATCAATTCTGGGCTTGATGTCAGGTTCACAGATAATACAATTAATTAGCAGTGAATTACTCTGTAGCAGAGGATCAAGATTGTATTCTAAAGGCAAGACATATAGGATAAAACGTTGGACTGGTTACTAATTAAGGCTATGTAAAAAGCATCAAAATGCCAGAGATGTGGCCGAAGGGGCACTGCAACCAAGGCTGGCCACCAAGTATAGCAAAGATTTTTGTGAACCCTTTAAATGCATCGTCCTCTCTATCTCTGCATTTAGGATCTCAGTCTTGTCAACAGAATAACTCTGTGAAGACAACAGGATTGGAAAACAGATAAGAAATGGACTATATTATAAAGTACTATAGGAAATGACTCCTGCCTCCTTCAAGGGGCTGAATGGTCTGCCCTGGCACAAAAGCCCTTGCATGCACTGCCTAAAGAACCAATCCTAAAGTGCTACCTGCTGGGATTTGAACATCAAAAATTTTGACCATTTGAAAATTAAATGGCTTGAGGGATGGCTCATCAGGCAAGAGTTATTGCTGTCCTTGCAGAGGACCAGGATTCCATTCTCAGCACCCAGTGTGGCTTACAAGGCCTCTAACTCTAGTTCCATGGGATCTGATACCCTCTTCTGCACTCCATAGGTTTCTGTACATATTTCATACATTAAATTCACACAAGCACATGAGTGAGATTGTGAAAATATGCACAGGAGGGCATACTCAATATTTTTGAAAAACTTGAACATTTGGGAACAAAATTTGAACATAAAACATGTACCTTACCTGATACTTAAAAAGTATAAAATAAAAAGTACCTAACATGGCAAAAATGCATTCAGTATAACCACTATTGAAAATTTACTATAGACAGGGAAGTAGTTGTTTAACTGTAGACATTCACCTTTGCCTTCTGTCTTCCAAATCCATTCCCACAATCTCATTGCAGCAGGCCTCCTCTGTAGCCTCCCTTCCTCACTCCCAGTGTATCACATGGGTATCCCCTCCAAATTTTCTTCATCCAACTCAACCCAATATCCCAGCCTCCGGTTCCAGCAGGCATTCCTTGGAAACCTACCACCCAAGTCTGCCAAGCAAATGGGCCATGAAAGCAGGGAGGCAAGTTTGAGATCTTCACTCTCCCTCCTCTTCTGCATATCCAACCCCATAGTCTCATGTTTAGCTCCTTAGCATATTACCTGTAGTGACTTCTCCTGACTCTCTGCTCGCATTACCAAAAGAGTAAGCAAATCCTGGTAGAACATCCTCCATCCTGTGGGTCCCATTCTCATTTCTATGGGTTACCCCCAATAGCTAGAAACACATTTTACCTGGAACTCACAGTGGCCATCTAGTAGGAACTCAGATGAATTCCCTAGTAGGCAACATACAGTCACCCACCCTCCTAAGACTAGAGAGGGCAACAGAAACATCCACCTAACAAAAATAAGACCAGATATCAGTACCTGGATTCATAATCTTCCCAAGCCCAGATACCTAAAAGATAACAAGAAAATATAATCAATAATAACCAGGACAATATGTCTCCACGAGAGTCCAGAGACCCTATCATAGTAGGTGCTGAGAATTGCAACACAGCTGAGATACAAGACAAAGACTTTAAAATGCCTTTTATGGATATGATAAAGGTATTAAAAGAGGAAATAATAAATACCTTAAGGAAATCTATCAAAACACAATAGTAGAAGAAAGTGGATAAGAAAACTCAAAATGAGGGATATCAGCAGATAAAAAAATCAGAAACTCAAACAGGAACCTTAGAGACAAACCTCTCCAACAGAATACAAGAGATGGAAAAGAAAATCTCAGGCATTAAAGACACAATAGAAAAAAATGTTAAATCTACAATTTAAAAACTTCTGGCAGAAAAAAAATTCAGGAAATCTGGGACACTATGAGAATACCAAATCTACAAATAACAGGAATAGAGGAAAGAAAAACTCAGGTCAAAGACACAGAAAATATTTTCAACAAAATCATGAAAGAAAATTTTCCTAGCCTAACAAAAGAGATACCTTATAGGTACAAGAAGCATACAAAATGCCAAATAGACTAAACCAGAAAAGAAAGTCCCTTGGGCACATAATCAAACCATATGAAACAAAAAATATTAAAAGTTTCAAGGGAGAAAGACTATGCAACATAAAAGCACACCCACTGGAATGAAACCTGACTTCTCAATGGAGATCCTCAAAGGCAGAAGGGTCTAGACATTTGTTCTACAAACTATAGGAAATCAAAGACCCCAGTCCAAACTACTATACCTGGCAAAACTTTTGATCAAAATAAATGAAGAAAATAAGTCAATGATAAAAAACAAATTTAGACAATATCTATTTAGCTTTGCATAAGGTACTAAAAGGAAAATTCTAACCTAACTACAGAAAAGGTTAACAACACCAAAAAAAAGGAATAAATAATCACAGACCAGCAAGTCCAAAAAGGAAATACACACAAAAAAATATCAGGAATCAACAAACACTGCTCATTGATATCTCTCAACATCAATTGCCTCAATATCCCAATGAAAAGACAAAAACTAACAGAATGGATTCCAAAACAGGATCCATTATTTTGCAGCACCCAAGAAACACACCCTAACATCAAAGGAAAGATACTGCCTCAGAATAAAAAGATGGAAAAAGAAAGTTTAAGCAAATGGACCAAAGAAGCAAGCTGGTGTAGCCATTTTAATATTAATATCTGAAAAAATAGATTTCAACTCAAAACTTATCAGAAGATATAGAAAGGACACTATATGCTCATCAAAAGAAAAACTCACCAAGAAGACATTGCAATTCTTAACATCTATGTGCCAAACGTAGGCATCTGCCAAGCACAGGTACCCGAGTGTGTAAAAGAAACACTACTCAGCTTAGAGCACATTTTGACACCACGCGCACTGATAGTGAGAAGCTTCAATACCCCACTCTTGTCAGTAGACAAGTCATCCAGACAAAATCTAGTAAGAGAAATGCTGGAGCTAACTGACATTATAAACCAAATGGACCCAACAGGTATTTCCAAAGTTTTAATCCAAATACAAAAGAATATACCTTCTTCTCAGTACCTCATGCCACTTTCTCCAAAATTGACCACTCAAACACAATAGCAAACACAAAGCAAGTCTTAACAGATACAACAAATGCATCCTGTCTGACTACTATTGACTAAAGCTGGATATCAGAAATAACAGAAAGCTTGCAAATGCATGGAAACTGAACTAGATGAGAAATGGGTCACTACTGAAAGAAAAATGGCTCAAGAAAAAAATAAGAAAGAAGTTAAAAACATTCTCAAACTGTATAAAAATGAATATATAAGAGCTGGAGAGATGGCTCAGAGGTTAAGAGCACTCACTGGCTGCTCTTCCAGAGGTCCTGAGTTCAATTCCCAGCAACCACATAGTGGCTCACAACCATCTGTAATTAGAACCTGTGCCCTCTTCCTGACTGTAGGCATAAGCAGACAGAATACTGTGTACATAATAAATAAATAAAATGTTAAAAAATAGGAAAAAAATAAGCATCTAAAAAATGAATATATAAAATACCAAAACTTTGGGGATTCAATGAAGACAGTTCTGAAGTTCATAGCACTAAGTGCCTACATGTAAAAAAAAAAAATGGAGAGAATCATAGAAAACTGGAGTAAAATTATAATGCTGCCTTATTGGTTGTTTCTATTTCCAAGAACAAATAGGGCTGCTGAAAACCCTGCAGTCAGGGAAGACTGTGTTTGAAATCAAAAAGATTCACAAGCATTAATACCTCTTTGAACACCAGCACTAATTAAACAGAAGTTAAAAAAAATCAACAAAAAGGAATCTACGGGCTTATTCTCAGTAGAGAAATTTTAGGTCACCACTGCCAACAAATTTCCACAAATAGAGGCTAAGGCAGAAACAAATCCATGAAGACAGTTGTAGAATATTATTTTAACTGGGTAAAGGTGTGTTACATTGGTTTCTGTTGCTTTAGTTAATGATGCAAAGACATGTTACATTTGTTTGGCTAAATAAAATTAACTTGGGGTCAGGAGGCAGAGTCAGCAACTGACAGGAAGTGGTAGGGAGAAATTTAGTGTAGCAAGCCTTTTTTAAGTGGGGGCTAAGCAGAAGGACACCCCACTTTTTACGGAGACATGAGCAGGAAGACAAGGTGAACTACTTGTTATTTAGCCTCTCTGAGTGAGCAGAATTTCTCCTCAACTTTTGAATCCTGAATTCTAATCCTGATAGAAATTTAAAGTTTCCTTTACATGCCTTCATAGAGCTGTTGCCTGAGGGAACAGAATTCCTGCCTGACTGGAGCCCATGTGAGCACTGCTGGTAGCTGCAATTGCAGTTGCAATTGCCAGTTGGGACAGTAGTTGCTTAAGATGCATGCAGCCACTGTAGTGAAAGAGACATTACAAATTATCAGTTTAGTTCTGATTACTAGGATCAGAAATAAAGTCTTATTTCCTAATCAATTGTCATAGTTTTTTTTTCCACTCTTTCTCCTCATTCCTTTGAGTAAATCTGGACAATGCTATCCTTTCGGGTATCGAGCATATATGTACTCTATACTTAATGTCTCACTATGAAGTCTCAATGATAAAGTCATTGAAGGAACTTGGTGTTCTGTTGTAGGAAGGAGAGCACTCATTGTTTCCTGGCCTCTCAGCCCTGAAATAATCACACAGAAACTGTATTGATTAAATCACTGCTTGACCCATTAGCTCTAGCTTCTTATTGGCTAACTCTTACATACTAATTTAACCCATTTCTATTAATCTGTATATTGCCACATAGCTGTGGCTTACCAGGTAAGATTCCCAGCATCTGTCTCCAGTGGCTCCATGGCTTCTCTCTGACTTCGCCTAGCTTTTCCTGCCTAGTTCTGTTCTTCCCTGCCATAGGCCCAAAGCACTACTTTATTCATTAACCAGTAGATGCAGCACACAGACAGAAGGACTTCCCACACCAGTATTCTCTTTACTACAAACATGAATTAATCACTGGACAATGAGCAAATGCATGGTGAGGGCAAAAAGAGTAAATTCCACCTTTCTTGACCCTTTCAGATGCATCCTCTATCCTCAATCCCTTCTATTTGACTCAGAGTAAGTACATGGTGGGTTTATGGGTTGTATAAATAAGTTCCCTTGTTTTCTGGATTTTACTTGGAATACAGTATCAGAGAAGAGAATTACCTTTAAATAATTTTTCTCATGGATTGCTCACACATATAACCTAGTTCATAGCTCTTGCCTGGTGGTTTTTGTACACAGCTACTATCCCTGGTTTCTAGTTCCATCCACTTAGTCCTTCAGGCATAGAGTTAATTACATACTTGAGGCATGTCACTATTTCTAAATGGTTTTAAATCTCTATATTCACATTTATGAGGCTTATCTTGATAAATAGTATATTTGAGTCTCTAAAAAAGGAGTGTGGACAGGAAAGACAGGCTCATTTATTCTACTTCAGTGTTCTGGTTTCTTCATTATCCACCCTTGACACAGACACACCACACATGATTGCACACTTAAGTAGCACCTAGAGCATGGTTAGATATTAAGCAATATTTTCAAATTTTTATTTGAAGATGTAAAGAAATTAAGAAATGACAAAAGAAAACCTAGATTAGGATCAGGGATATACAACAGCATATGCCAAAGTTTAAAGATAGATTTTTGTATTAGGAGATTTTCTAATTCTTAGAAAAGATTTCTGGGTCATGATATTAGGGTAATGCAGAGGGTTCAAGATTGCCACATACCAATCATTGAGCATCACTGCTGGAAAGACACATTGTGTATTCACACAAAAAGTACAGAAGCTAAAAGGTCTTCACTGTCAAAGGATATATCGAGAGGAAGCATGTCTTCCCCCTTTTTGCTCCATGTGTTATTTCCTTCTCCCTCGACAAAGAAAGTATGGGATAAATGTTAAGGTGTGTGTCCATGGATGAGACTCAATGATGAGCATTTTACCATAACTTACATTCACAAGAAAGACTATCTAGCATGTGTTATACTTAGGAAGTCAAGAGGAGCTGAGTCAGTGGGTGATTCTAAGCCTGTTTGAGAAGTTCTTAGTGGCTACTTTCCACAGAGCTCCTTTGACATCTTTGTTCCTCAGGCTGTATATGAGGGGGTTAAGCATAGGTGTCACCATTGCATAAAAAACAGACACCAGTTTCTCCTGCTCTTTGGAAGACTTTGGTGTCATGTAGGTGATAATTGCTGACCCATAAAAAAGGATGACAACCATGAGGTGGGAACCACAGGTAGAAAATGCCTTGAGTCTTCCTGCAGCTGACTTCATCTTGACCACAGTCACTATTATGTGGCCATAGGACACCAGAATTAGGGAGACAGGTATGAGGAGAATCACAACCCCCATGAGGAAAATGGCCATCTCTGAAGTGTGAGTGTCTGTAGATGCCAGGATCAACAGTGCAGGGGCCTCACAAAAGAAATGAGCAATACTGTTGCTGCCTCGATAGGGAAGACTTAGTGTGAAAGTACTGTCCACCAGAGACACTAAAATGCCACTAGTCCATGATGCTATAGCCAGTTGGATACAAACCCTCCATGTCATGATGCTAGGGTAATGTAGAGGGTTGCAGATAGCCACATACCGATCATAGGACATCACAGCCAAAAGGGCACATTGAGTACACCCAAAAATGAGAAAGAGAAGAAGCTGAGCCGCACAACGTCTGAATGAAATAACCTTTTTCTGTGAAAGGAGATGGATGAGAGCCTGAGGAACAATGTTGGTAGAAAAGCAGAGATCAGCCAGTGACAAATTACACAGAAAAAAATACATGGGTGTGTGAAGCTGAGAGTCAATCCGAACAAGAAACATGAGAAGTAGATTTCCAAGCACAGTGACCAGATAGACACCCAGGAATAAGATGAATAGCAGCTTCTGAGTATGGGGGTCATCAGAGAGTCCCAAAAGGAGAAATTCGGTCACCTGAGTTTGATTTGTCTGTCTCATAGTTTATCTCCTTTTTCAGCAAGAAAGCTCTCTGAATACAGATGTGTATGATATCAACATTATTTGTGTCAAAGTTTGGAGGACCTAGAGATAACCCCAATCACTGGAAAAGATTTCAAAAGTTCACTTTACAGGTTCTTCAGAAGATTATCATGCTGCAGCACTTTGGACATTCCCGATGCTTGTATGACAGTGCTTTGTGAGATGGAACATCTGTTGTTGGTATCATCTGGAAAGTGGTGCGTAGATGAGAAGAGTCATCTGGATGTCAGATTTCTAATAATGCAATGATGAATCAGATTGCAATAATCTGTAAAACTACAATGTGAAGCTCCAGTGTATTATCAATGAACTCCTTGAGGTGTATGCTCTTCTCATCACATTCCATCCATCTTATGATTATTTGAATTTTTCAAAGATACTTTGGACATGTTTTCTTTTCCCTGAAAGGACAGTCACAGAGGTGTAAGGATTCAAAGAGCCAAAATATCTTATCAAACTCACTGCTTTCTTGAGTAGAGAAAATAAGCTCTCTTAAATGAAGACAACACCTCAAAAGGTAAACCCGATTGATAACTTTTGACAATCCTGTTCACAGCATCGGCTATAGCTCTACAGCATTTTATGAATGAAATTCCAAGACAGTGGACACATCGTCACCATAACAGAACTTCTATTCAAGCCATCAGCTCAGCTGGTTTTCTGGTATGCGCAAGCAGTACTAACTCCCTACATTGATCCAATCATCTTTCATTTCCTCCCATTATCTATCATCTACCCCTCCCAGTAACTATGAAATGTCCTTTGAAAATGATGTCAGTCTCACCAGCTCCTTTAGAAGACATCAAGTTTATTGTTCAGTCTGTGATCATGAATTGAGTAAATAAAGATACTTTTATTTATACTTGAACAGAGTTTTTAGAAGGCATGCTAATATCCTTAGAGCGATTGAATAAATTGTGAATAATAATCAATTTCATAATGCTTTTCTAAAAATAAATAAAATTTAAAATATAAAGTTTAAGGTCTTGTGAAAGGGTTGAGTTATCTAACCCTTTATCTAGAAAAGGTTTTCAAAATAGCGTTTTAAAATGCACAAAAATAAATATACAAATAATCACTAATGAAATCAGTCATATTAAAATACAGTTATCAAGATAGTTTTAGAAAACAGATACACACGACAACTTTGAGCTTTATCAGCACAATAATGAATATGATGTATCTTTATTAGCACATTGTTATTTATGATGGTGGGTCTGAAACAACTTTATTTCAAAATAATTATAGCTTTAAATATTTAGAGACATGGTCAACAAATACATGTAATATAAAATACTTCGGATTTCCACTGCTGGAAAAGTCAGATATTTTAATGCTAGTTTAGCTTGGTTTCTGAATTTAGAAGATGTCAAAGTCTGTTGAAGAGAAGTAAAACAGAGATTTCACACTCAGATCAAAGAACACATTTTAGTCCAGACTGAGGACCGCTGAATGTATTTCCCTTTAAAATATGAAAAAGACAAAAGCAAATCTCACCTGATCTACTAACAGGCTCTTAGCATCTGGATGGAGCTGTCAGACTAAGTGACACAATGTTTCAACTCAAAACAGGCATTAAGAATAAAGTTGATAGCCCTAAGGGGGAAGGTCCTACTGCACTTGTGTTTAACTAACTAATGCTTTAGTTCCTTATTCACATGAGTGTAGACACTCTTAACAAGACAAGATGGCACAAGCCCTGCACCACTCTGTCAGATACTTTTATTGTCTTTTTGACAAAATGCCTAACAAACTCAACGTAGGAAGGAAGGGTCTGTTTTGGCTCACAGGGTGAGGGTTCAGTGCATCATAATGGGGAAGTTGTAAGAACAGAAGTAAGGGTATGGGTAAGTTCATATTACATCCATAGTCAAGAATCAGGGGAAGAGATAAATGCTGGTACTTAGTCTGTTCTCCCTATTAATTTTTTCCTAGATCGCAGCCCACAAAATGGCACTGCCTACATCCAGAGTGGGCCTTCACTCCTCAGTTAGACCTTTCTGGAAATATCCTCACATGTACACAAAGAGGTGTGCTTCTATGGTGACTTCTAAAAGCAGTCAGGATGACAATGAAGAGTAAGTATTGTTATGTTCCTATATGGCAAATGTCCAGCATATAGCCATATCCCATTTACCCACAGCTGTTCACTCTTAGAATTTTTCCTCACAGTATATATTCTCGTTCTCCACTGTAAACCTCCAGTCACAATAGACACATATACACAAACATGCCCACTCACAATACCTACTCTCATCAGATGCACAAATATGCTGGCATCATTATCTAATTACCTGCTTAGTACATGTTAAGAAGTTATATTTGAAAACTTTTGCCTTTCTGAGTGCCTGTAGCTGACCAAGAACAGTGACCACATCAGAATCACCTTTATTCACATCAAATATGATATGAATCATATCACCAAATATCTGTGGTACATGATAAGAATCTACAGTGTTCTTGTACTGATTTTAACCTGAGTCAAAATATTCAGAGACAGGTGACTGTGAGTTCGAGACTAATGTGACTATGACTTGGTACATGGTAGGGCTCTGTCTCTGGGATGTCATGACAAAGTGAGACTCCAACCTCCCCCATTGTCTTAAAAAAAAATCTACCATGCAAATATTATGGTGAAAATGTTCCCCCGGGTGACTGCAAACTTGTCCCCAAGGCCGAGAAATTTCTTCTAAAACATCATTTCCACTGTCAACATTTCTAACATTTCATTTAGCTTTTTCTACAGTTTGGGGGGAAATGTCCATTTCTTTACAGATAAACACCCTTCCAGTAAACACACACATACACATACACACACAAAGACCAAACCTGACTCCATGGAAGTTCTGCTTATGTTTCTATAAGATGAGTATGGCATTCTTCTTCACAGGGAATTTAATGTTGTAATCATGATTTGATAAGACAGAGCTATCCTAAAAAAAAAAATTATGTTGGCTATGTCTAAGCCAAAAGATATGTAAACGCTATGAATTCAATGTACATAAAAACAATTCTTTCCCATTCTGACCTATTTCCCACCTTAGTTTACCTCAGGCCTTGTCTTATTACTTTACCAATCTTGCCAAATGTTCTCTTCTAGAGAAAAACTAAAGATTAAATTAGCATATCAGAATTAACAAGTGCATTTCAGCCTTGAAGGAGAAAGCCCTAGAATGGTATTTGTTAAGGTGTTATCTAAGCAGAGAGCAGGCATCTTGCCATAAAGACAAATAACTCAGTCAAATCTTGAAATTTAAGACTAAGACAAGGTAGGAAAAAAGCTCCTCACTGTCTCTCACAGCCTCCTGCTGTGTAGAAAATTTTATCAGTGTCTTCAGAATATACTGTTTCACAGTAGCTCCTTTTAAATGAGGTGAATGAAGTAAAAAGTGGAGATGTTAGAAGCTGCCTCTGGAGCAGTTATAGTTCTCAGGAGAATTCTGAACTATTAGCGTGAATGGATCCTGAGCTGTGTTTGCTTGTAAAAGTCTCCCAAATGGCTGTGAGGAGGATGGGAAAATAACACATACGTGTGACTCCCATCTTGCTTACAGGTCCTCTCACCAGGTCCTCCGGGGCTTCTTTGGAGAAACACTACATAATTCCAATTAAGTATTTGGTTTCTAGGAGAAAAGGAATATTGGATTGAAGATTAGCTCCAACATACACTCCCTGTATGAGTCTGAGAAAGTTTATCTGCAGAATATGAAGATAGATAGTGTGTCCTAAGTAACATTACATGAAGATAATTAGCATGTCTGCATGTGATTAGAGCATAACAAATACATCTAACTATTATAATCAGGGCTATGAGATTTAGGTGTCTGAATTTGGGCAAATATCATGTATTTGACATTATTCCAAAATTTGGCATGCGTTAGCAGAATCCTAAGCTGTCCAAATGAGGGACTGAAAATTCAACACAAATCAATAACTAAGAAAAAAAGCATGCTAGGTTGCTGTGAGTGGAAAGAACTATGGTTTGGGACACAATCCTTCTATTTCTAGTCCCTTTGGGATTTTTTTTATCATGAAACAATATTAGATTTTGTCAAAAGCCTTTTCAGAAGCTATGGAAATGAGCATGCAACTTCTGTTCTTGAATACATTTATCTGATGTACATATTGATTTGCATATGTTTAGCCATCGCTACACACCTGGTATGAAGCAAAGTTGATCATAAAGAATGATCTTATGGTTTAATAATATAATTTAATGAAACAAATTTTTAATTTTTTTCAAATATCTGTGCTTTAGATGTAATTGCCAGATGATGGATTTCCCTCATATGCTCAGTAGTCTTGTAATAAGAGCATTTATAGTGAAAAAAATGATCTTTTGATGTGTTCTTGAATTTGGCTTGTAAGTATTTTATTGGGAAGTTTTGCATCTGTGTTCATCAAGAAGATTGGGCTACAGTTTTTCTTTTGACTGGGGGTATGCTGTGTCATTTTCAGTTGTGATACAAAGATAATACTGGCCTTGTGAAGAGAGTTTAGTAGCAGTCTCCGTTAGTATTTAGGCCTCTCTCTCTCTCTCTCTCTCTCTCTCTCTCTCTCTCTCTCTCCTCTCTCTTCCCCTCCCTTCTTTTATCCTCCCCTCCCTTCCCCTCCCCCTCCCTCTCTTCTCTTCCTTTCTCGTCTGCCACTCTTGTCCTTAAGGACCAGTCTCTGATCCCCTCTCTAGCGCCTCCTCTCTCCTCTTCCAATAAACCTCCCATCTGATCCCTGCTGCATGGTGTGACATCTCTTCGCAGCATTTTTTAAATTACAACAGTCTCCCCTTTTCTACTTTATGTCAGTCTAAAAAGTGTTGGTGTTGATTCTTTAATTCAACAGTAAATTCATTGGTGCCTGAACAATTTTTAGCACAATTTGTTTTTTATTGCTGTTTCCATCTAAATGCTTAATATAGAACTACTTAAGTTATTTATCTTGATTTAATTTTATAGGTCACATGCACCTATAAATGCAACCATTTCTTTGAGATATTCCAACTTAATGGAATTTGTACTTGTTATGATGTCTCGTATTTCACCTCTTTCAATTTGGGTCTTTTGCCACTGTCTTGTGATAGTTTAGTTTAGCTAAAATTCATTTACATAAAGTTTGTTCATCTTCTTTATCCTTTCTGATTATAAATTGTTTGTTTTTTGGCTGTTTATACTATTTTTATAATTTTCTTTTTTTATTTCAGCGCTGACCTTAATTATTTCTGCATACTGATTTTGCTTGGCTGTTATTGTTCTTCCAAGTCCCTAGAGTGTATAACTAAGTAATTTATTTGAAATATCCCTGGTTGCTTTTTTTCCACGTGTCGCCAGCTGGCCCGCGGGACTCTCCTTGCAGCGGCCGCCTGAGCGCAGAGTCCGAGCCACGGAGGCGGCGGTGGCGCGAGTCATGGCTGGACAGGCGTTCCGAAAGTTTCTCCCGCTCTTTGATAGAGTATTGGTTGAAAGCAGTGCCGAAACGGTGACCAAAGGTGGCATCACGCTTCCAGAAAAGTCGCAAGGGAAAGTACTGCAAGCAACTGTCATGGCTGTGGGATCAGGCGCGAAAGGAAAGGGCGGAGAGATTCAACCAGTCAGCATGAAGGTTGGAGACAAAGTTCTTCTCCCAGAGTAGGGAGGCACCAAAGTAGTCCTGGACTACAAGGATTATTTCTTATTTAGAGACGGTGACATTCTTGGAAAGTACGTGGACTGATCACTGTTGAAATGGTGTCACATGAAGCTGCCCATTCCACCGACGTTCTGAGCTCTTCATCATGTAAATAATTTCCGTGCCTCCTTTTATAATAAACTGATGATGTCTGCACCGATGACATCGTTGTCTGAAAAAAAAAAAGAAAGAAAAGAAAAGAAAAAAATCCCTGATTATTTTAGTGTAATTGCTTTTTTTATGAATTTCCCTTTTAGGACTGTTGTCATATTATCTCATAGATGGTGATTGTTGTGTTCATTTTCATACAAATATAGAAATTATTTGAAGTCCTTCTTTATTTCTTCAGTGACCCCTTTGTCATTTTATTGCTATGAGAATCATGTGTTCTGTAGTTTCTCTTGTTAATTTCTAGTTGCAGCTTATTGTGGTCAGAATAGAATAGTAAATTATTTCAAAATTCATACATTAATTAATATTTGCTTTGTGTCATTTTACATGATCCTTTTAGGACAAAGTTCCATGGGATGCAGGGTAGAATGCTTATCCTACAATGTTTGGATGGCTTGTTGTGTAGCTATGTGTTGGGTGAATTTAATCTATGATGTCATTTAACTCTACTATCTGGTTTTGTTTGTTTGTTTCTTTGGGTTTTTGTAGAAGGAGCGGTGGGCTGAGTCCTGCCACCCAGCTAGCTTTACCCAAAATAATTACACAGAAACTGTATTCATTTAAATACTGCCTGGCCCCTGGCCCATTATCTGTAGCTTCTTATTGGTTGATTCTCATATCTTGCTTTAGCCCATATTTAGTAATTTATATAGCACCACGAGGGGTAGCTTACCAGGAGATATCTTAACCTGCGTCCATCTCAGAGAGAAGCATGGTGACTGCATATGGCGACTGCCTGAAGTGTCTCCCCACTGCCTGCTACCCAGCATTCTGTTCTGTCTACTCCGCCTACCTAATTTTCTGTCTCTTAAAGGGCCATGGCAGTCTCTTTATTAATAATGAAAGTAACACATAGACACTCCTCCATCATTTCCCCTTTTTTTGTTTAAACAAAAAAAGAAAGGCTTTAACTTTAACATAGTAAAATTACATGTAACAAAACAGTTATCAAGCAAGAATTACAGTTACAATATTTATATCTATTTTATCTTTTACCATAAATAAGAAAAGCTATAATTATCTATTTATTTTTCATCTCCATCAAAGACTCCAGAAGGATATAATGCTACCTAAGTAAACAAGAAATATGCAACTTTCAAACTCTAGAAATGACAGAGACAACTCGCTACCTGGACAGTAACCCAAAGTTCCTCTGTACCATTGGGGCATCTATCTTCGGCCTTCAGGCCCATAGTGTCCAGCAGACTTTTCCATGAAGCAGGAAATTCCAAAGACAGTTCAGTCACTTTCTGCTGTGTCCTGCAGAACGTCTCGCAGACTCTTTCATGAATCAGGAACCCGAAAGTACCATCTCACCTTTAGGCAAGTTCAGCAGTCCTCTCTCTGTGGGTTCTTTGTGTCCAGTTTATGCAACAGTCCAGGCAAGAGCAGTTTCTTGCCCAAATGGCTATCAAACTCCATAAGGAGCCTCTTCAATTGCCATCCTCTTGAAGTAGATTGGTGCTGCCAGGAGCAGATGTGTCTCATTGTCATGAAAAGCCCTAAATTATTAAAAACATTTAAAATGCCATATTCTGTAGCCTTTGAAAGATATGAAGAATTCCTATTTAACTGAAATATATCTATGCACATCTAGAAAGTCTAACTAACATGACTACAAGCTTGATTATTATCGATGATTATCCATTAACAACCTATATTTCCTAATTATACATTAGTTTTTAAAATGAACTACACAATCAAAATACTTTAATCAATATCAGAAATACATATACATATAACAAAATTGACATAAAAATCTATACCAATGCAAATTATTCATATCTATATCATATCCCCCTTTAAATGTAAAAGAACATTTATAAACAATATTTGGGAAAATGGGCGCAGTTTTTTCTCTCCAAACTGCTTCCTGCTGAATGGGGGCGCTGTTAATCAGATCTTTCATGGTGTAACCTGTGTGCCAGATTCATCTCAGTCAGCAGTTGAGTGAAGTAATTTTTTGAAGATGTTCACAGCAACCTTTCAGGAGGGCGTGGTCTATCATACCATATTGGGATAAAAGCAATCCACACTGTGTCATCCTCTGTGAAAACAAAAGAAGACCCTCTTTTCCAAAGCATCATGTTCTTAGATCCAAATTCTGAAGTCATACCATTAAGATGTCCATTCTGGTCTAGCCTGGCAGCCCATATAATGAAATGTCTCTCTGTATTTAGCTCCTTTACAGTCAAAAATTTCAAAGAAAACACAATAAAATACACAATCCAGACTCTCTGTGAATTTTCCATGTTTACGTGGCTTATTTTTACTCTATCAGTTTACTTTATTTTGTCTCTTTAAAGACTTTACCCCCTTTTTTTGAAAGGCATTAACTTTATTCTCTATATTTTTTTCTTCTCTCTCTCAAGCCTATATACATTTATCCAACACTGTGACCCGTATTGGGGTCTTCTGTGTCTGAATCTGTCCTATTGTGAATCTGTAATTCTTTACTGTCCAGAAACATGTTTGATTTGCGCCTTTAAATCGCTAAGCACTTAAGACTCTAAGCTGTGACATTCCTAGGTCAAAAACAGGTACTGTGAGCTTGCCACGCCCAGTCCAAAATGGCTGAGCCGCTTGTAACTGAATCAGTTGCAGCTCTGGGCTGCAGAGTGTCGAGCTGTTCTGGATGTTGGCTCCACCTCTCTCCAATTTCAAAATGGAGGATGTACCATTTTCTACTAGCTCTGGGGCCGCCAGGAAAAAGCCGCACTCAGCACTTTAACTCTGAGACTGAGTATGCAGCACAAAAACTCTTTTCATCCAAGTTACAGCCAAATCTGACATGCAGAGCACTGCACAGTCTGAAAACATCTCTCTGTATAATGGCAGGAATCCACCATGCTCTTCCGCCTGCCTAAACCTGATTCTGCCATCTGCCCAGGTGCAGGCGGGGAGCTCTGAGCCATTGGCATGGTCTCAGAGCACTCTCCTTCCGATCCCAACCAGGAACACAAATATCCAGGCCCATAAAAGCCATTGAAATGCTTTAAAGCCAGAGTTTGCGCTAGCGGCACAGCGCAGGAAGCTGCGTTTTAAAATGACTCAGCTTTTTTTTCTGCCGCTATTGCCGAAACAGGAAATCTCTCTACTGCACGTCCTAGCAAATAGCAAAAAGCTGTGTTAAACTCTCTCTCTCCTTTATTTAAAGCCCTCTCAGGTTTTTAAGTGGATTTAGTCCATCACGTTGGGCGCCAATCTGTTGAAAGGAGCAGCGGGGCTGTGTCCCGCCACCCGGCTAGCTTTGCCCAAAATTATTACACGGAAACTGTATTCTTTTAAGCACTGCCTGGCCCATTAGATTCAGCCTCTTATTGGCTAATTCTCACATCTTCCTTTAACCCATATTTAGTAATTTATATAGCACCACGAGGGGTAGCTTACCAGGAGATATCTTAACCTGCGTCCATCTCAGAGAGGAGAAGCATGGTGACTGCATATGGCGACTGCCTGAAGTATCTCCCCACTGCCAGCTTCCCAGCATTCTGTTCTGTCTACTCCGCCTACCTAATTTTCTGTCTCTTAAAGGGCCAAGGCAGTATCTTTATTAATAATGAAAGTAACACATAGACACTCCTCCATCAGGTTTTTGTTTTACTAAGGATGACCCATTCATTGGTGATAGTGGGTAATAATTTTTATTGTGTTTCATATGGGCTGAGAGTCATAGTTAGCTTTTATCTACCAGCTCCCTCAAATATTATCATTTTGTGGGTTTATCCTCCAATATGGTCATAATATTATTTCACAGGCACCTTTCCACATATTTCACAAACATAATTCATATTTCCTCCATTGTTTCGAATATAGTCCTAACCAGGTATCTCAACAATTTTAACTTCTTTTTTCATTTATGGATTTTAACCCTCATATCAAAATTAGCTGGGAGACATTTTTAATGTCTATTTCTGAGTATTTTTTTCTATATTTGTGTCTGTGTACCATATGTGTGCCTCATGCTTGAAGATACTAGCTGAGGGCATCTTATGCTCCAGAACTAGAGTTAAAAACACTGTGTTACCATGTGGGTGCTGAGAATTTAACCTGGGTGTTCTGGAAGAGCAGGAAGTGCTCTCAATATCTGAGCCATAACTTCGCCCTTCCTAGGAAGACTTTATACTATATTGCTTTTTATCTATTAAAAAAGCAACAGTGGCGCTAGGGCAACCTGCCCTGGAAAAGAGCACAGACCCCCTCCCCCAGCTCCCCCTGCAGGCTTGTCTCTGTTTCTCCCGCACCTGCCTCTCCCAAGCCTTCCCTAGTGTTCTCAAGTGTCCTGCTCCTGTCCTAAGGCCATCCACCCAAAGGGGTCAGACTCTGGCCTCCAGGCAGGCCTGAGGATTCCTGTGGAGGGGTGCGGGCTCCTTCAGATTGTGCTGCCAGGTTCGCTGTGTGATATTCCATCCCGCCCTGCCCCCACCTTGTCCCTTTTGTCCGGGCGGCATCCCTGGGCTGCCTGGAATCCCTGAAACTGTGCCCTGACTTTCCATCTGAACTGGTGAGTGAATGCGGACCCTGGGGCAACATGCCCTGGAAGAGAGCACAGACCCCCTCCCCCCAGCGCCCTCTACAGGCTTGTCTCTGTTTCTTCCATACCTGCCTCGCCCAAGCCTTCCCTAGTGTTCCCAGGTGTCCTGCTCCTGTACTAAGGCCATCCACAAAAAGGGGTCAGACTCTGGCCTCCAAGCAGGTCTGAGGATTCCTGCAAGGGAGTGCAGGATTCTTCAGATTGTGACGCAAGGAATAGGTCCTCCTCTGGCACTGAGGAGATCCAACCAGTTTCAGTCACAGCAAAGATTGGTCTAGGACACCAAGACCTCCCAGCTCCTTTTGAAGGAAGAGATGGGCAGGCGCCAATGCAGGAGATCCTCCAAGAACATGAAAGGCAACATGACATCACCACAAGCCAGACATCCCGAAACAGCAAGAATTGAACACCCTACCCCAGAAGATATAGAAGAAACCGACCTTAGACAGTAATTTATGAAAAGAATAGAGGACCTTAAACAGGAGGTAAAAAACTGCCATAGAGAAATGGAGTTGACAAACAAAAAGGTAGATGAAATAAATAAATCTCTCAAATATACCCAAGAAAAACAAGAAAAAGCAATCAAACAGGTAAGGGAAACAGTACAAGACCTGAAAAATGAAATGGAGGTATTGAAGAAAACACAATCTGAGGGAAGACTGGAAAGGGAAACTCTGAGTAAACAAACAGAAACTTCAGAGACAAGTATTTCCAACTGAATACAAGAGATGGAAGAAAGAATCTCGGACTCTGAAGATACTATAGAGGAAATAAATTCACAGATTAAAGAACTAAACAATCTAACAAATTCTTAACACAAAACATTCAGGAAATCTGGGACACCATGAAAAGACCAAACCTAA